>NC_088404.1:58273148-58604815 GCF_034236695.1 Oncorhynchus nerka | reverse complement strand
GACTTCTAGTCCGACTCAGGAGGCGTGCACACCACCCACTGCTTCCGAGTATATTACTCGCTAATGTTCAGTCTCTGGAAGTAGACAAGCTCAGGGCAAGAATCTTCTTCCAGAGAGACATCAGGGATTGTAACGTACTCTGTTTCATGGAAACATGGCTCTCTCCGGATATATTGTCTTTGTCTTTACAGCCAGCTGGGTTCTCAGTACAATGCGCAAACAGGAATAAAGAACTCTCCGGGAAAAAGAAAGGCAGGGTGTATGTTTTATGATTAATTACTCATGGTGTGATTGTGATAACATACAGAAACTCAAGTCTTTTTGTTCACTCAACCTAGAATACATCAAAATCAAATGCCGACAGTATTACCTCCCAAGAGAATACTCTTTGCTTATAGTAACAGCTGTGTATATTCCCCCTCAAACCGACACCACAACAGCCCTCAAAGAACTTCACTGGACTTTATGCAAAATGGAAACCACATATCCTGAGACCACATTTATTGTAGCTGGGGATTTTAACAAAGCAAATTTGAGAAAAACGCTACCGAAGTTCTACCAACACATTGACTGTAGCACTCAATCTGAGAAAACATGGGACCACTGCTAATCAACTTTTTTAAATGCCTACAAGGCCCTCCCTGCCCTTCTGCTAATCTGATCACGACTCCAATTTGCTCCTTCCTATTGGCAGAAACTCAAACAGGAAGTATCCGTGCTAAGGAATATTCAACGCTGGTCTGACCAATCAGAATCCACGCTTAAAGATTATTTTGATCACGTGGAATATGTTTCCGTTAGCCTCTGAGAATAACATTGATGAATACACACTCTTAAAACCTACCCTAACCAGAAACCGTGTATAGATGGCAGCATTTGTGCAAAACTGAAAGTGCGAACCACCACATTTAACCATGGCAAGGTGACTGGGAATATGGCCGTGTAGTTATTCCCTCCGTAAGACAATCAAACAGGCAAACGTCACATACATCTCGTGTCTGAGCGGTTCAATTGCGACTCCACTGTCTATACTAACGTTGCAGACACCAACGTCTTGCTTCCGGACAAGCTAGCCGCATCCTCAGAGCATGGGCAGACTAGCTGGCTGGAGTGTTTACGGACATATTCAATCTATCCCTATCCCAGTCTACTGTCCCCACTTGTTTCAAGATGTCCACCATTGTTCCTGTACCCAATAAAGCAAAGGTAACTGAACTAAATGACTATTGCCCCGTAGCACTCACTTCAATCATCATGAAGTGCTTTGAGAGACTAGTCAAGGATCACCTCCACCTAGTCACCTCCACCTTACCTGCCACCCTAGACCCACTTCAATTTGCATACCTCCCCAATAGGTCCGAAGACGATGCAATCGCCATCACACTGCCCTAACCCATCTGGACAAGAGGAATACCTATGTAAGAATGCTGTTCATTGACTACAGCTCAGCATTCAACACCATAGTACCCTCAAAGCTCATCATTAAGCTCTGGGCCCTGGGTCTGAACCCTGCCCTGAAACCTCCACTTCGCTGATCCGCAACACAGTGGCCCCACAAAGGCGGATGCTCAGTCCCTCCTGTACTCCCTAGTTCACACATGACTGGATGGCCACGCACGCCTCCAACTCAATTTTGCAGACGACACAACAGTAATAGGACTGATTACCAACAAGAATGAGACAGCCTACAGGGAGGAGGTGAGAGCCCTGGGAGTGTGGTACCAGGAAAGTAACCTTTCACTCAATGTCGACAAAACAAAGGAGCTGATCGTGGACTTTGGGAAACAGCAGTGGGAGCACCCCCCTATCCACATCGACGGGACTGCAGTGGACAAGATGGAAAACTTCAAGTTCCTCAGCGTGCACATCGCTGACAAACTGAAATGGTCCACCCACAAAGACAGCGTGGTGAAAAAGGCGCAACAGAAATAATTAACCTAAAAGCCTCACAAACATTTACAGATGCACAATTGAGAGCTTTGTGTCGGGCTGCATCACCGCCTGGTACGGCAACTGCTCCTCCCACAACCGTACGGCTCTCCAGAGGATAGTGAGGTCTGCCCAACTTATCACCGTGGGCAAACTACCTGCCCTCCAGGACACCTACACCACCCAATGTCACAGGAAGGCCAAAAAGATCATCAAGGACAACAACCACCCGAGCCACTGCCTGTTCACCCCGCTATCATCCAGAAGGCGAGGTCAGTACAGGTGCATCAGAGCTGGGACATAGAGACTGAAAAACAGCTTTATCTCAAGGCCATCAGACTGTTAAATAGCCATCACCAGGCGGCTTCCACCCGGTTCCGTAACCCTGCACCTTAGAGGCTGCTGCCCCGTTTACATATACTTGAAATCACTGGCCATTTTAATAATGGAACACTATTCACTTTAAAATTGTTTACATATTTTTGCTTTACTCATCTCATATGTATATACTGTACTCTATTCTACTGTATTTTATTCTATACCACTCCGACATTGCTCATCCTAATACTAATATAAATCCATTATTTTACTTTTAGGTCTGTGTGTAGTTGTGAATGGTTAGATATTACTGCACTGTTGAAACACAAGCATTTCGCTACATGCACAATAGCATCTGCTAAATGTGTATGTGACCAATAACATTTGATTTGAACATTTATTGAATAGGGTACCATTTGGGAAGCATTCCCAGCTTCCCCCAAATCAATGACCTCACCTCATCTCTTTGTGTGTCAGCAGCCATTTACTTTGTGTGTGTGGACTAAGCCATATTGTACTTCCTGTGTTTCAGGAGGACGCCCCGCCTAAGAAGTCAGTGGCGGAGCTGGCTGGAAAGTTCAAAGCTCATGCCCCTCCCTTCCCCACGGGAACTGACGGGGTGAGGTCATTATAACTTCCTTTTCTCTATCTCTCTTTTTTCTCTCTTTTCTCTTCTATTCTTTCACACTCAGATAGATAGATAGATAGATAGATAGATAGATAGTACTGAAGCAGCTACACGTGTTAAAACGCCGATAAGTGAAACAGGAAGTTACACACAGGAAGTGGTTCTATGAATATCTGTGTGTAACGACTTTCGTTGGTAGAAGGAGAGGAGGACCAAAGTGCAGCGTGGTACGTATCCATAATACTTTTAATCCAGAATGAATACACGAACAAAAACAACAAAACGATAAACGAACAGTTCTGACAGGTGCAACAAACACTAACCAGAAAATAATCACCCACAACTAACAGTGGGAAAACAGGCTACCTAAGTATGGCTCTCAATCAGAGACAACGATAGACAGCTGCCTCTGATTGAGAACCATACCAGGCCAAACACATAGAAAAAGAAAACCTAGACCTACAACATAGAATACCCACCCACATCACACCCTGACCAAACTAAAAATAGAAACCTACAAAGCAGTCTACGGTCAGGGCGTGACACTGTGCTTCCGGGTGAACACAGTGTCAGCCCTGCTTTAAAACACACAACCACATTCATTGATGTATTGATGGTCACTGTAATGTGTCAATAGAATAATTTTAGCTCCTCATTGATGTTTTTTACGTGTTTATTTCTGACCAAATAGATCTTAAACACACACTCAGTCGTAAACATTAATTCATGAAATGTATAGTACCAGTCAAAAGTTTGGACACACTTATTCATTCAAGGTTTTTTTTTAATTTTTCCTATTTTCTACATTCCGAAAAATGTCAAGTCTTTTAAAGTTTCTTCAAGTGCAGTCACAAAAACCATCAAGTGCTATGATGATACTCTCATGAGGACCGCCGTTGGAAAGGAAGACCCTGAGTTACCTCTGCTACAGAGGATACGTTCATTAGTGTTAACAGCCCAAATAAATGCTTCACAGAGTTCAAGTAACAGACACATCTCAACATCAACTGTTTAGAGGAGACTGCGTGAATCAGGACTTCCTGGTCGAATTGCTGCAAAGAAACTAAAATACACCAATAATAATAAAATACTTTCTTGGACCAAGAAACACAAGCAAAGGACATTAGACCGGTGGAAATCTGCCGAAAAATTTGAGATTTTGGGTTCCAACCGCCGTGTCTTTGTGAGACACAGAGTATGTGAACAGATGATCTCTGCATGTGTGGTTCCCACTGTGAAGCATGGAGGAAGAGGTGTGATGGTGTGGGGTGCTTTGCTGGTGACACTGTCAGTGATTTATTTAAAATTCAAGGCACACTTAACCAGCATGGCTACTGATTCAGAGGGGTTGGGTTAAATGCAGAAGACACATTTCCGTTGAGTACATTCAGTTCCCTTTACCACGGCATGCTGCAGTGATACGCCATCCTATCTGGTTTGCGCTTAGTGGGACTATCATTTGTTTTTCAACAGGACAATGACCCAACACACCTCCAGGCTGTGTAAGGGCTATTTGACCAAGAAGGAGAGTGATGGAGTTCTGTATCAGATGACCTGGCCTCCACAATCACCCAACCTCAACCCAATTGAGATGGTTTGGGATGATTTGGACCGCAGGGTGAAGGAAAAGCAGCCAACAAGTGCTCAGCATATGTGGGAACTCCTTCAAGACTGTTGGAAAGCATTCCTCATGAAGCTGGTTAAGAGAATATCTAGAGTGTGCAAAGCTGTCATCAATGCAAAGGATGGCTACTTTGAGGAATCTCAAATATAAAATATATTTTGATTTGTTTAACACTTTTTTGGTTACTACATGATTCTATATGTTATTTCATAGTTTTGATGTCTTCACTATTATTCTACAATGTAGAAAATAGTACAAATAAAGAAAAACCCTTGAATGAGTAGGTGTTCTAAAACTTTTGACTGGTACTGTACTTCAACTTATCATTTATGTGTAATGCTGTTTCTTGTCGACATATTTTGTTCTGACGTGCTGCACAGTTCTTGTACTTTGGTGTGTTCGTTGATGTCCTGATGCCAATTGTGTGTATGTGGAGTGTGTTTGTTTTTCAGTGTTAATGTATGGGTTGTGGTTGCTGTGTTGTCAGTCGGTGTACTGCATTTGTGCTGTGTGCCTCTGAGTCATGTCAGTGACAGTACACTATGATCGTTTTTTTGTCTATCTCTAAAATGAACGTTTGTGTTGTTGGTCAGTGGCATGTGTGAGTGTTGTAGTATCAGATTTGTATGTCTGCATGTCTGTAGCGCCCTGTGTTCTAGTTGTGTTGTTCTGTTGTCTTCTGTTATGTTGACGTTCCAGTGTTGTGTGTATGTTATGTTGTTAGTAGGCCCATTGTGTTCATGGCACAGTGTTGGTTTAGTAGCCTCTGGTCTTGTGTCTCTTGATCTGTGTGTGTGTTAGTGTTATGTGATTACTATGTGTAATAGTATTATGGCTGTTGGTATAGTAACACCCTTGGTGTTGGCTTCTCTTCCAGAGTAATAAGCCTGTTAGGAGACGCCCCCCTCGAACCCTACAGCTCCCCAAGACCACAGCACAGGGACAGGTGGACGAGGAGGTGAGAGGAGTGTGTGAGTGTTTGAGGGGACTGTTTGACAATTGTGTGTTGTACAGTTCTATGTACAGCCATGTCCCGTTTGATGTCTGTGTGTACATGTGTGTATGAGGTAGAGGACGACCGATTATGATTTTTCAATACCGATACCGATTATTGGAGGACCAAAAAGGCCGATACCGATTAATCGGCCAATTTAAAAACGTTTTTTTGTAATAATGACAATTACGACAATACTGAATTAACACTTATTTTAACTTAATATAAAACATCAATAAAATCAATTTAGCCTCAAATAAATAATGAAACATGTTCAATTTGGTTTAAATAATGCAAAAACAAAGTGTTGGAGAAGAAAGTAATATGTGCCATGTAAAAATATGTGCCATGTAAAAAAGATAATGTTTAAGTTCCTTGCTCAGAACATGAGAACATATGAAAGTTGGTGGTTCCTTTTAACATGAGACTTCAATATCCCAAGGTAAGAGGTTTTAGGTTGTAGTTAATATAGTATTTATAAGACTATTTCTCTCTCTACCATTTGTATTTCATATACCTTTGACTATTGGATGTTCTTATAGGCACTATAGTATTGCCAGTGTAACAGTATAGCTTCCGTCCCCCTCCTTGCCCCTACCTGGGCTCGAACCAGGAACACATAGACAACAGCCACACTCGAAGCATCGTTACCCATCGCTCCACAAAGCAGCGGCCCTTGCAGCGCAAGGGGAATAACTACTCCAAATCTAAAAGCGAGTGACGTTTGAAACAGTATTAGCGCACACCCAGCTAACTAGCTAGCCATTTCACATTGGTTACACCAGCCATTAGGCTGATAGGCTTGAAGTCATAAACAGCGCTCTGCTTGCGAAGAGCTGCTGGCAAAACGCACGAAAGTGCTGTTTGAATGAATGATTACGGGCCTGCTGCTGCTCAGTCAGACTGCTCTATCAAATCATAGACTTAATTATAACATAATAACACACAGAAATACGAGCCTTTGGTCATTAATATGATCGAATCCGGAAACTATCATTTCGAAAACAAAACGTTTATTATTTCAGTGAAATACGGAACCGTTTGTTATTTTATCTAACGGGTGGCATCCCTAAGTCTAAATATTCTTTTTACATTGCGCAACCTTCAATGTATGTCATAATTACGTAGAATTCTGGCAAATTAGTTCGCAATGAGCCAGGCAGCCCAAACTGTTGCATATACCCTGACTTCCGATTAATCGGTCGACCTCTAGTGTGAGGGGCTGTGTGTTGTACAGTTCTATGTACATCATCTGTATCTAGAGTTGACCCTAAACCTGGTATCTAATACCAAACCTGGTATCTAATAGGCGGAGATAAAGTTCATATGTAGGACAAAACAGAGAAGCATGCAGTGATGCAGTGCTTGTGTGTGTGTGTGTTTCTCACCTGTGTTTCAGAAACCCATCTCCCCGTCTCTGCATCCTGCCAAAACCAAAAGGAACTCTGCTCTTATTGAGAAACTGCAGGTGAGCATGGTGTGTGCGTGTGTGTGTGAGTACTTGTCTGCATCTGTGTGCGTGTTGATTTTGGAGAGAGATATACTCTTGTTGTACCATACAGTTATGTGAAGAGCATTCAAGGCCCCTGTTGTATGTCAGTGAGCTGTGCAGGTGCATGCAGAGAGAGAAGGTAGGTCAGATGGAGAGGATCAGTTACAGTCTCACAGGTTGATAATAAGAGAGAGCAGCCATTTCCTGACGGACAGCCCACACAAAATGCCTGCTATGTTCTCTGAATCTTAGGTACGTCTTAGTATGTAATAACATTGCAATAACTATCTCTCTCCCTGTCTTTCTCTCTCTCTTTCTTCTTTGCTCTCTCTCTCCCTCTCTCCCCACCCTCTCTCTCTCTCCCCACCCTCTCTCTCTCTCTCCCCACCCTCTCTCTCTCTCCCCACCCTCTCTCTCTCCCCCCCCACCCTCCCTCTCTCTCTCTCTCTCTCTCTCTCTCCCCCCACCCTCTCTCTCTCTCCCTCTCTCCCCCCCCCTCTCTCTCTACCTCTCTCCCCACCCTCTCTCTCTCTCCCTCTCTCCCCACCTTCTCCCTCTCTCTCTCTCTCTCTCTCCCCACCCCTCTCTCTCTCTCCACCCTCTCTCTCTCTCTCTCCCCACCCTCTCTCTCTCTCTCTCTCTCTCTCTCACTCTCTCTCTCTCCCCACCCTCTCTCTCTCTCCAGGCTAACCTGGCTTTATCCCCCTGTTCCCTCCTGCCCTCTCCTAAGAGCCCTGGGCTGAGACTGTTGCCCCCCCCTTCACCTCCACCTGCTCCCCCATCCCTCCTGTTACTACGGTAACCCCCACCTCCCCAGTCAGCAGGGCACCCCTCCCTCGGTCGCTGAGCAAGGAAGAGACACCTGCCACCTTTGAGGTCCCAGCCACACCCACCGACGGATCCCTACTGCCCAGTATCAACAAGGTCTGCTAAGTGTGTGTGTGTTTTTGGTTTTACTATCCTTGTGGGGATCAGAAGTCCTCACAAGGATAGTAAAAGAAGGAAAATTCAGACAAGTGGTAACATTTTAGGGCGGCAGGTAGCCTAGTGGTTAGAGCCAGTAACCGAAAGGTTGCTGGTTCGAATACCTGAGCAGACAAGGCAAAAAAATCAGGTTGATGTACCGTTGAGCAAGGCACTTAACCCTAATTTGCTCCGTACTACCATGGCTGACCCTGTAAAAGATCACGCTTCACTGTACCCATCTTGTGTATGTGACAATAAAACACACACACATACAGCACCAATCAAAAGTTTGGACAATCCTCTGATCAGTCTGTTACTTGAACTCTGTGAAGCATTTATTTGGGCTGCAATCTAATGTGCAGTTAAAACCTAATGAATTTATCCTCTGCAGAAGAGGTAACTCTGGGTCTACTATGTAGAAAATAGTAAAAATGAAGAAAAATCCTTGAATGAGTAGGTGTATCCATACTTTTGACCGGTACTGTGTGTGTGTGTATATATATATATATATATATATATACACGTAACCTAATTGCAACCCTAAACATAACCCTTAACACTAAAATAGCATTCTTCCTTGAGGGGACTGGCAAAACAATTAATTTAAAAAAGTGTTAAGGGTTATGTTTAGGGTTACAATTAGGGTTTGGGGTTAGGTTTAGAGGTTAGGTTAGGGTTAGGGAAATTAGGATTTGGATTGGAATACATTTTTTGGTCCCTTCAAGGTTAGTAAAACAAATGTGTGTGTGTGTAAGTGTACACATGTGTGTTTGTGTGTGTGTGTGTGTGTGTGACAGGGTGTGTGTGTTATACCTTTAAGCCTGTGTGTTTGTCTGCATGTGTATTATGTCATATCCTGTGTCATACCTGTTCTTAATGGTATGTGTCCCTGCCTCTCCAGGGAAGAGCCCGCCTCTCCATCCGGCGACGCCCACCTTCGAGACGCCACAGGAAGTCCAGCGGAGAGGAAGGAGACGGGGTGACGGGTGAAGAGATGCCCCTAACTACACCCGACGACCCTGAGGCCAAAGTTGGGGAGGAAGAGAAGGGAGAGGGGGAGGAGGTGTTTGAGAAGGAAGTGGAAGAGAAGGATGGCGAAAGAGCAGACACCACTATGTCTACCAAAGCAAAGATAGAGACAGGCTCCTCTACCCCTGCTAACTCAAAGCAACAGATTGCCACAACAGACAGATCAACCACAGTCACTGACCCACTGGAAAAGACAAAGTCCGAAAAAACGCTGGAGCCCCAGAGAGAGGAGAGACAGACAGGAGAGGAGAGACAGGAGGACAGACAGATAGCAGAGGAGAGACAGACAGGAGAGGAGGCAACAGGGTCTAGAGGAGAAGAGGTGAAAGATTGTGTTCAGGGGTGTGGAGGAGAAGAAAAGGAGAAGGGGAGGGAGACTTGTTCAGTGGAGGAGTCATCTACAGAGAGAGAGAAAGAAGAGGGGGAAGAGCTGGCCTGCAAAGAAAAGGAGGGAGAGAGAGATACAGACTGCAACGGAGAGAAGGTGAGGAAGGTGTTCTTTCACGTTCAGGGGCTCTATTCAATCCGATTGAATAGAGCCCCAAGATATTGATGGTAGATATTTCACGAACCAAGATCACTGAACTAATTACAGTGGAAGTCGGAAGTTTACATACACTTAGGTTGGAGTCATTAAAACTAGTTTTTTCAACCACTCCACAAATTTCTTGTTAACAAACTATAGTTTTGGCAAGTCGGTTAGGACATCTAATTTGTGCATGACACAAGTAATTTTTCCAACAATTGTTTATAGACAGATTATTTCACTTATAATTCACTGCATCACAATTCTAGTGGGTCAGAAGTTTACTTACACTGTGACTTTAAACAGCTTGGAAAATTCCAGAAATTATGTCATGGCTTTAGAAGCTTCAGATAATAAGCCTAATTGACATCATTTGAGTCAGTTGGAGGTGTACCTGTGGATGTATTTCAAGACCTACGTTCAAACTCAGTGCTTCTTTACTTGACATCATACAAATATCAAAAGAAATCAGCCAAGACCTCAGAAATTGAACGATGAACGTACTTTGGTGTGCGAAAAGTGAAAATCAATCCCATAACAACAGCAAAGGACCTTGTGAAGATGCTGTAGGAAACAGGTACAAAAGTATCTATATCCACAGTAAAACGAGTCCTATATCGACATAACCTGAAAGGACACTCAGCAAGGAAGAAGCCACTGCTCCAAAACCGCCATAAAAAAAGCCAGACTATGGTTTGCAACTGCACATGGGGACAAAGATCGTACTTTTGGAGAAATGTCCTCTGGTCTGATGAAACAACTATAGAACTGTTTGGCCTTAATCACCATCGTTATGTTTGTTGGAAAAAGTGGTAGGCTTGCAAGCTGAAGAACACCATCCCAACCGTGAAGCACGGGGGTGGTATCATCATGTTGTGGGGGTGCTTTGCTGCAGGAGGGACTGGTGCACTTCACAAAATAGATAGCATCATGAGGTAGGAAAATTCTGTGGATATATTGAAGCAACATCTCAAGACATCAGTCAGGAAGTTAAGGAAGTTGCTTGGTCGCAAATGGGTCTTCCAAAGGGACAATGACCCCAAGCATACTTCCAAAGTTGTGGCAAAATGACAACAAAGTCAAGGTATTGGAGTGGCCATCACAAAGCCCTGACCTCAATCCTATAGAAAATTTGTTGGCAGAACTGAAAAAGCGTGTGTGAGCAAGGAGACCTACAAACCTGACTCAGTTACACCAGCTCTGTCTGGAGGAATGGGCCAAAATTTGACCCAAGTTAAACAATTTAAAGGCCATGCTACCAAATACTAATTGAGTGTTTGTAAACTTCTGACCCACTGGGAATGTGATGAAATAAATAAAAACTGAAATAAATAATTCTCCCGACTATTATTCTGACATTTCACATTCTTAAAATAAAGTTCTGATCCTAACTGACCTAAGACAGGGAATTAGTGTTTAAAACTGAGTTTGAATATATTTGGCTAAGGTGTATGTAAACTTCCCACTTCAATTGTATCTATGGACATCTATGGACGTTTCCTAAAAACTCTGAAACAACTCTATTCAACATCAAGTCACCTCATGTTATCCTTTACCATCCCCATGCACAGAATATAATCTGTTTGCTGATAACACAACAACTGTTATTATCTTTAAGAAATTACTTGTATTATACCGGCCTTAAGCTGACCTCTAACAGTCATGTGTGTGTGTGTTGCTATCTTTCCACCTCTCAGGAGAACACCAAGCTCTGATGGTCCGTAACCGCACCATGCCCCTGCCTTACAGAGTGGGAGACCCCCATAGTGTGTACTAACTCCCCTCATCCCATAGCACATAGTGTAGTGGAAAAGGCGAGACTAGTATGGACTGCAGACTAATGCCACTGGATGGACTCCCTTTAGTCCTCTGCATCTGGAAGGTCATACACTCTGGTTCCATCCCAAATGGCACACTATGCCCAATATAGTGCAGTACGTTTGACCAGGTTCAATAGGCCTCTGGTCTAAAGTAGTGCACTATATAGGGAATAGGGTGTCATTTGGGACATACCTATGCACATTTTTGGACATGTTTCTTGTAAATTCTTATTTGGTGTCAGCCTGTGACTTTGTTATCTTTAGGCAGATTAATGCAAGGGATTTGCCTGTACAGCTTTTAAAAAAATCCTTATTTGGATAGCTTTGCTTCCGCACAGAATGTTTTGGTGCTCCACTTGATTCTGTGTCGTTAGTAAAGGTTAACACAGGTAACAGGGATCCCAGGACTGTCCCGGAACCACTTCACATTTCCCCAAAACATTTTATGACAAGACCTGGTCAATTATAACGTTTTCCACAAAATACACAACATGCAGATCAGCAAAAACAACCGATTTCTAGAAAACGTTAGGCTATTTGATTTAAACTGGTGTTGAGAACAACGCTGCGGAGGCGGGCGGCAGCTGTGTAGGGCTAGGGCAAAAAACGTGCACCCAGGGGGGGCCCCACCGAGTTTGGGAATCCCTGGTCTAGATAAATCAATTAGATAAATCAATTAATGTTCGATTTTTGTTTGTTGTTTTCACTTGATCTCTTGTTTTGATATTTTGTTACAATTAGGCTGGGGAAATGTTAGCTAAGTTGAAGTGAGTGCTAATGATCATCTTTAGTCTAGTTTGCTCACATATTAACTGATCGGAACATTTCGCTAGCATTTTATACAAGTGAATTTTGCTCTTCAGCCTGTCCTACTCTGATAATCAATCATGTCCTACTCCTGACCAAAAGCCTGTGACCTTGTCTGATAATCAATTAATGTGATTTTGTTTCACTGAATCTCTGTCTGTATATTTGGTTAATTGATCTCTGGCTGGACAAGTGGAAGTGGTAGATCATCTATTAGTTTGCTCATCTATCCCTGATTAGAAACATTTAGCATGCCATAATGTAGCCTAAATCAAGATGATTATTTATCTATGGACTCACGTACTGTAGTAGCCTCATATAGAGCCTAGGCAATTTTCCTATTGTCCCAATCCCACCGAAATCAAAAATCCTGACTCCTGCCTTGCATGAACATTCCTAACTTTATTCTGTAATCCCGTAGTCTAATAATGTAGTCTGCTATTGCTGCCGATGTGAGAGCTTCAGTAGAGAATGTGTGATCAGCAAATGGTAGAGGCCGATGAGGGTAGATATGGAAATATTTTTTCAACAGTTGGTCTCCGTTTAAGATACCTTGATATTTAAACACTTTCCTCTCTTCATCTCTATGTTGTTCATGGGCTGATCTGCTATCTGTATAATCATCAACTAGGTTTAGCCAAATAGTCATTAATTGGAGGTAATCTAGCAAATTGAGCAACTTTGGACTTTTGTTTGGGCTCCCGAGTGGTACAGTGGTCTAAGACACTCCATCTCAGTGCAAGAGATGGACCTGGTTTGATTCCAGGCTGTATCACATCTGGCTGTGATTGGGAGTCCCATAGGGCGGTGCACAATTGGCCCAGCATTGTTCGGGGTAGGCTGTCATTGTAAATAAGATTTTGTTCTTAAACTGACTTGCCTAGTTCAATAAAGGTTCAATTTGAACAAAAAATATTTAAAAAATGACCGCCTTTTACAAACTTTGTGTGATTCGACAACGCTATAGCCTACTCTGGGCGCACTCTGTGTGTCCTGAGCGCGCTCTGTGTCTTATTGGACAAGTTCAGGTAGTCTCTCCCCATTTCGGTCTGTTTGCTTCTTTTGCATCATTTCAAATGGGTGTTAAAATCGAATCAAATCAAAAGTTATTTGTCAAATTAGCCGAATACAACAGGTGTAGCTAGACCTTACAATGAAATTCTTACTTATAAGCCCTTGATCAACAATGCAGTTTTTAGAAAAATGCCTAAAGAAAAATAAGAAATAAATCATTAAAGAGCAGCAGTAAAATAACAATAGCGAGGCTATATACAGGGGGTATTGGGACAAAATCAATGTGCAGGGGCACCGGTTAGTCGAGGTAATTGAGGTAATATATGCATGTAGGTAGAGTTATTAAAGTGATATATGCATAGATAATAACAGAGTAGCAGCAGTGTAAAAGGGGGGGGGAGTTAATGCAAATAGTCTGAGGACTCTTGATGGTGCAGCTGTAGAACCTTTTAAGAATCTGAGGACCCATGCCAAATCTTTTCAGTCTCCTGAGGGGGAATAGGTTTTGCCGTGCCCTCTTCACGACTGTCTTGGTGTGCTTGGACCATGTTAGTTTGTTGTGGACACCAAGGAACTTGAAGCTCTGAACCTGCTCCACTACAGCCCTGTCAATGAGAATGGGGGCGTGCTCGGTCTTCCTTTTCCTAATAGTCCACAAGCATCTCCTTTGTCTTGATCACGTTGAGCGAGAGGTTTTTGTCCTGGCACAACACGGTCAGGTTTCTGACCTCCCTATAGGCTGTCTTGTCGTAGTTGGTGATCAGGCCTACCACTGTTGTGTCATCTGCAAAAATAATGATGGTGTTGGAGTCGTGCCTGGCCATGCAGTCATGAGTGAACAGGGAGTACAGGAGGGGACTCAGCCCTGAGGGGCCCCCGTGTTGAGGATCAGCGTGGCAGATGTGTTGCTACCTACCCTTACCTTCTGGGGCAGACTGTCAGAAAGTCCAGGATCCAGTTGCAGAGGGAGGTGTTTAGTCCCAGGGTCCTTAGCTTAGTGATGAGTTTTGGGGGTACTATGGTGTTGAACGCTGAGCTGTGGTTAATGAATAGCATTCTCACGTAGGTGTTTCATTTGTCCATGTGGGAAAGGGCAGTGTGGAGTGCAATAGAGATTGCATCATCTGTGGATCTGTTGGGGCAGTATGCAAGTTGGAGTGGGTCTAAGGTTTCTGGGATAATGGTGTTAATGTGAGCCATTACTAGCCTTTCAAAGCACTTCATGGCTACAGACATGAGTGTTACGGGTCGGTCATCATTTAGGCAGGCTACCTTCGTGTTCTTGTGCACAGGGACTGGTCTGCTGGAAACATGTTGGTATTACAGACTCAGACAGGGAGAGGTTGAAAATGTCAGAGAAGACAGTTGCCAGTTGGTCAGTGCACACTCGGTCCTGGTAATCCGTCTGGCCCTGCGGCCATGTCTGTCACCACCACATGTACAGTTGTTCCCCACTAGGTGGCAGAGCCTGCTGTATCAAAAAGCAGCTTTGAAGCAATACTGTTGTCTTATATATATATATATATAAGACAACATTATTGCTTCAATGCTGCTTTTTGAGCTTGTGTCCCAAAGATCAGAATTGTATTTTTAGCCCAAAATCTCACCTTGTTTTTTCTTTCTGCTGGAAAAATAGATCAATGACAAAGACTTGCGTTATAATTATTGAAAATGAAATGAAAGCACTGTTTAATGTCTTTAAGAAACAAGCAACTGTAAAAGCGAGACTGATTTTGTAAATAAATAATACTTTAAATAATAATTACATTTGGGGGGGGGGGGGGCTTGCAGGCAGCTTTGTGACCGAATCGGATAAAAATGGCATGACCAAAAGTATGTGGACACCTGCTGCTATAACAGCCTCCACTCTTCTGGGCAGGCTTTCCACTAGATGTTGGAACGTTGCTGTGGGGAATTACTTCCAGTCAGCCCCAAGAGCATTAGTGAGGTCGGGCACTGATGTTGAGCGATTAGGCCTGGCTCACAGTCGGCTCTCCAATTTATCCTAAAGGTGTTCGATGGGGTTGAGGTCAGGGCTCTGTGCAGGCCAGTCAAGTTCTCCCACACTGATCTCAACAAACCATTTCTGTATGGACTCTTGCTTTGTGCACGGGAACATTGTCATGCTGATACCGGAAAGGGCCTTCCCCATACTGTTGCCACAAAGTTGGAAGCACAGAACCGTCTAGAATGTCATTGTATGCTGTAGCGTTAAGATTTTCCTTCACTGGAACTAAGGGGCCTAGCCCGAACCATGAAAAACAGCACCAGACCATTATTCCTCCTCCACCAAACTTTACAGTGGGCACTATGCATTCGGGGCGGGTAGCGTTCTCCTGGCATCCACCAAACTGAGATTTGTCCGTCGGACTGCCAGATGGTGAAACGTGATTTATCATTCAAGAGAACGAGTTTCCACTGCTCCATTGCTCCTAGATGTTTCCACTTCACAATAACAGCACTCATAGTTGACAAGGGTAGCTTTAGCAGGGCAGAAATTTGACAAACCGACTTGTTGGAAAAGTGCCATCCTATGACCATGCCACGTTGAAAGTCACTCAGCTGTTCAGTAAGGCCATTCTACTACCAATTCTACTACCAATGTTTGTCGGGTTAATGTTGGTTGGGTTAAATGCAGAAGACACATTTCGGTTGAATGCATTCAGTTGTGCAACTGACTAGGTTTCCCCTTCCCCACTCCTTCTCCAGCTGAGTTTGCACCTGTTTGTGGCGACTGACACCTCTCCTGTACTTCTGGTGTGCTCTGAGGATGGAACTCATGTGCTGTGTGGTTCAGTGTGGGTGGACATGGTGGCTCGGTGGGTGACCAGGTAAGTTGTCCTGTCTGGAACTCCTCATCAGAATGTTCCTCGCTGTCTGTGTGTTGATGGTTCTGTGTCACATTTGTTCCGTTACTCAATCTTCTTTTTACTCTGTCGTTGCTCTGAGGTTGTTCTGGAGTTTCAGCTACAGGTAGAAAGTCACATGGCAACAACAGGTTTCTATGGAGCACTCTTATCTCACCTCTCCCACTCTCGAAAACTGGACTATCTTTACCTTTGCGTGCCTGGATGACATAGACTTAATCTCCCCAGTAGGAGTGGATTTTGCCTGGCCCTCCCCTTTCTCTCATGTACCTTACAAGGACCCTGCTGCCTTCTTGAAGCTCTGACCCATAGGTTCTCTTGTCGTACTGCTTCTTTCTACTGTCAGCTGACTTGACTTCATTTTTGGATGCTATCTCTATAGGCCTCAGTCATTCTCTTTTTCTCCTGGGCTCACAGAGCCCACTTCAGCACCAAGAACTCTAGCTTGCCCGAATGCAGATTGTAGTTATTCTCTGGACGAGTGAGCGTTCTGGACCAATAGGCTATTATTACTCTCAACTTGCCCTCTCGACGTTGTCATAGGACTGCTCCAAGTCCTACTTGTGATGCGTCAGCTGGTTGAAGTCTGGGTAGGCTAACGCTGGAGGGTTGGACAGGCTGTCGGCGAGGTTGTTTAATTAACAAATCCTGGTGCTCCTCTGTCCATTGGATGCTTTTGCTTTTGCTTTGAAGTCTTTGGGTTTATGCAGTGGTGGTGAGTTAGTGAGAGGAGCGGCAAGCAGGTCGTACAATGAAAAGTCCTCGATATACACAACATGTAGTAGGATAAGAACCCTATTGCCCGACTTCCCCTGCTGTAGCTTGATGTCTCTCCTTCAAGGTATGGACAGGAGCCACCTCTGCTAGATCATGGTATAACCGTCTTTTGACACAATCCATCCTAGGAACCTCACTTTTTCCCTGAACAGTTCACATTTCTTAGAAGTGAGCTTGATGCCATGCTGTTGATTTCGACGTAGAAGTGGTCACATATGTGAGGGGGTTGTCCAAACGTTTGACTGGTACTGTATGTGTAATATTTCTGTGTCTGTGTCAGATTTTTCACCACTGGCTCCACTGCTTCAGGGTACACTACTTTAACAGTCTGTATGTTTCCCAAACTAGCACACGGGCACTTCCTTTATGTGTAGACCTTCAGGCACACGAAGTGAGCTACTATCAGGGCCAACATCATATTCTCTGTAGGTCTGTATGTGTGTTCAACACCTAAGAGTGGTAGCTGACCCTGGAGGAGGAAATTTCTTCCATCTGCCAATTTTCACTACGGCCCCCTCATTATCTCACTGATATGTGCATTAGCCCCACTTACAACATTGGTCTGATTTTGTTCCCTGCTGTTGTTGACCCTTGATTACCTTCTCTATCACATTGAAGCCTATGATAGGTTCCTCTGCTACATTAGGATTACTGGATACAATAACTGGTATTTTGGAGAATGGGACTGGAAACACCTGAACTGTTTCGCTGAACTCTACAGCTCTCCAACCAATGAATGGTATTGTCTGATTGGCTGCCATACCTGTGAGCTGTCCTGGTCCTAGTAGCTCGTCTATCTCTCGGATGATGGTGTGATTCAGGTAGTGGCGTCACCAGTCGTCGTTGATGAGGCTTGCCTGTGCCCCGGTGAGACAGGTATGTTGTTGAAATTACATTTCACCATACACCCTTTACCTACTAGGTTTAAAAGCCTGGTGTTTTGTTTTGTGGAGAGGTAGTTGACTTTACATCCCTCTTGGGTCTGGTGTTTTAGTGCTTTCTCTGCTGCTCTTTGTTCTCGATGACTGACTGACTGACCTCTGACATGTTTTTGAACAGTACATAGCTGCAGAGCACCCCTTACATTTCACCAGCCTGTTCTTGTTGTGTTCTCCTTGTAGGCAGCAGTGACAGCGTTTGGACTTTATTGGGTGGGTTATAGCTGGTCACTCAACAGCAACCCTCTCCTGTTTCCCTACAAGTGGCTGGGGGCTAGACACCCACGGGATATACAGCGGTCTCCTTTTCCCTCGTCCTGGCCTCTCCTCTGTGGCCCTCTCTATGCCGCTGGCCGTCTCTGGTAGGCTTCTTTGGTGTCAATGGTGGTAATGGATGACGTCCACATCTTCCTCATCTCGGCCATCTCCTTTTTCAGCTCCCTCACAATGGTGTGGAGCTCGCTCAGTGGTCTCTCCTCTGCTCTCCAGCCAATGGCACCTCTGGTGGGCTGTGCTGCTGATGGGTCTTGGGGGGGTCACCTGCTGAATGTGGGTGTGCTCGCCTTTCGAACCCGTTTATAGCTCTTTCACTCGGGTTGTCTTGACTGTTGTTTTCTATAGCTTGTTCTGTTTCTCTGACTCGCAGCCTCATTCCCCTGTTCTCTAATGAGCATCTCATTGTTGACTGTCAGGTCATCCAGGAAAGGCTTGATCTGAAACTGCCACACAACAACCCTGACCTCAGGATCTTCTTCATAATCAGATCTGGGCTGTACTGCTCCTCTCAATCCTTTCCCTTGATGCAAATAGCAGCCTGTCTTTTAGTTCTATGGCCTTGAACAGAAGGTTTTGTTCTGACTCTCTGGGTTCTTGGGAGATGCTCAGCAACCTCTGACAGATCAGAGGTGTCTTCCTCATTGTAGTGCCCTTTTAAGATCGTTCTGAGTTTTAGAAGTGTGAGGTTACGCGTTCTTTTAGCACGTGGTACCAGAATTCTATGCTTCTGTTCTAGAATTTGATTGTTGCATTTTGTCTCTATTCTCTACACCCCACATTGTATCAATACCGCAATGTCTGATTCATATGAGGCTTTATACAACTTTCTTCCTATAGTAGTAGTAGTAGTAGTAGTAGTAGTGAGTATCTGTAGTATTATTGATCATTGTATAATTATCATCATCTATTTTACATGTATTATCATCTGAAAGAGGCTTTGGTATTAACCTGTCTGAGGGTCTGCACGTGTGAGATAGGGCGGGAAACCTGAGGCGCTAAATCCAATGTATTTGATACAATAGTGGCATACAAAAAGTGAGAGAGGGGTATGAGCATATATTACATATGCCTACCATTGCTAAGGCCGGCATCCTAAATACCTTTTCTTCATTTAAAAAAAATGGATTTAATTTATTCTCCCCTGGAAAAACGAACCTATAGCTGTGGCTACATTTCATCACCATGTCAACATATTATCACCACTGGACATGTAGCCTACAGATGCCTGCCTGGTCAGCAAGCGAGGAAGATATTTCTCATCAAATGCCATGAGTATTATGGCTTGGATAGGTTTTAGCCTGGTCGAGGCGGAGGACAACGAGAACAGGGTGGTGGACAAAGTCATGGAAGCAACAAAGTGAGGTAGTTTGTGCAAGGTGATCCGATTGAATGGTGCGTGCGTCTAACCAGATATATTATATGCAGAGAACGTGGCGTGAGTGAAGCGAGGTTTTGGATATAATGGGTTGTCGTAAACTATGGAGCTAGACATGATTATCTAGGTTTATGCTTTGGCGCCATCTAAGGGGCTGAATGTTACGTGGGTGGACCAGTTATCGCTCTCCTTCCAAAACGTGGTTACATTTACATAAACGTCAAGTATTACTAACTATACAGTATATTTATACTTTATTTAGTTTATAAACTTATCCTGTGTTTGCCCCCCATTTATTGATAAATCCCCAATCATAGTAATATTTCATCCATCATATCCCTCCCACGATACCTTCCCCCATTTCTCCTCCCCCATGCACCTGAAAATCCCCCACAAAGTAAGGCAGTAGGCTTGTATTTGGGTGATGAATCTGTGAGTCGATAATATTTTATTTGCTTTGAGATTGGTCAAAAACTGTAAACAACTTGTCAAGTCATGTGCTCTGGTTCGTGTATACACTATAACAAGCTCATGCAGATTTGTAATGTGCTGAAAAGTGGCCAAACTAAGTTGGTATTTCCGGGCAATGGGCGCAGCCATCTTTGACTTTGTTTATTTGTGTCTTATGCCGCGTTCCAAACAACTTGGAAATCGGAAAAATACAAGGTAAAATCATGACATCAGTGATGTTCACGTCGGAAAGTCAGAGCTCTAGGAAGAGGCCCCGAGTTGTAATTCCAAGTTGGACGACCTTTCAAAATATATTTTTCCATACCAGGGCTCATTATTTTCAGAGTTCCCAGTGGTTTTCAATACACTGAAGTCGGAATTTGGAGATTTACAATTTCCCAGTTGTTTTGAATGCGGCATTATAGTGAATTCGCATTCTGTGATTATGGAGTTTTCGCAAACGTAAACAAACATGGCTGCCATCATAAAGAATTTTGCTGCTGTTAGCTTAGCTGACACACATTTTTTTTCTAAACAACATTACATTAATCTTTTGTGCTCATCAGAGATGAGATACATTGTAAACTAGTCTAGGACGCTAACTTATGTTTGGTTTTTCTTGTCAGCGCAACCTGTTATTTAGACTGGTTTATAGAATGAGTTTGGCTGTGGATGTGTTCCGTGTGATGCTTGGATTAAGAAGTTCGCATTTATCTTTAATGGAAAAATTGAGGAATAAAGTTTAAGACCTTTATTTTCCATCAGTACAAAAAAATATGTAGATGCTGTTCAGACAACAATGTTGTGTCATACGTTCTGTTGCTACAGTTCCATAGGCCGCAGGGACCACTCAACAATGATCACAAACACGTCAATGTATGTGTCAAAGGGTTAACTAAGAAAACATTACGAAAACAATACAACAATAACATAACTACACTCCTCTTAACTTTGTGTTTCTTATTATGTGCTTTACAACTCACTCGCCGTGGAAATCAATGAGTTTATATCTGGTTGCTCTTAGTACAGCCACTGCTGGCTTGTCACTCATTCGACTGACAACACAGCGTGAGAACTACAGCAGCGAGAGCTCGTGAACTGAAGCAACCACTAGAGCGAACGGCCCTCTCTGTTGGCCGAAAACCACCACAACCACACTAATATAAGTAAATGATTAGCTAGAGATGACAAAGTTGACCATATATCTCACATATGAGACAAATTAAACAAAACTTACAGAATTCAATTAAATTCCGCTCACAAAATCTTGTGACATTTTTGGTTCCTTCCACAGTGGCTCTGGAAACAGTATTACAGATAACTGACTACGTACAGGAAGCAGTGAACTACAGAGTCACACTGTAAAAAAAATCACAAAGTACCGCCACAACGTGTATCGTACTGCTTACATTGCAGCAGCAGCGAATTCCTTCCTCCGCTACTCTTCCGTCCGCATGAGGCTACAATAGTTTGAGTTTCCAGGGGTAGCTGTGAAATGGAATCGGAAGCGAGCTGTAGCCTATTGCTATTGTTTGTTTTTTACAAGTCTGTTATTAAAGAATGTGAAACAATGTGTGTGTTTACTATTGTGTTCACGAGAATTTGTTCATATAGGCAGAATATTGTATACAGTTCGGAAACTATTCAGACCGTTCAACTTTTTCCACATTTTGTTATGTTACAGCCTTAATCTAAAATAGATTAAAAAAAATATATATTTTCTCATCAATCAACACACAATACCCCATAATGGCAAAGCAAAAACAGGTTTTTACAAATGTTTGTTAATTTATATTAAAAAAAAATTACATTTACATAACTATTCAGACTCTTTACTCAGTACTTCGTTGAAGCAACTTTGGCAGTGATTACAGCATCAAGTATTCTTGGGTATGACGCTACAAGCGTGGCACACCTGTATTTGAGGGATTTCTGCCATTCTTCTCTGCAGATCCTCTCAATCTCTGTCAGGTTGGATGGGGATCGTTGCTGCACAGCTATTTTCAGGTCTCTCCAGAGATGTTAGATCGGGTTCAAGTCCGGGCTCTGGCTGGGCCACTCATGAACATTCAGAGACTTGTCCCGAAGCCACTCCTGTGTTGTCTTGGCTGTGTGCTTATGGTCATTGTCCTAGTCTGAGGACCTGAGTGCTCTGGAGCAGGTGTTCATCAAGGATCTCTCTGTACTTTGCTCCGTTGATCTTTCCCTCTATCCAGACTAGTCTCCCAGTCCTTGCCACTGAAAAACATCCCCACAGCATGATGCTGCCACCACCATGCTTCACTGTAGGGATGCTGCCAGGTTTCCTTCAGATGTGACACTTGGCATTCAGGTCAAAGAGTTCAATATTGGTTTCATTAGACCAGAGAATCTTGTTTCTCATGGTGCCTTTTGACAAACTCTAAGCAGGCTGTCATGTGCCTTTTTACTGAGGAGTGGCTTCCGTCTGGCCACTCTACCATAAAGGCCTGATTGGTGGATTATTTCAGAGATGGTTGTCCTTCTGGAAGGTTCTCCCATCTCCACAGAGGAACTCTAGAGCTCTGTCAAAGTGACCATCGGGTTTTTGGTCACCTTCTCCCCCGATTACTCAGTTTGGCCGGAGAGTCTTGGTGGTTCTTAACTTCTCCCATTTAGGAATGATGGAGGCACTGTGTTCTTGAGAACCTCCAATGCTGCAGAATTGTTTACCTTTCCTCAGATCTGTGCCTCGTCTCGGAGCGCTACGGACAATTCCTTCGACTTCATGGCTTGGTTTTTGGTCTGACATGCACTGTCAACTGTTTGACCTTATATAGACAGACGGGTGTGTGCCTTTCCAAATCATGTCCAATCAATTTAACTTACCAGATGTGGACTCCAATCAAGTTGTATAAACATCTCAAGGATGATTAATGGAAACAGAATGCACCTGAGCTCAATTTCGAATCTCATAGCAAAGTATTTGAATTCTCTGTTTATTATTTTTAATACATTTGCAGAAAATTCCCCAAAAACTGTTTTTGCTTTTTCATTATGGGGTATTGTGTGTATATTGCTGAGGATTTAAAATAATAAATACATTTAGAATAAGGCTGTAAGGTAACAAAATATGGAAAATGTCAAGGGGTCTGAATAGTTTCCAAAAGCACTGTAAGACACGAAGTACTTCAAAGCCTTAACTGACAGGGAAGGGTGAATGGCTGGGATTAAGTAGAAGGGAGCTACCATGAACCACACTGTATAACAGGACAGATTCAGATGTGGGGTGTTTGTCATGGAGGTGAGCTGATGACATTATTGAATGACTACATTACATGTTTTATCTAATGTCTTACATACAATCAATGGTCCATTTATTAGGTACACCCATCTAGTACCGGGTCAGACCCCCCTTTGCCGTCAGAACAGCTTGAATTCTTTGGGGCATGGATTTGACAAGGTGAGGCGTTCAAATGTTGCTCAGTTGGTATCAAGAGAACTATCGTGTGCCAGGAAAGCATTCCACACACCATTACACCACCTCCACCAGCCTGTACTGTTGACACCAGGCGCGACTGGGCAATGGACTCATGCTGCTTACGCCAAATCCTGCCATCAGCATGACGCAACAGGAACCGAGATGCATCGGTCCAGGCAATGTTTTTCCACTCTTCAATTGTCCAGTGTTGGTGATCACGTGCCCACTGGAGACACTTTTTCTGATTTTTAGCTGATAGGAGTGGAACCCGGCCTTTTCTGAGATACTGGAACCGGCGCGACTGGCACCGACGGTCGCTCAAAGTTGCTTCGGTCACTTGTTTTGCCCAAGCTAAATTTCAATCGAAGAGTAACTGAATGCCTCAATGCCTGTCTGCCTTCTTTATATAGCAAACCACGTGACTCACTGTCTGTAGGAGAGAATCATGTTCGTGATCGGGGTGGTGTACCTAATAAACTGTCTACTGAATGTGTGAATGACCTTTATGTCATAATGGACATTCATGAATTGCAATTAAATTGTCACATTTTTTAAAAATAATTAGATGGCAACACAGGTTGTTGCTAGCTTCCCCGACATGCCATCACAATTGACCATAATGTTGTCCTAGAAGGAAATGTCACTCAAAAGAGAACAGTTTGCTGGGACGATTCAACAGGCATTATGTGGAGTTGAAGGAATTAGCACTTTTGATGAAGTTGCACGAATTACATCTGAGTCCATTCAATTAAAATAATAATTAATATTATGACTCCTTTTTTATGTGGCAATATTGAATAAACAAATTGGGAATTCATTTTTTTCTTTCAGTCTTCCAAGCGAACACAAACTGCTCAATATGTGCACATCATTATACACACAGAGATGCCCAATGTATGACAAACTGGGTTTGGTCTGTTGGGTCATATACAAATAGCCTATGAAAATGGGTAACTCAAGTTTTGCTTGGATGTTGGCCTATTCATCAAGATTGAAAACTGAGGGGTTAGACCTTTTCATCACAGTGTAGGCAGGCACAACTACGGGCAGTTGTTGGCATCTCCTGCCTGGAATAGTCCAATTTCTACAGTGACTCCATACTGAATGATGAATCCCCAGTGATTACGTCCCACCTGATGTGTAACCAAACAAAATGCACCCACTCTAACATCTTATTCAATGGTTTAATGTCAAATATGATGGCCGTTAGTAACCTCGTCAGAAACATTTCTGTTTAAATAATGCTTCTGTCAGTGTTATGTGTTTATGTGATTCATTCTGCAGATTGAATGCATTTTCATATGATTTGATTATTTATTTCAAATCAACACTAGTTTTTATGCAAATAAAAGGTCAAAGTCTGCCATATGTGTTTAGAATAATGTGCACTTGTTTTGAGGTATGTTTGACAATCAATGCAAAATTATGTGAACAATACATTTAAAAGCAATTTCATATGATTTGACTATTTCTATCAAATCAAATCAATCAACACAAATCAAGTAGGACAGACCTATTTAGAATCATATACACTTGTTTTCACGTTTTATGATAATCAATACAAAGATTATTGCAAAAAAAGAGATTTAAATCCATTTTCAAATGATTTGATTGTTTTATAGAATCAAATATGTTTTTTAATGCAAATCAAATGATGTAAAAGTAGGCCAGATGTGTTAAGAATAATTTTTACTTGCTTTAATGTTTCTGTGACAATCATTGCAAAAGTTATTGCGAACAACAGATTTAAATGTATTTTTATTTAATTTGATTATTTCTACGAAATCAATACTATAATTTTTATGCAAATCAAAGGTTGTAAAAGTAGGCCAGACCATTGTTGAATAATTTGCACTTTTCCCTGATGTTTCTACGACAATCAATGCAAAAGTTATTGCAAACAAGAGATTTAAATGCATTTTCATATTATTTGATTATTTTTATGCAATCAAAACTTTACTTTTAATGCAAAACAAAGGTTTTAAAAGTAGGTCAGATATTGTTAGAATCATTTGTACTTAGGGGCGCTGGTGAGCAAGCCATGGAGTAGGTCATGTTTTTGTGAGCTCCTGCTGAAATTGCATTTATTTAATATTTTCTTTGTGCTTCAACCCAAAAAGAACTAGGAAATGACGCGCTTTACTTTGTTCAACTTTTATTTTATTTTTTAATGTGTAAATGGCGCATTACCTGCAAAAGTTTAAGTCCAGTGGAGTCACTGACAAAAGAGAAAAGACTAGGCCCAAGACGAGGAGCTAGAGTTCTTCAACAAATGGGAGCAGCGGCTCCTCCACTCAACTCGGGAAAAATGAACACTGAGGATTTGAAGGCCGAGATTCTTTTTGCCCTCAGAGCAGACATTTCAACTATACGCAGGTCGGAACTCAAGGAGGCACTCAGTAAGGACTTACAAGAATGAACTCGCAAAGCATGCAGGTTCGTACTGAACTGGATACAGTTAAGAAAACCGTCTCCGACATGGAACAAGGCTTGTCATCATGCTCGGACGACATGACTACGCTACAAACCATGGTTAAGAAGCTCAAAACTGATGTGGCTAGCTTTAAGGAACAATGCATACATTTACAAGGTCATATGCAGCTCATATTTCAAAATAAAAGCCTGAAACTATGTCTGAAGACTGTTGACACCTTGAGGAAGCGATAGGAAAAGGAATCTGGTTCATATCCCTTTAAATCCAGCAAAGGGAGGCTATGGAACATGGAGTTTTCAAAATAGAAGCCACTTCCTGTTTTGATTTTCCTCAGGGTTTCGCCTGCAATATCAGTTCTGTTATACTCACAGACAATATTTGGACAGTTTTGGAAACGTTAGAGTGTTTTCTATCCAATACTACTAATAATATGCATATATTAGCAACTGAGACTGAGGAGCTGGCCATTTACAATGGGCGCCTTTTCATCCAAGCTACTCAATACTGCCCCTGCATGCATAAAAAGTTAACCACTCCTATATAAACTGTAGATTATTGGACACGCAACAAGAAGGTCTGATTTCATTATTACTGAACCAGGATCCAAGTGGTCTATATATAAAGATCCAGTCCATTAAAATATTGAAGGCCTCTTACGCTTCAGTGTGTGATGCAAAAATTCTAGCTAAATGCTCAGCGCATAGAATTAAAAAGGATTGTCAGATATTATTCATCCTAATCAGACAGGTTTTTTTACATGGACGATACATTGGAGATAATATAAAACAAGTACTGGAAACAATAAAATACCATGAAATATCTGGGAAACCAGGCCTGGTTTTCATAGCTGATTTTGAAAAGGCTTTTGATAAAGTATGACTGAAGATTATACATAAATGCCTGGGATATTTCAATTTTGGAGTATCTCTTATAACATGGGTTAAGTATAGTAACCCTATGTGAAAAATAGAAAATAATGGCTACATCTCAAAGTTTAAAACTCTCAAGAGGAGTAAAACAAGGTTGTCCACTATCGGCATATCAATTTATTATCGCCATTGAAATGTTAGCTGTTAAAATTAGATCCAACAATAATATTAAGGGAGTAGAAATCAGTGGTTTAAAAACAAAAGTGTCATTGTACGCTGATGATTCATGTTTTCTTTTTAAACCAAAATTAGAATCCTTCCACAGCCTCATAGAGGATCTAGATACTTTTTCTAACCTCTCTGGATTGAAACCAAATATTACGTATTGGATCACAAAAAAAATCAACTTTTACATTACCGTGTAGTTTACCAATAAAATGGTCTAACGGAGATGTGGACATACTCGGTATACATATCTCGAAAGAAACAATCTCACTCCAATACATTTTAATAGAAAGTTTACAAAAATAGATCAGATCTTGCTACCATGTAAATGAAAATACCTGTGTATTTGTGGTAAAATCACCCTGATTAACTATTTTTTCAAATCACAGTTTACCTATTTGCATATGGTTTTGCCGACACCTGCTGTTTAAACTAAAAATATTCAAATTTGATTTGGAATGGCAAGCCAGATCAAATTAAAAGGGACTCTTTATATAACAAATATGGATTCGGAGGGAAGAACTTATTACATATTAAAGCATTAGATCTCTCACTAAAGGCATCAGTTATACAAAAGTTGGTTCTCTAGTAAATAAGTAAAAATGTCTCACCCTATATTCAAGAATGGCCCTTTTCCCTTTATTCAGATTACAACTGCTCACTTTCAGTTATTTAAACTCTAAATCATCTCCAAAATATAGTAAAAAAAAACAAGCCTTAGAAAATTAGTTGCAATTTCAGTTTAATCCACCTGAAAAGATAGAACAAATAACACAACAAATATTAGTATATCAAATATACTAATTGATAAAAAAAACATATTTTTGATAACATTTGAAAAAGGTATAATCTTTGAAAATGATATCATAAATAGGACTGGTGGAGTTATGTCACACATGCAGCTCTACCCAAAATTATAACCAACTAATTGCAGCATTACCACAAAAATCGAAGAGGTAAGTGGTGGCCCTGCATTAGTTAGTTATTTTGCTGTACATAGCTATCCTGACTTGCTGATATTTATTTGACATGTTAAAAAGCGTACCCTGGGGCCTCCCGGGTGGCGCCAGAGACTCTGGGTTCGCGCCCAGGCTCTGTCGTAACCGGCCGTGACCGGGAGGGTTTGGCCTTGTGTCGTCTGGGTTAGGGAGGGTTTGGCCGGTAGGGAAATCCTTGTCTCATCGTGCACCAGCGACTCCTGTGGCGGTCCGGGCGCAGTGCGCTAACCAAGGTTGCCAGGTGCACGGTGTTTCCTCCGACACATTGGTGTGGCTGGCTTCCGGGTTGGATGGCACTGTGTTAAGAAACAGTGCGGCTTTGTTGGGTTGTGTATCGGAGGACGCATGACTTTCAACCTTCGTCTCTCCTGAGCCCATACGGGAGTTGTAGTGATGAGACAAGATAGCAGCTACTAAAAACAATTGGATACCACGAAATTGGGGTACCCTGTTTGTTGCATGCATTTCACGTGTCATGACATGACTATCATTAATGTGATGACTGTTATTTTTCAAATCAATTAACTACGTTTAATTGTTACTGAATTAAATGAATCATGTAAAAACTAACTCATTCGAAATTTGGGGCACCACGGGAAAACTTATTTAACAAGTTACTATCTCCCGACTACTCTAAAGATATATAGATACAGTTGAAGTCGGAAGTTTACATACACCTTAGCCAAATACATTTAAACTCAGTTTTTCACAATGCCTGACATTTAATCCTCGTAAAAATTCCCTGTCTTAGGTCAGTTAGGATCACCACTTTATTTTAAGAATGTGAAATGTCAGCTGTTGTACAACACAACATTCTAATGTAAAGGTTTTCCTCCTCTTCGCTTGAAGTGAACAATATGCGGCTGGTAAGTGTCCATGGTTCTTTTAATAAGAAATACTCAACATGAACACAACTGATACAAAAACAATAAACGTGAAACGAACGAAAACCAAAACAGTACCGTGTGGTGAAAAACACAGACACGGAAACAAACACCCACAAACAAACAGTCAAACCCAGGCTACCTAAGTATGATTCTCAATCAGAGACAACTAATGACACCTGCCACTGATTGAGAACCATACTAGGCCGAAACATAGAAATCCCAAAATCATAGAAAAACAAACATAGACTGCCCACCCCAACTCATGCCCTGACCATACTAAATAATGACAAAACAAAGGAAATAAAGGTCAGAACGTGACATCTAATGTATCTATGTATCTCATCTCTTCTCATCTCTGCTGTTATATATGAACTGGGCTTCATTACTTTAAGTCAAAGCTCTATAAAATATCATCTTGGGCATTTCCTGAGTGACTTTCATTTTTCATTTTTAACATCAGCATTTGTGAGTACTCTGTGTTGTAGATGACAATGAGACCAACAATCTAATGATTAGTGTGTAAGAGGAGCTGTATTTGCTTAAGCTGATACAGTTGAAGTCAGACGTTTACATACACTTAGGTTGGAGTCATTAAACCTCGTTTCAACCACTCCACACATTTCATGTTAACAAACTACTTTGTGCATGACAAAATACATTTTTTCCAACAATTGTTTATAGACAGATTATTTCACTTATAATTCACTGTGGGTCACAAGTTGACATACACTAAGTTGACTGTGCCTTTAAACAGCTTGGAGTCAATTGAAGGTGTACCTGTGGATGTATTTCAAGGCCTACCTTCAAACTCAGTGCCTCTTTGCTTAACATCATGGGAAAATCAAAAGAAATCAGCCAAGACCTCAGAAACAAAATTGTAGACCTCCACAAGTCTGGTTCATCCTTGGGAGCAATTTCCAAATGCCTGAAGGTACCACATTCATCTGCACAAACAAACACCATGGGACCACGCAGCCGTTATTCCACTCAGGAGGAGACGCGTTCTGTCTCCTAGAGATGAGAGACATATTTAAATCCATTTTCATATGATTTGATTGTTTCTTTTAATCATAACTTTACTTTTAATGCAAATCAAATGTTGTAAATGTAGGTCAGACCTTTTTTGAATATTTAGCTATTGTTTTTATGTTTCTATGACAATCAATAAAAAAAAGGAGGGGGGGTGTTACAAAGTTACCGAGTTTGTCCTAGAGAGAGGGCTGTGAGATGGTAGGCCAACAGTCACTGGCAAGTAATTCTGTAGCACCATTTGTACAGTCAAAACGTGTATGGCGGCGAGGCGGCGAGGGCTTGCATCAGTTCCATTGAGTTTCTGGTTTGAATTAGTTTGGATTTAGTTAGGTTGACATGATGACATTACATATTAGTTTCTAGAGCACAACGTTCTTCAAATGGAGCTGGAATTCATGTAGGCCCAATATGCTATAAGTCAATAAATTAAAACAAGTATATATTATTGTGCTCCTAACTATTTTGTCATTTAGAGACCTGGTTTGACTACAACAGTTTTGTCTAAACATTTACGCTACCCATGAACTTCCTGTTCATCGTTCACCCTGACTGCCATGGTCTATGACACGCTGAACGCAAACACCCTCTCCTGCCCTGACACACCCACCTGGAGGGGGGCGATTTAATTGAGGGTTGAGAGTCCATTTAAAGGAGAGCCAACAGAGAGAGGGCATGTGAGAGAGAGAGATGGATTAAAGAGAGGGACGAGAGAGAAGAGTAAGTGGGAAAGAGAAGATTGTATGATACATGTGTGTTCAGGCTTCACCAGTAGACTGTACGATAACATCTGTTACACTGGAGACCAGTATTCTTGTCTGAGCTGGATGAGGCGTGAAGGGACCCGCGATCTGGCTTCAAGAAGTACTGTGGTTGCTGATGCACACTCAAGGCCTAGTGTGTGCATATTAGCTGTGATGACTTTCCTGCACAAACTGCATTCTCAGGTATTCATAGACAGGCTCCTGGTAGCATAAAAGAGTTGGGACATACATTGTATTGTTTAATATTTGTATCTGCCGATATTGTATATACGTATTTAGCGATTTATATGAGCTTTTGTGCTAGTAGCTCAACTGGCACTATTTTAAGTTCTATACCATGAAACTCCACACTTCACCACAGGGTGGCGGTAGAGTATCCTTTATGTGAGTGGAAACTGAGTTTGAGTACTCCTTTTGAGAGAAAACAACATGGGGACAGGAGCACCTCAGGAGGGAGAGAAGAGTGATGACGAAGATGATGGAGGCAAACAGAGGAGAGCCATGTGCCTTATTACCAGAAGCAGCTAGTTTTTGAGATGGCGCGATCGGCTAAGACACTTGAGGGAGGACGGTCATGTGTTACTAAGGCAGAGGTACCAAGTCGAATCGGGGTTTGAATCGGGGGGAAGCGGTACTCGCTAAGCAAGCAGGATGACATCCTTTATAGTGGAGACTTTTCTAAAGACTCTTTTGTTGAAGATGTCAAAAATGTATGTTGGTCTGATATGTATAATGTTGACAAGCATGCACCAGCTGTGAGAACTGTTAGAGCCCCCTGGATCGATTATGAATTGACAAAATGTATGGTTCGAAGAAATTATGCAAAAAAAGGTAGCAAACAAGTCAGGCTACTCAATTTAACAAAGAAAAGTATAAATTATATTACCAAAACAAGATTTCATTCAAAGCTGTTCCTTGTGAAAAAAAGTAGTGTTAGCTCCACATGAAGATGTTGACTAATGAAACTCCATGTAGTGGGGTTCTGTAAATAAAATGTCAACAAAAATATATATAATCAATTACTGATATCTTCAATATCCCGACCTCAGTGGCTACAGACAGTGCTACAATCTTTTCTCCCACGCGTTAATTAGTGAGAGGCTGTAAGCACAAACTATGTCTTATTTCAGTTTGTATAACGTCACATATCGAAACATCAATAAGTGACTGTAATCAACAAAATGATTTAACCAACTAAGCCATAGCGCCACATTTATTGAGGGAAACAATCGGTTTATGTATCGTGCTCTACCGGTTTACTGATTCATTATGATGAAGTTGGTCATTTATTTGTAGGCTAGTTTGGAATCAAATACTGTATAGACACAATACCAGTCAAAAGTTTGGACACACCTACTCATTCAAGGGTTTTTCTTTATTTAAAAAAATCTCTACATTGTAGAATTGTTTATATATATATTTTAATTCCACCTTTATTTAACCAGGTAGGCTAGTTGAGAACAAGTTCTCATTTACAACTGCGACCTGGCCAAGATAAAGCAAAGCAGTGTGACACAGACAACAACACAGAGTTACACATGGAGTAAACAATAATCAAGCCAATAACACAATAAACAAGTCAATGACACAGTAGAAAAAAATAAAGTCTATATACAGTGTGTGCAAAAGGCATGAGGTATGCAATAAATAGGCCATAGTAGCGAATAATTACAATTTAGCAGATTAACACTGGAGTGATAAATGAGCAGATTATGATGTGCAAGTAGAGATACTGGTGTGCAAAAGAGCAGAAAAGTAAATCAAAACACTATGGGGATGAGGTAGGTAGATTGGGTGGGCTATTTACAGATGGATTATGTACAGCTGTAGGCATCGGTTAGCTGCTCAGATAGCTGATGTTTAAAGTTGGTGAGGGAAATAAAGGTCTCCAACTTCAGCGATTTTTGCAATTCGTTCCAGTCACTGGCAGCAGAGAACTGTAAGGAAAGGCGGCCAAATGAGGTGTTGGCTTTTGAGGATGATCAGTGAGATATACCTGCTGGAATGTGTGCTACGGGTGGGTGTTGTTATAGTGACCAGTAAACTGAGATAAAGTGGAGCTTTACCTAGCATAGACTTGTAGATGACCTGGAGCCAGTGGGTCTGCTAATGAATATGTAGGGCCAGCCGACTAGAGCATACAGGTCGCAGTGGTGGATGGTTTAAGGTGATTTGATAACAAAACGGATGGAACTGTGATAGATTGCATCCAATTTGCTGAGTAGAGTATTGGAAGCTATTTTGTAGATGACATCGCCGAAGTCGAGGATCGGTAGGATAGTCAGTTTTACTGGGGTAAGTTTGGTGGCGTGAGTGAAGGAGGCTTTGTTGCGAAATAGAAAGCCGATTCTAGATTTGATTTTGGATTGGAGATGTTTAATATGAGTCTGGAAGGAGAGTTTACAGTCTAACCAGACACCTAGGTATTTATAGTTGTCCACATATTCTAGGTCGGAACCGTCAAGGGTGGTGATGCTAGTTTGGCGGGCGGGTGCAGGCAGCGAACGGTTGAAAAGCATGCATTTGGTTTTACTAACGTTTAAGAGCAGTTGGAGGCCAAGGAAGGAGTGTTGTAACAGTGAAGATATCAAAACTATGAAATAACACCCACCAGCATTCAACACCATAGGGCCCTCAAAGCTCATCACTACGCTAAGGACCCTGGGACTAAACACCTCCCTCTGCAACTGGATCTTAAACATCCTGACGGGCCACCCTCAGGTGGTAAGGGTAGATAACAACACATCCGCCACGCTGATCCTCAAAACAGGGGCCCCTCAGGGGTGTGTGAACAGTCCCCTCCTGTACTCCCTGTTCACTCATGACCACAAGGCCAAGCACGATACCATCATTGTTTGCTGACGACACAACAGTGGTAGGTTTGATCACCGACAACGACGAGACAGCCTGTAGGGAGGATGTCAGAAACCTAGCAGTGTGGTGCCAGGACAACAACCTCTCCTTCAACGTGATCAATTCAAAGGAGATGATTGTGGACTACAGGAAAAGGAGGACCGGGCACGCCCCCATTCTCATCGACGGGGCTGTAGTGGAGCAGGTTGAGAGTGTCGTGTCTTTGGCTATGCTGGATTAAGTGATATGACATGCTATTCCATAAAATAATTTCTCTGTAATTAATATTACCTGATTGAGCTATTCATGTAAATGTAATTAACTAGAGTCGGGCACCATGAAATAATACTTATAGAGCTGTTATCTTTCGAATAAACTCTTAAAGACCTAGTAAAATTTTACATCAATAGCAGTCAATATTAATCGTCATCTTAATTCAGTCTCATCTGAAAGTTGTAAATTATTGACTGTTATCTGCACGAACCCTGGCTAACAAGTTGAATCAGCAATACAATATTGGGTTTAATTATTTATTTACTAAATACCTAACTAATCACACAGAATTACACATACACATAATTAAATCATAACTTGATTACAAATTCCGTCATAAAGGAAAACTTCCCTAGCGGGCGGAACAGATATGACAGCTTGCTACACAAAAGAAAAGGGGCTGGGATGAGTGAAAGAGCGGGAAGACTGGGAACAAAGGGAAGAAGCTGTGCTATCGTAAATACAGTATCTTATGCATTCTAAATTACCGCCCATTTGGAAAAGGAAAATGCAATAAATATTTACTCTGAGCTGTGCTTCGGAAGGTTGGTGGTAGATGGGAGGCCGTGTTGCCCAACCGAGTCCTTTGAAGAATGTCTCTGTTTGTCAATTGGATATGTTGTAGTAACGTCATTGGGTGATAGACAGGATACTCTGTCTGTTCCTTCCTAACCCTCGTTTGCATCTACTGTTGCTAACTCTACGGCTAGGAGGTATCACTTCTGTAGTGAATAAGAGTTCAAATTTCATACCATTCGCAACCAAAGCTCACGCTGATGTTGGCTTCATTCTGTAGTTATTATCTGAACCATTCTGACATAGGACCGTCGCCCTCACGTCCTCGGAACAGGAGGTTACAGGAGCTCCTGCACCTGACTTCTCTGCCACCAATTACGCACCCCGCTACAGCCATTGGCGTCGGCTAATGTGGATCCTAATGTATCAAATCAAAATATTAAAACTGTTAAGTGGGTAGTGTATCTTATTACAGATTTCAAGCCAGACCTCCTCAAATTCCTTACCTAAATTGTTTTCTCACATCCTTTGAAGAGGGATAAAATCGGATTCACATTGTCTTATTGTCAGGTACATCTTAGCAATCATTCCTTTGATAGGTATAGATGTATTTATTAATTCTTCAACTTGTGATAACTGTGATCTCAGCATTTCCGATTTGAAGATATTTCAAAACAATCTGTAACAGGGATGTTGTATTTAGTACGGATTTCGATAAATTACTTAATTGTATTCGATCCACTATGGATCAGGTCAGCAAATCTCCTAAGACCCAGCAAGCACCATCTATAGAGGTTGACCTTTAAGAACACATTGGGCAGGTCAGAGATAGGCACAAGTAAAGAATATGTGTTTGAAATACCTAAGTGCTTTCTACATTTTGCCCATGTCATTAATGTGTTGTACATACTAAAAGGTCTTATTGTAATCACAAATATGTTGAAACAGATTCACAAACATAAGATTATTTAGAGGAAAAATGTGGCTAAATTGAGCTTCAATCTGAACCCATAGTGAGTCCTGTCTGTCCAAGACAGCAAATTACGAGTTTGTGCTGACCAATAATACAATTGGAAATTGGGCAGACCCATGTATTCTTGTTTGACCAGAGTAGACAAATTAATTATTTTTTTTCTCTACACCATATAAACCTTGCTACATTTTTTAAAAGGCTACGGTGTCTACTTAAGTGACCGTGCCTGAAAAGCCGGTGTTTGTTATATATATTGGCACGGTTGTTGTTAGGCCCGAGACAAAGTCAATATATCTAACAAACACCGGCATCGAGGGCATTATCATTTTTATATAACGGGTTATCAACATATTCAAATACTGAGGGAAACAAATTTTCATTACAAACTATCATGACACTAGGCGAGAACCAGAAGCAGACACAGGAGGCAGAAGGTTGGAGTCTTACAATGTTTATTAATCCAAAGTCCAGGAGGTACAGAGTGGCAGACAGGCTCGTGGTCAAGGCAGGCAGAATGTGGGCTATACTCGGCCTTGTCTCAGGATGGTAAGTTGGTGGTTGAAGATATCCCTCTAGTGGTGTGGGGGCTGTGCTTTGGCAAAGTGGGTGGGGTTATATCCTTCCTGTTTGGCCCTGTCTGGGGGTGTCATCGGATGGGGCCACAATGTCTCATGACCCCTCCTATCTCAGCCTCCAATATTTATGCTGCAGTAGTTTATGTGTCAGGGGGCCAAGGTCAGTTTGTTATATCTGGAGTACTTCTCCTGTCCTGCTCTCTCTAATTCTCTCTTTCTCTCTTTCTTTCTCTCTCTCGGAGGACCTGAGCCCTAGGACCATGCCTCAGGACTACCTGACATGATGACTCCTTGCTGTCCCCAGCTACCTGGCCGTGCTGCTGCTCCAGTTTCAACTGTTCTGCCTGTGATTATTATTATTTGACCATGCTGGTCATTTATGAACATTTGAACATCTTGGCCATGTTCTGTTATAATCTCCACCCGGCACAGCCAGAAGAGGACTGGCCACCCCACATAGCCTGGTTCCTCTCTAGGGTTTTTCCTAGGTTTTGGCCTTTCTAGGGAGTTTTTCCTAGCCACCGTGCTTCTACACCTGCATTTGCTTGCTGTTTGGGGTTTTAGGCTGGGTTTCTGTACAGCACTTTGAGATATCAGCTGATGTACGAAGGGCTTTATAAATACATTTGATTTGATTTGAATGGTCAGGCAGGCGGGTACAGAGTCCAGAAAAAGGCAAGGGTCAAACCGGGAGGACTAGAAAAAGGAGAATAGCAAAAAGCAGGACAAACTGGCACAGAGAGACAGGAAACACAGGGATAAATACACTGGGGAAAATCAGCGACACCAAGAAGGGGTGGAGACAATCACAAGGACAGGTGAAACAGATCAGGGCGTGACAACAAACATTATTTTGATGAATGTATTCATACTGTTTCATCCTTCCACAAGATATAGTCCTGGCACAAATCTGACACAAATCTAGGGATGATCTGGAGACACAACCAAGTCGTTCGTTATTTTGTTCTGTACCTATGGACTTGACCCAGTCATTCGTTCTTTTTGTTCTGTATCTATATCAAATCAAATGTATTTATATAGCCCTTCTTACTGCCAAAGTGCTGTAGAGACAGAGCGGACGACACGACCCAGTCGTTTGATCTAAATGTTCCTTTGCCATACTGACTGGTAGCTTGCTAGCTAGCTAGCCAACTATGGCTAATTAACAGTCACTTCAAAAGTGCTGCCAGAATAATAGCAAAATAGCTGCATTTGCATCTGTTTTCCAGCTAAGATTTATTTGAATACATCCATAACAATGAGCTTATGATGTGTGACTTTGCCCTGCAGAAAAAATTGCTCTCTTGTCAGGACACTGTTCAGACAAAAGAAAGACAATCCATGACATTCATTTGAGCTGATTTAAAAAAATGAAACCATACGTTCCCTTTGTTATCCACCACAGCTGACGTAGCTATAGCTACTTACTGTACGTCACATTTATCTGTACATTCCCCTGGATTGTGCATTGGTTGAAATATCTGTCAGAGTCTGTGCTACTACTTCTGCTGCCTTGCTTCAGCCTTTTGGGTGTTGATGGTGCTGCAGTGTTCACTTCGGAACCTTCACACCGATGCCCACTCACTGATTTAATCTCCCTCACTTCTAAACCAGCATTAGACAGTTTCCGGACTGTCGTGGTCCTGATGCTGTGATTTGTGTATGTAGATGTTTCCGCTGCCCTTCAGATCTTGGGTAGAAGTGCTGCCAGATAGTTCACGCCCCATTGGCTCTGATGTGTACCAGATCGAGTCCCCGATACACTCTCTCGGGTGGAGATCAAATGCAAGGGCGTTCTCCGGGAATTTCTTCAGTGATGTCACCGGGCATAGTGGGTTCCCCGGCTGCTCGAACACGAACATGAAAAACTCTTCCTTAGTGACCGTTTTGAAGTCAACAACTTTTTTCTTCTTTTTTCTTCTGTTCTCTCAGCCCTGCAATGCACAGCCCAGTTTGTACCCTTAACTGTGTTTTTTTCGTTGCGGCTTTTCTCTAGGTCATTCAATGCAGTATCCTCCAAATCTGCCTGCCCGGGTATTATTTCCATCTAATTTTCCCATTCATCCATTGTCATGCCGCCGAAAAGATACAAATAATGTTCCAGTAATTCATTTTAGTTTTCACAACAAAGTATCGCTTTAGTCAGTCAACTGAGAAAAGCTTTGTATGTTGGAGATCGCAATTCAATATTTAAACAATATTGAAAAGTTTGGAGTGACAGACAGCAAGGTTTATAGAAATCTCTGCTGTTGAAAACCAAATGTTAGTCTAAAAGAAATGGGAGATAATGTCTAGATGCTTTTTATGGTGGAGATCAAGTTTATACATTTCCTGTCAGATGGAACAGAGTAAATAGGCATTTCAACTTCATAGATTTAGCCGGGGGTAACTTGTGAAATAGACACCGGCTGGAATGCGGTTTTATCCAATCAGCATTCAGGATTAGACCCACCCATTGTATAAAAGGCTAGTGTCTACAGTGTCTACGTTGTCTCCTCCCTTATATATGACCAATCAATTTAGGTCATTGACAAGTTCAGAAAAAAGCACTGTCGTTGCTCCAATGTGTACCTAACCATAAACATCAATGCCTTTCTTTAAAATCAATACACAAGTATATATTTTTAAACCTGCCTATTTAGTTAATATTGCCTGCTAACATGACTTTCTTTTAACTAGGGAAATGGTATCACTTCTCTTGCGTTCCGTGCAAGCAGTCAGGGAATATGCAGCAGTTTGGGCTACCTGGCTCGTTGCGAACTGTGTGAAGACCATTTATTCCTAACAAAGACCGTAATTAAGCGAAAGGCCAACTCTTTGTGAGGAAGACCAAGACGCTGTTTCATCAGCACAAGAATGAGTTGTTCAGAAGGAGTGAGAACTGAGCATGAGGCAGCCCATGCTATGGAAAGGTATGTCAAAATGGTAAAAAACACGCAGAGGGAAGACCATTGTAGAATCTGGTGATGTCTTTGTTGTTCAAAAATTCAGGTGTTTTGGTTGACATCTTTTCCTGTAGTTGACGTTCAAGGATTTTTAAATTCATGTATTTAAAACATCTTAGAATATGCTTAACTCCAAAAAAGTGTAGTCATTTCAAATTGTAGGTTAATTTAAACCTATACTGTCTTTACTTTCTGTGGATCTGCCTGACTCCTTATTATCTAGCATCTAAAAATGAATAGTGTAAGTTCCTAAATGCATTTCATACAAAAAACTACATTGAATCTACAGATAGCAACTTTGTTTGTTGCCAAAGATATTAAAAATACAAACAAACAATGAACACAAAAACATTCCACGTAGTAATGGCACAGGGTTTTCATACTAAACCATATTTTGTAAGATTTCACGACTAAAGGCTGAATAGGTTAAGATAAGATTTTGGGATTGATTACTCAGTCACACTGTCTCCAGTAGAAGGCCTTGCTTGCTTTTATTTCATCACACTCACAACCTTTCTGTAATTAGCTAGCCATTAACCTGTAAATAATGATCTTGTTGTGAGTTTATTTTTCTGTAATAATGATTACAAATGAGCTAAATTTAAGATGTCAGCTATTATATGGCCATTATTTGAGCTGTCTAGCCAGCTAGCTTAACGTTAGATAGCTAGCTAACAAGCTAGAAATTAACCAAAACATTGTTTAGAAAGTTGCTTTTAGTTGCCTGATTTGCTATATTGACATATACTAAATTCATTTTTAAATGGATGGGTTTATTGGTGTTTAAATACATCATTTATGCTACTCATAATCCCAATTCATGACGTTATTACCCTGCATGAATCTGCAGCTAGCTAACAAACCAGGATCAACATTAGGCTATAACTAGTCAAGCAAATGACTCTGAGATTCGAATAATAAGGTCATAGATGTAATGTTAGCTAGCGAGCTAGCCAGATAACGTTAGCTAGCTAGCTAGGTAAACAATGAACCATATTCTCAACTTATGACGATACTGCCCTGCATGAATCTGCAGCTAGCTAATCAACCAGGTTCAATGTCAGCTAGCTAACATTAGGCTATAACTAGTCAAGCAAATGGCTCTGAGATACGAATAATAAGATAGTACACCTAATGTTAGCCTGCGAGCCAGCCAGCCAGCTAATGTTAGCTAGCTAACAGTACACTTTACTTGAAATGAAACCACTTTCTGTCAAAATTAGAAACATTTAATGTCTGAAAATGTAGCTAACTAGACTATCTTACCCGTATACATCATGGATGGATGTGTCTCCTGTCACGGATGCCATGGTTGCCTTTAGTTTGAAGATGTAATCCAGAGACAGGTGTTTTCTCCATCTCCTTAGCTGTCATACTCGAATTCCACTGATTTCAAAACTCGGTCCTCCAGAAAGTGGAGAGCATACGCGTAATGTTAGCTAGCAAGCTAACATTAACTAGCTAGCAGTACACTTTAACTTGACATTAGGCTTGTCGGGGTTCACGAAAAGGTTTGTACCAAAATGTTTGATGTATTAGAATAATTGATTATTCTTATGTAAAGTTAATAAAAGGGGAGGGGTTGTAAAACCAGATTAACAATAGATATTCATTGTAGAGGTTTAGTATTCCACAATTGTTCTCTCTTTCTTATAAAAAGGTCCCTCTGAGAATGTGTGACTGTGAAGAAGGAGCTCTGCAGGGGAGTGGAGGAGATAAGACTCTCCTATATCTCTCTGGTCACCCCCAAAACCAATTCTTTCTTTGGCCGCCTCTCCTTCCAGTTCTCTGCTGCCAATGACTGGAACGAACTACAAAAATCTCTGAAACTGGAAACACTTATCTCCCTCACTAGCTGTCAGAGCAGCTCACAGATTACTGCACCTGTACATAGCCCACCTATAATTTAGCCCAAACAACTACCTCTTTCCCTACTGTATTTATTTGATTTATTTTGCTCCTTTGCACCCCATTATTTTTTATTTCTACTTTCCACATTCTTCCACTGCAAATCTACCATTCCAGTGTTTTACTTACTATATTGTATTTACTTTGCCACCATGGCCTTTTTTTGCCTTTACCTCCCTTATCTCACCTCATTTGCTCACATCGTATATAGACTTGTTTATACTGTATTATTGACTGTATGTTTGTTTTACTCCATGTGTAACTCTGTGTCGTTGTATGTGTCGAACTGCTTTGCTTTATCTTGGCCAGGTCGCAATTGTAAATGAGAACTTGTTCTCAACTTGCCTACCTGGTTAAATAAAGGTGAAATAAATAAATAAAGACTAGTCAAACATTCCACAATAAATCAACTTTACTGCTAAGTTTTAGATGACACTAAAAGCCATTGTTTATATAGGGTTTTGGTCTCAGGAGTAAAAAGGTAATGACGTAGGTAGTGACATCACCAGGATAGACTGAGGGTGTAACAAAACAACTGGAGACTTTTTGTTTGATGCAGAACTTACTCGGGAACCTGCGTGCTATGTTCCTGATTGTCAACTTCTGTCTGAAATTGCATTAATAAAGGTTTTTGAATGATTTAATTAAAGATATTGTCATAATGCTTATTTCACCAATGACGGCAGGGTAGCCTAGTGGTTAGAGCGTTGGACTAGTAACCGAAAGATTGCAAGTTCAAATCCCCGAGCTGACAAGGTACAAATCTGTTGTTCTGCCCCTGAACATGCAGTTAACCCACTGTTCCTAGGCTGTCATTGAAAATAAGAATTTGTTCTTAACCTACTTGCCTAGTAAAATAAAGGTAAAAATTAACCAATGATTGACAAGGATGTAAGGAAGGAACCCTAACAGCTTATAAAATTTTACTACGCGATACATAAAATAAAACGTGTTAGACAGGATTACCTAGACATACTGACCAGCTCAAATAGACAGAAGCAGCTATATGGCAGACCAATCCAAATACATCTCTCAGCATGTCCAGCCATTATCTCAGCCGATCATGGCTAGCGGGAAGGTTGCTGACTTTTTCTGTGGCTAAAGCAACTAGACTGGTAATTTAACAAATGTATTTGTATTTACAGATGACATACAAGTTTGATATTAAGGTACACCTGTTGCGACTCTAGGGGCAGTATTTTCATTTTTGGAAAATATTGTCAGGACAAGATGCTAGAATATGCATGTAATTGACAACTTTGGATAGAAAACACTCTAACGTTTCCAAAACTGTAAAGATATTGTCTGTGAGTATAACAGAACTGATGTTGCAGGAGAAAGCCTGAGAAAAATCCAATCCGGAAGTGCCCCATATTTTGAAAGCGTTGCGTTCCAATGAGTCCCTATTGAGCTGTGAATGTGCTATCAACCAGTTTACGCTTTCTACGTATTCCCCAAGGTGTCTACAGCATAGTGACGTAGATTTACGCATTTATGTTGAAGAATAGCCGTAGGCGGCTACATTGCGTAAGTGGTCACCTGATGGCTCCCAGGGTGACTCTCGCGTAAAATATAGAGGTAGCCATTAGTCCAATCGGTCCTACTGAAAAACGAATTGTCCCGACTAATTGTCCCAAATAGATATTTGAAAAACACCTTGAGGATTGATTATAAACAACGTTTGTCATGTTTCTGTCGATATTATGGAGCTAATTTGGACTGCAATTTCCGTGACTGCAATTTCTGGGCGATTTCTCAGCCAAACGTGTAGAACAAACGGAGCTATTTCGTCTACAAAAATAATATTTTGGGAAAAAATGAACTTTGGCTATCTACCTGGGAGTCTCGTGAGTGAAAACATCTGAAGTTCATCAAAGGTAAACAATTTAATTTGATTGCTTTTCTGATTTGGTTGCCTGCTGCTAGCAAGGCATAATGCTATGCTAGTCTATGATAAACTTACACAAATGCTTGTCCAGCTTTGGCTGTAAAGCATATCTTGAAAATCTGAGATGACAGGGTGATTAACAAAAGGCTAAGCTGTGTTCCAATATATTTCACTTGTGATTTTCATGAATAGGAAGATTTTCTACAAAGATTTATGTCCGTTGCGTTATGCTAATTAGTGTCAGGCGATGATTACGCTCCCAGACCCGGGATGGGGAGTCACAAGAAGTTTTAAGGTGCTTTATCTTGGCCAGGTCGCAATTGTAAATGAGAACTTGTTCTGAACTTGCCTACCTGGTTAAATAAAGGTGAAATAAATAAATATTGACATGTTCGAGAAGGCATTTCTACCGCCCAAACAAATTTACATTTAATAACAACGTTTACGTTCTAACAGCTCTCCTGTGAAGTAGTGACCCGTGACATACGCCTGGTTTCCTGAAATGGGCCACATATATCCATCTGCCCAGGAACTACAGTTTAAAACTAGCCAGAAGTCTAAATCTGGCACATTTACAGAAATATTGATTGATTTGCATTCCCAGAAAACTGGGAACAGTCCCAGAACATTAGTTGTGACATTAATGTTTTTGATATCAAAACGTTGTTGTTTTTCAGAAAATGTTTAAATTAAATATATTTGGGAATGTCCTAAAATTCACTCAAATGTTGTGATAACCACCACAGATATTGTCATTGGGTTTCCAGGTAAAGTAATAACACAAGTAATGTTTTTAGAACATACTGCCACTACAAAACGTGAGAGCAACGTTCTGGGAATGTTCTTGCAGGCAAACAGATTTATGAGAACTATTTTTTGCGAACTTTCACAGAACCAATTTTGGTTTGCTGGGTTGTCCCTGTCAACAATTTTTTTTTTTTTTTAAATATGTTTTATATAATATACCATTCATGCTTTTGTTTATTTTTAAATCAAGTAACACTGCAAATTCTGCTCTTTGCTCAGAGATGTTTACATAACATTTATTTACTGTATCTAGAGAATCTGTGCAGACAGGGCACATAACTTTCACTTTCAACTTCAGCATCAGCTACAAATATAGATACACTATACACACATGTGCGCATGCACACACAAGCACATGCACACACGCACGCACGCACACACAAAACCTGTAATAATTATTTCAAATAAAAAAGTGATTTCTTATTTAAAAAATTCACATAAAACTTTATTTATTTTTGGTTCACCCAGACTGGCAATAGAATGGTCAAAAACATGACATATTTATCAGTTCATTTTCTAAATCATGAATGAATCACAAAATCTGTTGAACTTGTTTGACTAACATGGTCATTCCAGTTCATCCATTTGATCTTACTGGGGAACATGACACCTGTATGCTGCTTAACTCACTGGAATGTGTCTCTGATAGAAAGAGAGGAGGGAAACGTGAGAGACCGAGATGGATGTGTCGGGACAGTGGGAGAGAGTGAGAGGGAGGGATGGAGAGATGTGGGAAAGACAAAAAAGAGAGTAAGAGGAACTCAGATGATACGTGCAAAGAATGAAAGAGGGAGAAAAGTATCCAGTATATTTGCTACATATGAATCGTTTTGCAATACGTTTCATAACAGAGAAACGTCTGAACATTCTCAAAATGATTTTCTAAATTACCTGAAAGAAAAACCCTGAAGCCCTGAACTAGCCCCAATTTCATAGTGCTGACAATAACACAGTTGTAACATTTACAGAACCTAACACAAATGTTGTGTGAAAACAAAGACTGACTGGACAGGTCTGCTGGTATAGTAACGTTATAAAATGTTAGTTTTTCTCCCATGATGACAATGGATAAACTAAGGTGTTGTGCTTTAAATGATTGCTAAGGAACAGTGCAAAATACTTGATATACAGTACCAGTCAAAAGTTTGGACACACCTACTCATTCAAGGGTTTTTCTTTATTTTTTACTATTTTCTACATTGTAGACTAATAGTGAACACATAAACTATGAAAAATAACTTATGGAATCATGTAGCAACCAAAAAAGTGTTAAAACAAATCAAAATTGATTTTAGATTCTTCAAAGTAGCCACCCTTTGCCTTGATGACAGCTTTGCACACTCTTGGCATTCTCTCAACCAGCTTCACCTGAAATGCTTTTCCAACAGTCTTGAAGGAGGTCCAACATATGCTGAGCACTTGTTGTGGTCTATTCCTTCACTCTGCGGTCCAACTCATCCTAAACCATCTCATTTGTTTTGAGGTCGGGTGATTGTGGAGGCCAGGTCATCTGATGCAGCACTCCATCTCTCTCATTCTTGGTCAAATAGCCCTTACACAGCCTGTAGGTGTGTTGGGTCATTGTTGTGTTGAAAAACAAATGATAGTCCCACTAAGTACAAACCAGATGGGATGGCGTATCGCTGCAGAATCCTGTGGTAGCCATTCAAGTGTGCCTTGAATTGTAAATAAATCACAGACATTGTCACCAGCATAGCACATCCACACCGTCACACCTCCTCCTCCATGCTTCACGGTGGGAACCACACATGCGGAGATAATCTGTTCACCTACTCTGCGTCCCACAAAAACATGGCGATTGGAACCAAAAATCTCAAATTTAGATTCATCAGACCAAAGGTCAGATTTCCATCGGTCGAATGACCATTGCTCGTGTTTCTTGGCGCAAGCAAGTCTCTTCTTCTTATTGGTGTCCTTTAGTAGTGGTATCTTGGCAGCAATTTGACTATAAAGGCCTGATTCACGCAGTCTCCTCTGAACAGTTGATGTTGAGATGTGTCTGTTACTTGAACTCTGTGAAGCTTTTATTTGGGCTGCAATTTCTGAGGCTGGTATCTCTAATGAACTTGTCCTCTGCAGCAGAGGTAACTCTGGGTCTTCCTTTCCTGTGTCGGTCCTCATGAGAGCCAATTTCATCATAGTACTTGATGGTTTTTGCGACTGCAGTTGAATAAACTTTCAAAGATATTTTCCGCATTGACTGACCTTCATGTCTTAAAGTAATGATGGACTGTCAGTTCTATTTGCTTATTTGAACTGTTCTTTCCATAATATGGACTTGGTCTTTTACCAAATAGGGCTATCTTCTGTATACCACCCATACTTTGTCACAACACAACACAAAATTCCACCAATGAACTTTTAACTTTTAACAATGCACAGGTCACTACCTCATGAAGCTGGTTGAGAGAATGCCAAAAGTATGCAAAGCTGTCATCAAGACAAAGGGTGGCTACTTTGAACAATCTCAAATATAAAATGCATTTTGATTTGTTTAACACTTAGTTACTACATATGTTTAACACTTAGTTACTACATATGTGTTATTTAATAGTTTTGATGTCTTCGCTAATATTCACCAATGTAGAAAATAGGAAAAATATAGGAAAACCCTGGAATGAGTAGGTGTGACCAAAGTTTTAGCTGGTACTGTATGTATGGTAAATATAATCATTTTGTTTTGAATGGATACACTACTAATCTATTGGCTATCTTATATAGTGACTTCAGAAAGTTTTCATACCCCTTGTCTTATTCCACATTTTGTTGAGTTTCAGCCTGAATTCAAAATGGATTCAATATTTTTCTCTCTCACCCATCTACACACAATACCCTATAATGACAAAGGGAAAACATGTTTTTAGAAATGTTAGCAAATTTATTCAAAAAGAAAAACAGAACTATCTAATTTACATAAGTATTCACACCACTTAGTCAATACATGTTAGAATGACCTGGCAGTGATTACAGCTGTATCTTTTTAGTTAAGTCTCCAAGAACTCTGCAAACCTCGAGCTTCTACACCTGCATTGCTTGCTGTTTGGGGTTTTAGGCTGGGTTTCTGTACAGCACTTTGAGATATTAGCTGATGTACGAAGGGCTATATAAATACATTTGATTTTGATTTGATTGTACAATATTTGCACAAATTCTTCAAGCTCTGTCAAGTTGGTTGATGATCATTACTACATAACCATTTTCAAGTCTTGCCATAGATTTTCAAGTCGATTTAAGTCAAAAATATAACTAGGCCACTCTGGAACATTCAATGTCGTCTTGGTAAGCAACTCTAGTGTAGATTTGGCCTTGTGTTTTAGGTTGTTGTCCTCCTGAAAGGTGAATTCATCTCCCAGTGTCTGGAGGAAAGCAGACTGAACCAGGTTTTCCTCTAGTATTTTGACTGTTCTTTTTAACCCTGAAAAACGCTCCAGTCCTTAATGATTACAAGTATACCCATAACATGATACAGCCACCACTATGCTTGAAAATATGGAGAGTGGTACTCAGTAATGTGTTGTATTGAATTTGCAACAAACATAATGTTTTGTATTCATGACAAAAAGTTAATTGAGTTGCCACATTTTTTGCAGAATTACTTTAGTACCTTGTTGCAAACAAGATGCATATTTTGTAATATTTATATTCTGTACAGGCGTCCTTCTTTTCACTCTGTCAATTAGGTTAGTATTGTGGAGTAAATACAATGTTGTTGATCCATCCTCCATTTTCTCCTATCACAGCCATTAACTGTAACTTTTTTAAAGTCACCATTGGCCTCATGGGGTAATGCCGGGTCAGCAGTTTCTATCCTCTCCGCCAACTGAGTTAGGAAGGAAGCCTGTATCTTTGTAGTGGCTGGGTGTATTGATACATGGGGCAGGATGGCAGGTAGCCTAGTGGTTAGAGTGTTGGACTAACAACTGAAAGGTTGCAAGCTCAAATCACCAAGCTGACAAGGTAAAAAAAAAAATCTGTCATTCAGCACCTGAACAAGTCAGTTTACCCATTGTTCCTAGGCTGTCATTGAAAATAAGAATTTGTTCTTAACTGACTTGCCTAGTAAATAAAGGTTAAAAAATACACCATCTGATGTGTAACTAATAACTTCACCATGCTGAAATGAATATTCAATATCTGCTTTTTGTATTTTTTATCCATCAACCAATAGGTGCCCTTATTTGCGAGGCATTGGAAAACCTCCCTGGTCTTTACAGATAATTGTATGTGTGCGGTACAGAGATGAGGTAGTCATTAAAAGATCATGTTAAACATTATTGCACAAAGAGTCCATGCAACTTATGTGACTTGTTAAGACATTTTTTACTCCTGAACATATTTGGGCTTGCCATAACAAAAGGGTTATTCATGTGTAAAAAATGTCTAACAACATAATTCCACTTTGACATTATGGGGTATTGTGTGTGACACAAAATCTCAATTTAATCCATTTACAATGTAGGCTGTAACACAATAAAATGTGGAAAAGGTCAAGGGTTGTGAATATTTTCTGAAGGCACTATACCAAATTAACTAGTTTTAACTGTATTTGGAAAGTCCTCTGTCCATAAAGTTCCATAAAAATGTCCTATTGTTGATAAACATAAAATATAAGTGAAATGTACATGTATATTTACCATGATATGTGATGTCAAATCTATGTATATTTACCAGTCATATGATATTATGCAGTAAAACTGAGTTATAGTGATGGACGAAGAGTATAACTGAAACACTTTTCAAAATCAGTTAACTCATTTAAGTTTTAGACTCACATGTTGTACACACTGACAGACACACATGCATGCGCACACACACACAGTCATAACAAACATACAGACTTGTACACACACCCACAGAATAAATATACAGAGACGTTTTATATACACACACATTTCTTCTTTAGCCTCTACTGGTCCTATACAGAAACTTGCTGGTGTTATTACCTCTGTCACTTCGTGTGTTGGTGCATGTGTTCCCAGACAAGCCACACACACACACACACACACACACACACACACACACACACACACACACACACACACACACACACACACACACACACACACCAACTGGGTTCGAGTTGGGCCTGTTCAGTGGTGTTTCTGTAGCTTTTCCATAGGGCTGAGAGGGAGGATGAGAGCATGGGATCAGTATGTTGTTAACACTGAGTAACATGGTCCCTCTGTCTGTCTGTCTGTCTGTCTGTCTGTCTGTCTGTCTGTCTGTCTGTCTGTCTGTCTGTCTGTCTGTCTGTCTGTCTGTCTGTCTGTCTGTCTGTCTGTCTGTCTGTCTGTCTGTCTGTCTGTCTGTCTGTCTGTCTGTCTGTCTGTCTGTCTGTCTGTCTGTCTGTCTGTCTGCAAGAGCCTGGTTGGTCCTCCACCCTCTATGGGCCGCCACTGTAGGAGTAGTCTGCCTTGTTGTGCATCACCAGCTTGTTGTCCACAAAGTAGAAACTGTCGGACTGTGTCTTGTACGGGTGCAGGATCATCTCTCGCACTGCAGGGAGCAACAGAGACACAACACATTATATATATTCGTTTTTTTCAATTGCTAACAACCATTGGTCAATACTGAAACCACTTTTTCAAAACTGTTCACACAGTCTGCATTACCAACACGCATCTTGGCCGAACAATTAATCTCACCTCCAAAACTCACTCAAACCACCAAAACACTTCATACTGTCCATTTCTCACAAATAAACTTGTGATCATGTTAAGGAGAACAAAACTACTTAGCCTACATTTGAACAACATTTGTTGTCTGGCTACTTGAAGAGAACTATGTCCTATCACTCGCAGCCCACCTCTTCCAATGTATTGTGGAAAAGTGTGCATCGAATTCTACTAGACGAAGATCCAAAATGAGCATAACATCCTAGCATTTATACCATACTCGATTTTTGAAAATGTACATACTTGAACTATAATTCTATTTTCGCATACTGAGAATGTGTCATGTGCAATTGCATTGTTTCCTGCTATTCATTGATTTCGGTAGCACATCCCCATATCTAATTGATCAGCTGTTGTCAAAGCCGAAATGAATGACATCCAGGCATTTAAAGTATGCTCGATTTTGGAAATGTTGCATACTATTAAACATAATTTTTAATTAATAATAATGATTAATACCCAAGTATGGTATTCGGACACAACTACTGTCTGTCAGCACATTTCCCAGGCCTCTCTCTATCTTGCTGTGTGTGTGTGTGTGTGTGTGTGTGTGTGTGTGTGTGTACTCACTGATATCCTCAGACAGAGGGGGGAACTCATAGATGTGTTCGCAAGTGTTCTTGCTACTGGGCATACAGAAGCCAAACTCAAAGTCAAAGCTTTTGAGCAGCTTCTCTCTGAAGTAGTGCCTCTCAATCATCCGGAAGTTCTCTATGGGCATGTCTCCTACGGTGAACTCAACACTGAGAGAGGGGAAGGATGGTGAGATAAAGGCAGAAAGAATGGGGGGGGAGTGCAATTTCGTTGGGATTAAAATGTGTCCTTCTTTGTAGAGTTAGAGTTAGACTTCAGTGTAAATTGAGGGTTAGGTTTAGACTTTTGTGTACATTGAGGGTTAGGGTTAGACTTCTGTGTAAAATGGGGATTAGGGTTACAGACCTCTTTGTGAGTTAATGGGTTAGACTTACGTGGCGCCAACTTGTCTTAGCCGGAGGAAGGCGGGGGTGAACTGGTAGCGGACAAACCTCCCGGCGTTTGTATCAATGACGCTTTTATCTCCTGCTTTATCTACGCACAGACAGACAGACAGACAGACAGACAGACAACACTCAAAGGTAACACTCGTCATAATAGGCCAATCAGACCCCAGTGTGTGTGTGTGTGTGTGTCTCACCTGTATGAGGAGGTTTGGTGATTTCGAACAGCACTGTGCCTGTCTCCATGTCTCTGATCTTGAACCTGGTGAAGTCAATGCTGTACACGTTCTCACCTGGCCCACATAAGTAGTCTGATAGAGGGAGAGGGAGGGAGGTAAAGAGAGGGGTTGTTAAGGGAGGGAAAAGGAGAGAAAGAGAAGATGTTAATATAAACACTGTCACGTTCTGACCTTAATTTCCTTTGTTTTGTATTTATTTAGTATGGTCAGGGCGTGAGTTGGGTGGGTTGTCTATGTTTGTTTTTCTAGGTTTTGGGAATTTCTATGTTTCGGCCTAGTATGGTTCTCAATCAGAGGCAGGTGTCATTAGTTGTCTCTGATTGAGAATCATACTTAGGTAGCCTGGGTTTCACTGTGTGTTTGTGGGTGATTGTTTCCGTGTCTGTGTTTGTTCGCCACACGGTACTGTTTCGGTTTTGTTCACGTTTATTGTTTTGTATTCATTGAGTGTTCAGTTCATGTTTTTTTAAATAAACAACCATGGACACTTACCACGCCGCATCTTGGTCCGATCCTTGCTACACCTCTTCAGACGAAGAGGAGGAAAACCTTTACAGAATCACCCACCAACCAACTCGGACCAAGCGGCGGGGTAAACAGCAGCGACGACAGCAGCAGCAGCAACAACAGCAGCAGCAGCAACAACAGCGGCCAGCATCACAGGACTCCTGGACATGGGAGCAGATATTGAACGGAGAGGGACCCTGGGCACAGGCGGGGAGAAATCGCCGTCCCAAAGCAGAGCTGGAGGCAGCGAAAGCTGAACTGCGGCAATATGAGGAGCCAGCACGGCAGTGCGACAGGTACGAGAGGCAGCCCCAAACATTTTTTGGGGGGAGGCACACGAGGGGTGGTACTAAGCCAGGTAGCAGACCTGAGCTCACTCCTCGTGCTTATGATAAGCAGCGCATTACTGGTCAGGCACCGTGTTATGCGGTTAAGCGCACGGTGTCGCCAGTGCGTGCCCATAGCCCGGTGCGCTATAGGGCAGCCCCCCGAGAGTGCCATGCGAGTGTGGGCATTGAGCCAGGGCGTATGGTGCCTGCTCAGCGGGTCTGGTCGCCGGTACGCAGTTTTGGTCCAGGTTATCCTGCGCCGGCTCTGCGTGCTGTGTCTCCGGGGCGCTGGGAGGGTGCAGTGCGTCCTCTGCCTGCGCTCCGCTCGTGCCGGGCAAATGTGGGAGTGGAGCCAAAGGGAGAGGTGCGTGTAGTAAGCACTAGATCTCCCGTGCTTACCCACAGCCCGGTTCAACCTGTGCCTGCACTCTGGAGGGTCCGGGCTAGAGTAGTTGTCCAGCCTGGGGAAGTGGTGCCAAGGTTGCGCACCAGAGCTCCAGTGCTCCCCCACAGCCCGGTCCTTCAGGCTCCTCCTAACACCAAGCCTCCTGAAGGTCTCCCCAGCCTGGTGGTTCCTGTGGCAGCTCCACGCACCAGGCTGTCTCTCTGTCTCCTCCCTGCAGGTGGTCCCGCCTGTCCGGCGCCGCTGCCGGAGCGTCCCGCCTGTCCGGCGCCGCTGCCGGAGCGTCCCGCCTGTCCGGCGCCGCTGCCGGAGCCTCCCGCCTGTCCGGCGCCGCTGCCGGAGCGTCCCGCCTGTCCGGCGCCGCTGCCGGAGCCTCCCGCCTGTCCGGCGCCGCTGCCGGAGCCTCCCGCCTGTCCGGCGCCGCTGCCGGAGCGTCCCGCCTGTCCGGCGCCGCGGCCGCAGCCTCCCGCCTGTCCGGCGCCGCTGCCGGAGCCTCCCTCCTGTCCGGCGCCGCTGCCGGAGCCTCCCTCCTGTCCGGCGCCGCTGCCGGAGCGTCCCGCCTGTCCGGCGCCGCTGCCGCAGCCTCCCGCCTGTCCGGCGCCGCTGCCGGAGCCTCCCGCCTGTCCGGCGCCGCTGCCGGAGCCCCTCAGCCCAGAGGCGCCAGAGCCCCTCAGCCCAGAGGCGCCAGAGCCCCTCAGCCCAGAGGCGCCAGAGCCCCTCAGCCCAGAGGCGCCAGAGCCCCTGCCCCTCTGTCCCGAGCTGCCCCTCTGTCCAGTGGGGTCATTGAGAGGGGTGGCCATGGTGAGAAAGCCACGGAGGCGGACAATAAGGCGGACTAAGACAATGTTGAAGTGGGGTCCGCGTCCCGCGCCAGAACCGCCACCGCGGACAGACGCCCACCCAGACCCTCCCCTATAGGTCAAGGTTTTGCGGCCGGAGTCCGCACCTTTGGGGGGTACTGTCACGTTCTGACCTTAATTTCCTTTGTTTTGTATTTATTTAGTATGGTCAGGGCGTGAGTTGGGTGGGTTGTCTATGTTTGTTTTTCTAGGTTTTGGGAATTTCTATGTTTCGGCCTAGTATGGTTCTCAATCAGAGGCAGGTGTCATTAGTTGTCTCTGATTGAGAATCATACTTAGGTAGCCTGGGTTTCACTGTGTGTTTGTGGGTGATTGTTTCCGTGTCTGTGTTTGTTCGCCACACGGTACTGTTTCGGTTTTGTTCACGTATATTTACAAGAAATGTAAGAAAAGTAACTTACAAAATCTAATCATGAAAAACAAAACACATTCCTCAACCATCTGAACTGCCCCTAGTGGCACCAAAACATCCACCTTTAGAGAGTTCTGGAGATCATTCCTCTAGTAAGGTGCAAGAAACCTAAACTTAACTCTGTGGAGACCGAAGGGATCTCCAAAGTTAGCCATGCCTGTGATCGGGCCTGGTGACTCATGTCTGTCATTCAATAATGAAGTAAGGATTTTAGAAACAAAAAGAGAGCAGCGCATTGATCTGCGAGGTCCAGCCTACTTGCTGATAAAGAATTCAGTGATGTGTACGGAACCTATCACCCGCAATAAAGGATAGTGCATTATGATAAACTGTGTCCAATGGCTTAAATACAGTGACAGCTGCATTCATATAGACCAGGGGTGTCAAAGTCAAATGGACGGAGGGCCAAATAAAAAAATCAGCTACAAGACGAGGGTCGGACTGTTCGAATGTTCATTGAAAATTTTTTAAATGACGCATATAGTCTAGTGAACCTAATTGAACCTACTGAAAACCTAACAAATATATTACAATATGATCAGATAAATAAAGCAATATTTTCTTATGGCTCTGTCAGTAATCTTTAATTTTCAACAGACACAAAAGACAAATTTCCTTTATATAAATATCCCCATAACATGAACATTAAATGAAAGAAACCGGTATTCAAGGCACCATCAGTAGACTATATTTTCTATTTTAGCAAAAGTGGGCTAAATTTACTTCAAAGAAAAAACAATAATAGCAATTTTCTATCATCCACTCAACTGAAATATTTTTAAAATATAATTGGATTGAAATACAAAAAAATAAAGTGCAAAAATCTATTAATCAAAAACAACACTTTGTTTAAGGAGAAGTAACATGCAGTGAAAACAAATATTAAATTTTAACTTTTAAACTTGAACTGAGTAAAAACTCTAAATATGTGATTGCACAGTAATGTTCACTTGTTTGAGGTTGAGGGTGATACTTGGTGGTGTCCCATCTTTTCCACAAGTTCATCAATGTTCGGGGTAAGGCTCTGAGCTGAAGAAATCCTCAGAATTGAGTGGAGGTGTTCAGCAGTAAGTCGACTTCTGTGTGATGTTTTGTTCAGGTTCATCAAAGAAAACAGTTGTTCACACAGGTATGTGCTGCCAAACATAGACAACGTTTGAGCAGCCTGGATGCGCAGCTGGGGCATTGTGCCGGGAGGAAACGGGCGAACTCCGCAGCACCCACTGCCGCATATTTTGCCCTCAGTGCATCATTGCATTGGAGGTCAATCAACTCCATTTGGAGGTTTGGTGGTGAGCTTTCCACGTCAACAGCAAATGGGTTACCGAGCAGTTCCAACCTGCTTTTTGTGCTTCAAAGTCAGCAAATCGGCGTCGAAAGTCAGCGGCAAGCATACCTATTTTATCAGCCAACTGTGTGCTCGGGAACGCACTGGTAGAGAGCTTCTCTTTCATGGTCTGGCAGCTGGGAAAGTGGCTCAAATTTTCTTTCCGCATCTGCGTCTCCCACAGAGTCAGTTTGGTTTTAAATGCCTTCACTGTACTGTACATATCAGAGATGACACGATCCCGACCCTGCAGCTGCAAGTTTATTGCATTCAGATGACTCGTAATGTCACACAGAAAAGCCATTTCACACAGAAACATTTCGTCTCGGAGTTGTGTTGTGTCTTTCCCTTTGCTGTCCAAGAACAGACAAATCTCCTCACGAAGCTCGAAACATCTTTGAAGCACCTTTCCCTGGCTTAGCCATCGCACCTCTGTGTGATAAGGCAAATCACCATGCTCCGTTTCTAACTCCGTCAGAAATGCCTTGAACTGGCGGTGATTCAAACCTTTGGCTCTGATAAAGTTAACTGTGCGCGTGATGATGCTCATTACATGCTCCATTTTCAAGGCTTTACCGCACAACGCTTCCTGGTGTATGATACAATGATAAGCTGTCAGCTCACCTGTCGCGTTTTCCTCTTGCATCTTTTCCCGTATCTTCGCCACCAGTCCGCTCCTGTGTCCACACATCGCAGGTGCTCCGTCGGTTGTCAAACCCACGAGTTTTTCCCAAGGCAGCTCCATCTCATTTACACATCTTGACACCTCTTCATACAAATCATGCCCCGTAGTTGTGCCATGCATAGGACGTAAAGCCAAAAACTCCTCTGTCACGCTTTAGGTTGGAGTCCACTCCCGCGGATGAAAATTGACAACTGGGCAATGTCAGAAATGTCGGTGCTCTCATCCACAGCCAAGGAATATGCAATAAAATCTTTTCCCTTTTTCACAAGCTGCTCTTTTAGATTGATGGACAACTGGTCTACTCTCTCGGCAATGGTGTTTCTGCTCAGACTCACATTTAAAAAGAGTTGCCTTTTTCTGGGCAAACTTCGTCACAAACTTTAATCATGCAGTTTTTGATGAAATCCCCCTCCGTAAATGGCCGGGCTGATTTAGCGATCTCTTCTGCCAAAATAAAACTGGCCTTGACAGCAGCCTGGCCTTGTGATTTGGCTTTTTTGAACAGAGCCTGTCGAGATTTGAGGCCTCGTTTTAATTCCTCTGCCTTTTGTAGCCTTTGTTCCATGTCCATATTCTTGTTTTTGTCCGCGTGTTTCGTTTCATAATGTCGTCTCAGATTATACTCTTTCAGTACCGCCACACTTTCTCCACACAGAAGACACACAGGTTTTCCAGCTACCTTCGTGAACATATACTCCGACTCCCACCTTGTTTGAAACCCCCGGTTCTCAGTATCCACCTTCCGTTTTGCCATTTTTGATGGGTATCTGAAAGTTAATTTTACTGTGATGCTGACGACTGCTGTGCCAATAAATATTGAAATGAAGCAGCCTACTGCTCGGTGCGTCACCTTTGCATTGTGGGAAATGTAGTATTGGTGCGTGTAAAAGATCTGCGGGCTGCCGGCTTGCTGCGGGCCGGTTCTAATAATAAATCAAGATCATCCCAGGGGCCGTAAAAAACCTTCTTGCGGGCCGGATGTGGCCCGCGGGCCTTGACTCTGACATATGTGATATAGACCATATCGCCATAATCTGAAGCCGGAATGAATGTTGACTGAATTATTTGTTTTCTGCTATTTAACGAAAGGCATGCCCTATTCCTATAAAGGAGGCCCATTTTAATTATTAACTTCTTAACCTATTCATCAGTATGCTTTTTTGAAAGATAACTTTTCATCAAACCAGATTACCCAAAAAATTCCACAATCAAATCAAAATCATCAAATCAAATGTATTTATATAGCCCTTCGTACATCAGCTGATATCTCAAAGTGCTGTACAGAAACCCAGCCTAAAACCCCAAACAGCAAGCAATGCAGTGCAGGTAAATGCAGCAAGCAATGCAGGTAATGCACCTTTCTCAAACAGCAAGCAATGCACCTTTCTAATATTGAGTTGTGCATTGGTTCCCCTGAAATTAGGGACCGATTTAGACCTGGGAAACCAAGTGTGTGCAATTAATTATGAAAAGAAAACCAGCAGTCTCTGGATCTCGTATGCTGAGAGTTGATTAGCCATGATGATTATGCTGTGTTCAAAACAACTGGGAAGTCGGAACTTGGAAATCTCCGACTTCCGAGTGTTCAAGTCAACTCGGAACTGGGAAAAGTTGTTCTAACCGGTCATCCAACTCGGAATTCCAGGTGGGGAACTCGAGCTTCGACTTACCGACCTGATTATCTCTGACTTTATGATTTGATCTATTTTTTCCCCCCAGTTGTCCCAGAGTTCCCAGTTGTCTTGAAAAAGAGCAAGATTATTTGTATTTGTCAAATGGTAGCTAAGTATCGATTATCATGTCACCAGAATAAAATTTCCTTTATTGGAAAGGACCATCAAGCTCATCACCTTGCACTTTCACCACACTGTGAGGTTCATCATTACTTATTTTATCTGTAGCCTAATAAACTGCATGCTTTCCCGATGAGTCGTAGTGGGATGAGCACACAACAATATTTGCACATAAAAGCGTTTCCACTTTTTTCTCGCATAATTAATTTTACAGACACAAAAAGATCCCACCATGTCTAGTGTATTTTGTTTTGTCGACATTCGTAAAGTTTACTGACAAATTTTCTGTTTCCATCAGGCCTGTCATATTTTGTTTCCGACATGTAATATACTTGCATAAAAAGGTTGGATGGAAACCTGGTTAGCGATAATAAAAAGTACGGGGCCCAAAATCGACCCTTGGTGGACACCTTTGGTAATATCTAGGAAACGTGATTTAACACCATCAGAAGAAACACATTGTGTCCTGTCTGTCAGGTGGTTTTCAAACTAATTGCAGGCTGCCTGCCACAGGCCAATTTCAGACAGTCTACGAATTAAAGGCTCAGTGCAGTAAAAAATGCAATTTCTCCTGTGTTTAATATACATTTCCACACTATGAGGTTGGAATAATACTGTGAAAGGGATGATAATGCCCTTTTAGCATAAGAGCTGTTTGAGTTTTGGTCACACCAGGCAGTAAATTAGTTAATAGACCAATAAGAAGCCTTTCTGCCAAAAACAGCTAGTTTTCAGTTTTCCCCTCCCCACCACTCACAGAATGTTCTAGCAAAATTCTTGCTTGAGAAATAGTTTTTTGCTAAAAAGCTATTTTTATTTTTCACAATTTTAATTGAAAACAATCAATCAGTAGGGTACTTAAATGAGAATTCCACAATTTGTATTAATCAGTATTTTTGTAGTTTTATACTGATAACAAGTTCAAACAGGTGCCATTAATACAGGTAATGAGTGGAGGACAGAGGAGCCTCTTAAAGAAGAAGTTACAGGTCTGTGAGAGCCAGAAATCTTGCTTGTTTGTAGGTGACCAAACACTTATTTTCCACCATAATTTTCAAGTAAATTCATTAAAAATCCTACAATGTGATTTTCTGGATTTTTTTCTTCTCATTTTGTCTGTCATAGTTGAAGTGTACCTATGATGAAAATTACAGGCCTCTCTCATCTTTTTAAGTGGGAGAACATGCACAATTGGTGGCTGACTAAATACTTTTTTGCCCCACTGTATTCTAGGTCAGAACTGTCCAAAGTAGTGATGCTAGTCAGGCGGGAGGGTGGGGGCAGCGATCGGTTGTAGAGCATGCATTTGGTTCTTTTATACTGGCAATTAAAAGCAGTTGGAGGCCACAGAAGGAGTGTTGTATGGCATTGACGCTCGTCTGGAGGTTAGTTTGCAGTGTCCAAAGAAGAGCCAGAAGTATACAGAATGGTGTCATCTGCGTAGAGGTGGATCAGAGAATCCCCTGCAGCATGAGCAACATCATTGATGTATACAGAGAAGAGAGTCGGCCCGAGATTTGAACCCTGTGCCACCCCCATAGAGACCGCCAGAGGTCCGGACAACATGCCCTCCTATTTGACACAATTAACTCTGTCTGAGAAGTAGTTGGTAAACCAAGTGAGGCAGTCATTTGAGAAGCCAAGACTATTGAGTCTGCCGATAAGAATGTGGTGATTGAGTCGAGAGCCTTGACCAGGTCGATGAATACGGCTGCACAGTAGTGTCTTTTTTTGATGGCGGTTATGATATTGTTTCGGACCTTGAGCATGAATGAGGTGCACCCATGACCAGCTCGGAAACCAGACTGCATAGTGGAGAAGGTACGGTGGGATTCGAAATGGTCGGTGATCTGTTTGTTAACTTGGAATTCAAAGATTTTAGAAAGGCAGGGCAGGGTGGCTATACAGTTGAAGTCGGAAGATTACATACACCTTTTCCAAATACATTTAAACTCAGTTTTTCACAATTCCTGACATTTAATCCTCGTAAAAATGCCCTGTCTAAGGTCAGTTGGGATCACCACTTTATATTTAGAATGTGAAATGTCAGAATAATGGTAGAGAATGATTTATTTCAGCTTTTATTTCTTTCATCATATTCCCAGTGGGTCAGAAGTTTACATACACTTAATTAGTATTTGATAGCGTTGCCTTTAAATTGTTTAACTTGGGTCAAATGTTTCATGTAGCCTTCCACAAGCTTCCCACAATAAGTTGACAGAGCTGGTGTAACTGAGTCAGGTTTGTAGGCCTCCTTGCTAGCACACACTTTTTCAGTTCTCCCCACAAATGTTCTATAGGATTGAGGTCAGGGCTTTGTGATGGCCAATTCAATACCTTGATTTTGTTGCCCTTAAGCTATTTTGCCACACATTTGGAAGTAGGCTTGTCATTGTCCATATGCGACTAAGCTTTAACTTCCTGACTGATGTCTTGAGATGTTGCTTCAATATAGCCACATCATTTTCCTGCCTCATGAAGCCATCTATTTTGTGAAATGCACCAGCCCCTCCTGCAGCAAAGCACCCACCCACAACATGATGCTGCCACCCCCGTGCTTCACGGTTGGGATGGTGTTCTTCGGCTTGCAAGCCTCCACCTTTTTCCTCCAAACATAACGATGGTCACCATGGCCAAACAGTTCTATTTTTGTTTCATCAGACCATCAGGACATTTCTCCAAAAAGTACAATCTTTGTCCCCATGTGCAGTTGCAAACCGTAGTCTGGCTTTTTTATGGCGGATTTAGAGCAGTGGCTTCTTCCTTGCTGAGCTGCCTTTCAGGATATGTCGATATAGGAATCATTTTCCTGTGGATATAGATACTTGTGTACCTGTTTCCTCCACCATCTTCACAAGGTCCATTGCTATTGTTCTGATTTGCACTTTTCACACCAAAGTACGTTAATCTCTGGGAGACAGAAAGCATCTCCTTCCTGAGCGATATGACAGCTGAGTGGTCCCATGGTGTTTTTACTTGCGTACTATTGTTTGTACAGATGAACGTGGTACCTTCAGGCGTTTGTATGTTGCTCCCAAGGATGAACCAGGCTTGTGGAGTTCTACAACGTTTTTCTGAGGTCTTGGCTGATTTCTTTAGATTTTCCCATGATGTCAAGCAAAGAGGCACTGAGTTTGAAGGTAGGCCTTGAAATACATCCACACCTCTATTTTTATTTAACTAGGCAAGTCAGTTGACAACAAATTCTTATTTTCATTGACGGCCTAGGAACAGTGGGTTAACTGCCTTGTTCGGGGACAGAAAAACAGATTTTTACCTTGTCAGCTCTGGGATTTGATCTTGCAACCTTTCGGTTCCTAGTTCAATGCTCTAACTACTAGGCTACCTCCCGCAATTGACTAAAATGATGTCAATTAGCCTATCAGTAGATTCTAAAGCCATAACATCATTATCTGGAATTTTACAAGTGTCTCACCCTGACCATAGAGCGCCCTTGGATTCTCTATAGTGGTTTAGGTTAGGGTGTGACTAGGGGGCATTCTAGAATTTGTATTTCTATGTTGGTGGTTTTGTATGGTTCCCAATTAGAGGCAGCTGGTAATCATTGCCTCTAATTGGGGGTCATATTTAGGAAGTCCTATCGCCCACCTGCTTTGTGGGATATTGTTTGTGTTAGGGCACTATGACATCACGGTCTTTGTAAGTAGTGTTTCTAGTTTCACTTTGTATTAAAAAGATGTGGAACGCAATACATGCTGCGCCTTGGTCTGCTCGTTTTGAGGTTCGTGACAACCAGCTGTTTAAAGGCACAGTCAACTTGGTGTATGTAAACTTCTGACCCACTGGAATTGTGATAGAGTGAAATAATCTGTAAACAATAGTTGGAATAGTCTGTAATAGTCTGTGAAATAGTCTGTAAACAATAGTTGGAAAAATGACTTGTGTCATGCACAAAGTAGATGTCCTAACCGACTTGCCAAAACAGTTTGTTAATGAGAAATTTGTGGAGCGGTTGAAAAACTAGTTTTAATGACTCCAACCTAACTATGTACAGTGTGTGTGTGTGTGTGTGAGAAAGGGACTTATTGTAGCGGTTTGTCCTTTAGTCAGTTTCCTGTTTTTGCTTGCATGTTTGTCTGTGCTAGATGTTTAATTTGGTGAGTGTTTTTGTGTGTCTTCCGACAGATGCTTTCTTTCTCTGTTAGGGTGCAAAGAGGAAGGAAACCACTCAGAGATTTCACCTTGAGGCCAATGGTGACTTTAAAACTGTAACAGAGTTTAATGGCTGTGATAGGAGGAAACTGAGGATAGAATAACAACATTTTAGATACTCCACAATACTAACCTACATGACAGAGTAAAAAGAAAGTCAGAATAGATCTATACCAATACATGCATACTGTTTGTATTATACAATGGCCAAATATACAGTGAAGTTGCTTACCAAGACAAGCTGGTTATGTTGCCTTGAATTCTAAATGTATCACAGACAGTGTCACCAGCAAGGCACCATCACCCCTCCTCCTCCATGCTTCACGGTGGGAACCACACATGCGGAGATCATCATTCACCTATTCTGCGTCTTACAAAGACACGGCAGTTGGAACCAAAAATCTCATTCAGACCAAAAACCAGATTTCCACCGGTCTAATGTCCATTGCTCATGTCTTTTGGCCCAAGCAAGTCTCTTCTTTTCATTGGTGTCCTTTAGTAGTGGTTTCTTTACAGCAATTCTATGATGAAGGCCTGATTCACAGTCTCCTCTGAACAGTAGATGTTGAGATTTGGCTGTTTCTTGAACTCTTTAATGTGCAATCTGAGGTGCAGATAAATGCTGATTTCTGAAGCTTGTTAACTCTAATGAACTTCCTTTTCTGTGGCGGTCTTCATGAGCGCCAGTTTCATCATGGCACTTGATGATTTTTGTGAATGCACTTGAAGAAACTTTAAAAGTTCTTGACATTTTCCAGATTGATGGACCTTCATGTCTTAAAGTAATGATGGTCTGTCATTTCTCTTTGCTTATTTGAGCTGTTCATGCCATAATATGTGGCCCATTTCAAGAAACTAGGCGTTTGTCAGGAGAGCCGTTTTCAACGTGAACTTTTTTTTAAATCAAAATGTGTTAATTGGCAGAAATTCCTTCTCAAACGTGATATTTCATGTGCCTTAATAACAAACTTGTATGTCATCTGTAAATACGAATAAAATTGTGAAATTACGAGCCTAGTTGGTTTAGCCACAGAAAAAGACAGGAACCTTTCTGCTAGCCATGATTGTCTGAGACAATGAGTGGGCTGGACATGCTGAGAGGGGAGTTTGGATTTGTCTACTATATTGCAAGGTTCTGTCTATTTGAGCTGGTCAGTATGTGTAGGTAATCCTGTCTAACACTACTTTTTGTGTTAATGTATCGCGTAGTAAAACTGCATAAGTGTTGCTCTCCACTTTCTGGAGGATCAGGTTTTGAACTCAGTGGAATTAGTATGATAGCCAAGGAGATAGCAAAAACACCTGTCTCCAGATTACATCTTCACACTAAGTGCAACCATAGCATCCATGACAGGAGACGTGTCCATCCATGATGAATACAGGTAAAATAGTCTAGCTAGCTCCATTTTCAGACATTACACATTTCTAATTTTGAAAGTGGTTTAATTTCAAGTCTACTGTTAGCTAGCGAACATTAGCTGGCTGGCTCACTAGCTAACGTTACGTGTATGATCTTATTATTCGTATCTCAGAGCCATTTGCATTGCTAGTTATAACCTAATGTTAGCTAGCTGACATTGAACCTGGTAGGTTAGCTATCTGCAGGTTCAAGCAGGGTAGTAACGTCATGAGTTGAGATTACGTTTCATTGTTTACCTAGTTAGCTAGCTAAATGTCTTAACAAAAGACTCCACAGTGCAAGTAACCATTTCGGGTTGGTTCGTAAATTCAGTCTGGCCATCTACTCATCTGAGGGTGTCAAAGCTCCGAATATCTGATGAATTTACGAACGCTCAACATCCATGGCCGGTGTCAGTAAACGTCGGCAAAAAAGCGTAATAAATTGTTGTAAGCAGCACAGTTGCTGAAAACAGCCTAACCATCTCTGCTAGGGCGAGTAAAATGGTTTGGGTGGGGGCTAAAGGTTAAGAGGGTGTGAACGATACTGAATGGGTGTAGACAAAGAGCTCTCCAGTAGGTACCAAAAAAGTGAGGTTACAAGTTTAGCAACTTTCAAAGCAGAATTCCTTTCCAATTGATCCTCAAATGCAGTAGATGAAATGCCAATTTGTTGTTCTGTGCCTGTTATCCAATGTAAAAAAAAACACAATTTCGATTTTTGTTACATAAGGCTGAATCAAGGTATTTGGTCACATATGGACTTGGTCTTTTACCAAATAGGCCTATCTTCTGTATACCACCCGTACCTTGTCACAACACAACTGATTGGCTCAAACACATTAAGAAGGAAATACATTCCACAATTTAACAAGGCACACCTGTAAGTTGAAATGCATTCCAGGTGACTACCTCATGATGTTGGTTGAGAGAATGCCAAGAGTGTGCAAAGCTGTCAAGACAAAGGGTGGCTACTTTAAAGAATCTCAAATGAACCTGTCAACTGTGGGACCTTATATAGACAGGTGTGTACCTTTCCAAATCATGTCCAATCAATTGAATTTACCACAGATGGACTCCAATAAAGTTGTAGAAACATCTCTAGGATGATCAATGGAAACAGGATGTACCTGCGTCCAATTTTGTGTGTCATAGCAAATGGTTTGAATACATATGTAAATAACGTATTTCTGAAAATGTAAAAAAAAAAAAAGAAGTGCTCTGCTTTTGGTCAGACAATTTTGATTGAGCTGTTTTTTTTCTTTCCGTTTCTTACCATGCAACTACTGTACCGCGAGAGTTTGGACTTCTGTTTTTAAGCCAGAGTTGTATTTCAATGCTAGTCTTACACAAATAATTGTACATTTTCAGTTATAAAACTAACAATGGTTTATTTTTTGTTAAAAATATTGCTTGGCCTCCTGAGTGGTGCTGTGGTCTAAGACACAGAATTACAGTACTAACTGTGCCACTAGAGAACCTGGGTTCAAGTCCAGGCTCTGTCACAGCCGGCTGCGACTTGGAGACCAATGGGGTGGTGCACAATTGGCCCAGTGTCATCTGGGATAGGGGAGGTTTTGGCCGGCAGGTATGTCCTTGTCCCATCACGCGCTAGCGACTCCTGTGGCGGGCTGACACAGTTGACAGGTGTGCGGTGTTTCCTCTGACACATTGGTGTAGCTGGCTTCCAGGTTAAGTGGGCATTGTTTCAAGAAGCAGTGTGGCTTGGTTGTGTTGTGTTTTGGAGGACGAACGGCTCTTGACCTTTGCCTCTCCCGAGTCTGTTAGGGAGTTGCAGCGATGAGACAAGACTAACTACCAATTGGATGCCATGAAAATGGGGTAAAAAAACAAACAATATATATATATTTTTTTTAAAGTATTGCTGATAGGTCTACTATTGCTTCATGTGTTGTATGCGTGTGCTTACTGTGAAGGTCACCCTGATATTGGCTAGGTACTTCCCATTCCATTGCCAGACAGTAGTGCTTGTCAAGTGGGAACAAAAAGCACTGTGTCCTGGTATTGTTGCCGTGTTGTTGCCATTCATGCCCTCACCATTGAGTTGTAGACTGTATGTATCAAGGGGACATCTACACTGAACAAAAATTCTCCACTGTGCCAGTGGCCATGGAATGTGAGCATTAGCCCACTGAAGAAGTCGGTTACGACGCCGAACTGCATTGAGGTCAAGACCCAGGTGAGGACAACGAGCACGCTGATGAGCTTCCCAGAGACGGTCTCTGACAGTTTTTTCAGAAGTTCTTCAGTAGTGCAAACCCACAGTTTCATCAGTTTCCACAGACCATCCCGCAGGTAAAGAAGCCGGATGTGGAGGTCCTGGGCTTGCGCGGGTACACATGGTCTGTGGTTGTGAGGCCGTTTGACATACTTCCAAATTCTCTAAAACAACATTGGAGGTGGCTTATGGTAGAGAAATTAACATTAAATTATCTGGCAACAGCTCTGGTGGACATCACTGCAGTCAGCATGCCAATTGCATGCTCCCTTAAAACTTGAGACATCTGTGGCACATTTTAGAGTGGCCGTTTATTGTCCCCGGTACAAGGTGCACCTGTCTAATGATCATGCTGTTAAATCAGCTTCTTGACATGCCACACCTGTCAGATGGATGGATTATCTTGGCAAAGGAGAAATGCTCACCTTTTTGAACATTTCTGGAAACATGGACCAACACATGCATTTATAAATATATATTTTTTCAGGATAAATGGTTTCAGTTATTTCTTGTGTAGGTTGCTATCCTACTTGAAAAAAAAACATGAGACTTTTACCACATTTTGTCACCCAGTACTTGCCACTGAAAAACATCCCCACAACATGATGCTGCCACCACCATGCTTCACTGTAGGGATGGTGCCAGGTTTCCTCCAGATGTGACGCTTGGCATTCAGGCCAAAGAGTTCAATCTTGGTTTCATCAGACCAGAGAATCTTGTTTCTCAAGGTCTGAGAGCCCTTTAGTTGCCTTTTGGCAAACTCCAAGCGGGCTGTCTTGTGCCTTTTACTGAGGAGCTGGGTCAGATTGGGGGGGGTCAGATTGGGAATTTAGCCAGGACACCAGGGTTAACACCCCTACTCTTACCATTAACACAGAGAGTCAGGACACCTGTTTTACGTGCCTCCTACTGGCCCTCCAACATCCCTTTTTACCAATATCTGGATCAGGATCAACCATGTTTAGCTTCAGAGGGAAGCAGTGGGATGCCTGGGTCATGTGGGGTGATGTCATGTGATGGTGGAATATGGGGACAGAAAGCTGAGGGACGACGGTGCCTTTATTTAGACACAAATCCTCGATCTCAGATTAGCCTCCTGGGGATTAGTAGGGTGTGTGTGTGTTTAGAGAATAGAAAACATTGACTTTAGAGAAAGAGAGTGAGAGAGAGAGAAAAAACAGAGCACAAGGGCGGCAGGGTAGCCTAGTGGTTAGAGCGTTGGACTAGTAACCGGAAGGTTGCAAGTTCAAACCCCCTAGCTGACAAGGTACAAATCTGTCGTTCTGTCCCTTAACAGGCAGTTAACCCACTGTTCCTAGGCCGTCATTGAAAGTAACAATTTGTTCTTAACTGACTTGCCTAGTTAAATAAAGGTAAAAAAAAGAGCAAAACATAGCAGAGAAGACAGGTTCTGTACCAAAGGAAGCCAACACAACAGCAGTTGAAATGACATTTCCACTCATTACCATTCAACAGCCACAAATGTGCAGTTAACAAAATACTTTTATAGAAGGCTGATATTTTAAATCACCATCAGTCCATTCACCAAGTAAGCTATTGGCTTCATACAATAACAAGACCCACTTATCCATACAGCCCACATAACTGTACATGACCCCAAACTGTAGGTACATTTGACCCAGTCCTCATCAGCTGGATTGTATAATTAATCACCATGACAATCCTGAAAAAGCCAACTGACTCTCACAGTGATGGGTGGCCTTCTAATCACTGGAAACTGGCAGCAGCGTTACCATGGAAACCTAAGTGTCTGTCCCCTGCCTTCGAATCACTTGCTCACACTGGCCACCTCACTTCTCTATCCAACCCCCCCAACTGGAGATGTAAAGTATGATGATACCATTAACTGACATCATCACCCTGACATCATCACAGTTGTCCCAGCCTTTGACCAATGAAGGCTTGTTCTTTCTCCACTGAGCCAATCAGGATGTGAATCAGGATGTGGCTGTAAATACATACAGTAGGGATTACATAAAACAGAGTTGTGAAATTAACGTCAGAGTCTGAGTCTGTGTCACTGTAACTACAGGGTTTGGCTTTTAGTTGTGTATGGATATAATAAAACAGACATACACTGTCTGAAGGCTAAATACATCTAGCATGCCTCATAAAGGAAACAGTGGGGGTTTGAACTAGAGTTGTGGGGAGTGAAGATTTTAGTGTTCTCTTTTCAAATGTAGGTTACAGTTTTGAGCTTGACATATAACAAAGTTGTATTTCTCAAAACTAACATCACATTAAGCTTAGTTTGAATGGAGAATAGCCTGTCTTTTCCTTAACACTCAATAGATTACCATGAGGATCATGATGACCATGTTACGTGACACTCTCTAGCCATCAAAGGAGAGGAGAATAAAACAGGATTATAAAAGAATACGTGTGCAGCCAGAGTGACCACTCAGGTCTCTTTGAACAGCCAATCAGGGACGAGCAGGAAGCCACTGCGCTTCAACACAGCTCAACGGGACTAATCCGGTTTAGTGACTCGCAAGGAAGCATATCCATTTTATCACTCACTGGAGAGTGGGGGGAGCAAGAGGGGGGGTAGGGGAGAAGGTTTAGGACCAGAGGGGCAGGGGGGGGACAGTATGGTTAGTAGAGGGAGGGAGCAGGTGAGGTAGGTAGGCAGGGTTGGAAAGATCTGAGTGACGAGGGAGGGAAGGATGGTACAGTATGGTGGTCTGCTGCCAAAATACAATCTTCATAACAGGGAATTACTATATTGAGACGTTCGTAACAGGGAATTACTATTTTGAGACGTTCGTAACAGGGAATTACTATTTTGAGACGTTCGTAACAGGGAATTACTATTTTGACTCGTTCGTAACAGGGAATTACTATTTTGACACGTTCGTAACAGGGAATTACTATTTTGACTCGTTCGTAACAGGGAATTACTATTTTGACTCGTTCGTAACAGGGAATTACTATTTTGACACGTTCGTAACAGGGAATTACTATTTTGACTCGTTCGTAACAGGCACGTTCGTAACAGGGAATTACTATTTTGACTCGTTCGGGAATTACTATTTTGACTCGTTCGTAACAGGGAATTACTATTTTGACTCAGGGAATTACTATTTTGACTCGTTCGTAACAGGGAATTACTATTTTGACTCGTTCGTAACAGGGAATTACTATTTTGACACGTTCGTAACAGGGAATTACTATTTTGACTCGTTCGTAACAGGCACGTTCGTAACAGGGAATTACTATTTTGACTCGTTCGTAACAGGGAATTACTATTTTGACTCGTTCGTAACAGGGAATTACTATTTTGACTCGTTCGTAACAGGCACGTTCGTAACAGGGAATTACTATTTTGACATGTTTGTAACAGGGAATTACTATTTTGACACGTTCCAAACAGGGAATTACTATTTTGACACGTTCCAAACAGGGAATTACTATTTTGACATGTTCGTAACAGTGGCATTTAGTATATGTCCAGCCCTGCCTCTGAACACTAACTCCTCAGGGCTAGGTGATCCATGATGTTGTCATGGTGTGACCATGTAGTCCTCTCCAATCAGAGGATGGGTCAGTTCATTCTACCGCAACACTACACAGACAGATGGACGGACAAGCAGGCTGGCAGGCAGACAGATTGAAGCAGGGGACAGAGAGAGAGAACCCCCACAGAACAAAGGTAGAGTGTATTCATTTGGCCAGCATCTTAGAGACTTGACACCTGAGTCTAAAGCAGAGGTTGTTATTGGGAGTGTTTGTTCAGTTCCATTTCAGTCGGTCAACTAGGTACAACACAGCTTTGGGGAGTTTACGCTAGCGCCCACTACTGAATAACATTTTAATCACACCTGACAAGGCCAATGAACACTGTGCCTCACCGGAAGCCCCGCCTTCCACAGGTGATAACCGAGGCACATATAAATTCCTTAAATTCTTCCGCTATTCACCTCGAGCTGAGCAGAACAATTTCACACAAAATAAACATGTAAAGGTGAAATCTATCAGCCTTTACTGCAACTGAACTGTCCCACTTAAAGAGAGTGTGCTCATCCTTCTGGTTTTGTGAGTTTCCTGCTGAATCTGTTAGTTATTCTTAGGCCTGTTTAGCCTGGCTAACTGGCTAAGATGGCTAACGCAACCAAAACAACGAAGGCTAACAAGCCGGGTTCGGGTTCAAGACCATGCCCAAATAAATGAAAAGATGTTCTTGATGTATGGTCTGTCTCGGCACGGTGCTCGGGCTGTGTAAGCTTGTGTAGGGGGCTGAACACCAGGCTTGACCACGCCTGGCATGCTCCCCTACTGCCACTGGCGATTCCTCCCGAGGTGGAATCACCTCCTTGTTTGTGTCAATTTCTCTCAGCCAATCATCAGTTATTTGTGTAAGTGCTGTGCTTGTTTTCTGTCAAATTTGAATTATTTTGTGAGAATGCTGTTCATTGACTACAGCTCAGCATTTAACACCATCGTGCCCTCCAAGCTTATCACTAAGCTAAGGACACTGGGATTGAATACCTCCCTCTGCAACTGGATTCTGACTTTCTGATGGGCCGCCCCAGGTGGTGAGGGTAGACAACAACACATCCACCAAGCTGACCGCAACACGGCGCCCCTCAGTGGTGCATGCTTATTCCCCCCTCCTGTACTCCTTGTTCACCCACGACTGGTGGCTACGCAAGACTCCAACACCATCATTAAGTTCGCTGACAACCTAGGCCTGATCACAGAGGGTGCTGAGACAGCCTATAGGGAGGAGGTCAGAGATCTGGCAGTGTGGTGCCATGACAACAATTTCTGCCTCAATGTCAAGAAGACAATGGAGCTGATCGTGGCCTACAGGAAACTATTGTGGAGCGGGTTGTCCACATCACAAAAAGTTCTACAGCTGCACCATTGAGAGCATCTTGACTTGGTATGTTAACTGCTTGGCATTTGACTGCAAGGGGCTACAGAGGGTAGGGCGAATGAGTAGCTCGTGAGTGGCGCAGCGGTCTAAGGCACTGCATCTTAGTGCTAGACGAGTCACTACAGACCCTGGTTCGATCCCAGGCTGTATCACAACCGGCCGTGATCGGGAGTTGCATAGGGCACAATTGGTCCTGCGTCGTCCAGGTTAGAGGAGGGTTTGGCCGGGGAAGGCCGTCATTGAAAATACTAATTTGTTCTTAACTGACTTGCCTGGTTAAATAAAAAGTGTTAATATAATAAATATATATTATATTTGAGATTCTTCAAAGTATCCACCCTTTGACTTGCTGACAGTTTTGCACACTTGGCATTCTCTCAACCAGCTTCATAAGGTAGTCACCTGGAATGCATTTCAATTGCCTTCTTAATGCGTTTGAGTTTGAGTTTATTTTATTTTTACAGGGACAGTGCACATTAATCAACTTTTCAGTAAAAGTGCCGGTTTTAGCCAGCCGGCTAATTTTCAACCGAAGTCCCTGGGCAGGTTATTAAAAACAATTACACTATAGACAATCATTGAGCAGTGAACACATGCAGAGCAACATAGGACAAGCAAGACAAAGCAAGCAAGACATAGCATACAGACAGAGAAACATAGGACAAGCAAGATATAGCATACAGACAGAACAACATAGGACAAGCAAGACGTAGCATACAGACAGAGCAACATGGAACAAGCAAGACATAGCATACAGACAGAGCAACATAGGACAAGCAAGATGTAGCATACAGACAGAGCAAAATAGAACAAAAGGCAGCAAGACAAAATTAATAAAAGCACACCTCACAAGCTACAGACAACAGGCAACATGGAAAGCGGCAATACACAGCTAGGGATTATGTTCACAAATCTGATTGACCTTTAGCCATGTCTTCATGCATTTTGTGAAAGTGTGATATGTGATGCAGTTATGCGTGTCTGATGGCAGTGTATTCCAGACATGGGAAGGTCTCACAGAGAAAGCGGATTGTTTCACTCTGAAGCCAAACTGCATGGAGTGTAATGTGAAGGGGCTGTTGTTGAGGTGGGCAATCAGTTGTTCTGCTACACACTTTTCAACAACCTTTGACACCACAGGTAGTATACTAATGGGCCTGTAGTTACTCACGTCAGCAGGGTCACCCTTGGAAACACCCCGAGACCAATAGATGTGTTGGTGACCTTAGTAATGGGGCCAATAAGTGTCTCTTTGTAGTTTTTAAGAAAGGTAGAGTCCAGCCCAAACACATCTATGGCTTTAGAGTTCTTTAGTGAGCTAATCACCTTGTTCACCTTTGACTCATAAACCTCCCTTAGTATGAAGACAGGTTGAGCGTCATTCACTAGCACTGAGCCCAAGAAACCAGTGGAGGGGTTCTGTGTCAGTACCCTGACAGAGTCAATAAAGTAGGAATTGAAGGTTATTGCTATTTTGACTGCATCCTGTGTTAGATTGTTATTCACCATGATTTCTAGTCTTTTTGCAGTGTTACTGTGGTCTTTCCCTGGTTAACTTTTTTAGATTCTCCCAGATCAGTTTAGAATTTCCCTTTGCTTCACCAATTATGTTAATAAGATTGTGGATAGAAAAACCTGACTATCAGCTTCAACGTCTGTATAGGACAGTTAATTCAGTTAATTCCCTTAATTGCGTTTTCAAAATAGTTTAATTCACTCTTAGGTATTCTTAGTTGATACTGTCATGTATTGTCATGTTATGTCTTGTCCCTGTGCTTTCTCTTCTCTTCGTTTCCCCCTGCTGGTCGTATTAGGTTACTTTCTCTCTCTCTATCTCTCTCTCTCTCTATCGTTCCGTTCCTGCTCCCAGCTGTTCCTCATTCTCCTAACAACCTCGTTTACTCTCTCACACCTGTCCCCTCTTTTGCCCTCTGATTAAGTCTCTATTTCTCTCTCTGTTTCTGCTTCTGTCCTTGTCGGATTCTTGTTTGCTTTGCCCTTGTCCCGTCCTGTCGTAATCTGCCTCTTCATCAGATGCTGCGTGTGAGCAGGTGTCTCTGTCCTCTACGGCCCGCGCCTACCCGGAGGGACCTGCAGTCTGTTGCCGCTAGCCCTGCTATTCTCCTCTACTACTAGAAGGGGACTCTCCTGTAAAGATAGAGGATTTATGTTTTCCCTGTTTGGACATCTCCTGTAAAGATTGAGGATTTATGTTTTCCCTGTTTGGACATTAAAAGACTCTGTTTCTGTTAAATCGCTTTTGGGTCCTCACTCACCTGCATAACAGATCCGGCTTTCTAACAGTAGAGAGGTTAAACCTGCTCTTAGACAGCTTTCTGGCTATACGTGTCAGATTATGATCAGATAGCCCAGTAACCATATTGAATGATTTAGTCACTCTCTCTGGTTTATTACTGGATTTTATTACTTATTATTACTTATTATTTATTTATTATTATTACTTTATTTTCGTGGAGTTCCAGGTCTCCGGTAGCCTCTGGAACTGCCGATCTGCGGCCAACAAGGCAGAGTTCATCTCAGCCTATGCCTCCCTCCAGTCCCTCGACTTCTTGGCACTGACGGAAACATGGATCACCACAGATAACACTGCTACTCCTACTGCTCTCTCTTCGTCCGCCCACGTGTTCTCGCACACCCCGAGAGCTTCTGGTCAGCGGGGTGGTGGCACCGGGATCCTCATCTCTCCCAAGTGGTCATTCTCTCTTTCTCCCCTTAACCATCTGTCTATCGCCTCCTTTGAATTCCATGCTGTCACAGTTACCAGCCCTTTCAAGCTTAACATCCTTATCATTTATCGCCCTCCAGGTTCCCTCGGAGAGTTCATCAATGAGCTTGATGCCTTGATAAGCTCCTTTCCTGAGGATGGCTCACCTCTCACAGTTCTGGGCGACTTTAACCTCCCCACGTCTACCTTTGACTCATTCCTCTCTGCCTCCTTCTTTCCACTCCTCTCCTCTTTGACCTCACCCTCTCACCTTCCCCCTCTACTCACAAGGCAGGCAATACGCTCGACCTCATCTTTACTAGATGCTGTTCTTCCACTAACCTCACTGCAACTCCCCTCCAAGTCTCCGACCACTACCTTGTATCCTTTTCCCTCTTGCTCTCATCCAACACTTCCCACACTGCCCCTACTCGGATGGTATCGCGCCGTCCCAATCTTCGCTCTCTCTCCCCCGCTACTCTCTCCTCTTCCATCCTATCATCTCTTCCCTCTGCTCAAACCTTCTCCAACCTATCTTCTGATTCTGCCTCCTCAACCCTCCTCTCCTCCCTTTCTGCATCCCTTGATTCTCTATGTCCCCTATCCTCCAGGCCGGCTCGGTCCTCCCCTCCTGCTCCGTGGCTCGACGACTCATTGCGAGCTCACAGAACAGGGCTCCGGGCAGCCGAGCGGAAATGGAGGAAAACTCGCCTCCCTGCGGACCTGGCATCCTTTCACTCCCTCCTCTCTACATTTTCCTCTTCTGTCTCTGCTGCTAAAGCCACTTTCTACCACTCTAAAGTCCAAGCATCTGCCTCTAACCCTAGGAAGCTCTTTGCCACCTTCTCCTCCCTCCTGAATCCTCCTCCCCTCCCCCTCCTCCCTCTCTGCAGATGACTTCGTCAACCATTTTGAAAAGAAGGTCGACGACATCCGACCCTCGTTTGCTAAGTCAAACGGCACCGCTGGTTCTGCTCACACTGCCCTACCCTGTGCTCTGACCTCTTTCTCCCCTCTCTCTCAGATGAAATCTCGCGTCTTGTGACGGCCGGCCGCCCAACAACCTGCCCGCTTGACCCTATTCCCTCCTCTCTTCTCCAGACCATTTCCGGAGACCTTCTCCCTTACCTCACCTCGCTCATCAACTCATCCCTGACCGCTGGCTACGTCCCTTCTGTCTTCAAGAGAGCGAGAGTTGCACCCTTCTGAAAAAACCTACACTCGATCCCTCCGATGTCAACAACTACAGACCAGTATCCCTTCTTTCTTTTCTCTCCAAAACTCTTGAACGTGCCGTCCTTGGCCAGCTCTCCCGCTATCTCTCTCAGAATGACCTTCTTGATCCAAATCAGTCAGGTTTCAAGACTAGTCATTCAACTGAGACTGCTCTTCTCTGTATCACGGAGGCCCTCCGCACTGCTAAAGCTAACTCTCTCTCCTCTGCTCTCATCCTTCTAGACCTATCGGCTGCCTTCGATACTGTGAACCATCAGATCCTCCTCTCCACCCTCTCCGAGTTGGGCATCTCCGGCGCGGCCCACGCTTGGATTGCGTCCTACCTGACAGGTCGCTCCTACCAGGTGGCGTGGCGAGAATCTGTCTCCTCACCACGCGCTCTCACCACTGGCGTCCCCAGGGCTCTGTTCTAGGCCCTCTCCTATTCTCGCTATACACCAAGTCACTTGGCTCTGTCATAACCTCACATGGTCTCTCCTATCATTGCTATGCAGACGACACACAATTAATCTTCTCCTTTCCCCTTCTGATGACCAGGTGGCGAATCGCATCTCTGCATGTCTGGCAGACATATCAGTGTGGATGACGGATCACCATCTCAAGCTGAACCTCGGCAAGACGGAGCTGCTCTTCCTCCCGGGAAGGACTGCCCGTTCCATGATCTCGCCATCACGGTTGACAACTCCATTGTGTCCTCCTCCCAGAGCGCTAAGAACCTTGGCGTGATCCTGGACAACACCCTGTCGTTCTCAACTAACATCAAGGCGGTGGCCCGTTCTTGTAGGTTCATGCTCTACAACATCCGCAGAGTACGACCCTGCCTCACACAGGAAGCAGCGCAGGTCCTAATCCAGGCACTTGTCATCTCCCGTCTGGATTACTGCAACTCGCTGTTGGCTGGGCTCCCTGCCTGTGCCATTAAACCCCTACAACTCATCCAGAACGCCGCAGCCCGTCTGGTGTTCAACCTTCCCAAGTTCTCTCACGTCACCCCGCTCCTCCGCTCTCTCCACTGGCTTCCAGTTGAAGCTCGCATCCGCTACAAGACCATGGTGCTTGCCTACGGAGCTGTGAGGGGAACGGCACCTCAGTACCTCCAGGCTCTGATCAGGCCCTACACCCAAACAAGGGCACTGCGTTCATCCACCTCTGGCCTGCTCGCCTCCCTACCACTGAGGAAGTACAGTTCCCGCGCAGCCCAGTCAAAACTGTTCGCTGCTCTGGCCCCCCAATGGTGGAACAAACTCCCTCACGACGCCAGGACAGCGGAGTCAATCACCACCTTCCGGAGACACCTGAAACCCCACCTCTTTCAGGAATACCTAGGATAGGATAAAGTAATCCTTCTCACCCCCTTAAAAGATTTAGATGCACTATTGTAAAGTGGCTGTTCCACTGGATGTCTTAAGGCGAACGCACCAATTTGTAAGTCGCTCTGGATAAGAGCGTCTGCTAAATGACTTAAATGTAAATGTAAATGTAAATTACTGAACACCAAATCAATCTGTGTTTTAGAGCAACAAGTCACCCTGGATGGTCCTTTATGTGTAAGGTCAAAGGTATTAGTGATCCGTTTGAGGGTTTTCCTACAAGACTTGTCTTCATAATTAATATTAAAATCCCCCATTAAGATGACCTCTTTCCCAAAATCACATTCCCTAAGCATGTTATTAAACTGATCAAAAAACACACTTTTGGTGGAAGGTGGCCTATACATTCCAATAAGGGTAAAAGACATTTGGGGAGACAGTGTAACGTTCAGGCCAATACATTCTAGTTCATGATCACTTGTGACAAGGTAGGGGTGGTACACATAAATTAGCCCTATTTGGTAAAAGACAAAGTCCATATTATGGCAAGAACAGCTCAAATAAGCAAAGAGAAACGACAGTCCATCATTATTTTAAGACATGATGGTCAGTCAATTCGGAAAATTTCAAGAACTTTGAATGTTTCTTCAAGTGCAGTCGGCAAAAACCATCAAGAACTATGATGAAACTGGCTTTTATGAGGACCGCTATATGAAAGGAAGTCCCAGAGTTACCTCTGCTGCAGAGGATAAGATGTTTGAAGTTACCAGCCTCAGATTGCAGCCCAAATAAATGCTTCACAGAGTTCAAGTAACAGACACATTTCAACATGAACTGTTCAGAGGAGACTGAGTGTAAAGAAACCTCTACTAACGGACACCAATAAAAAGAGGAGACTTGCTTGGGCAAAGAAACACGAGCAATGGACATGAGACCAAAATCTGTCTTTTGGTCTGATGAGTCCAAATTTAAGATTTTTGGTTTCAACCGGTGTGTCTTTGTGAGACGCAGAGCAGGTGAGCGGATGCTCTCCAAATGTGTGGTTCCCACAGTGAAGCATAGAGGAGAAGGTGTGATGGTGTGGGGGTGTTTTGCTGGTAATACTGTCTGTGATGTATTTAGAATTCAAGGCACACTTAACCTCTTCAGTCGACCCTCTACTTTTTTTAACATTCTGTTAAAAATCGCGCAACATTTCAGCGCCCTGCTACTCATGCCAGGAATATAGTATATGCATTTGCTTAGTCTGTGTGGATAGAAAACACTCAGACGTTTAAAAAACTGGTTAAATCACTGCTGTGGCTTTACCAGAACGGCATTTACATCGAAAAGCACAGGAAAAACTGATCACTGAAAATGGGGAAAATATATCCATGCGCTACTTGAACCCATTGATAAACGTGAACCACAATTAATTGACTGAGGTTTCAGTACCTACAGCTTCCACAGGGTGTCTAGAGTCTTGTCATTTCCCTTCGAGTTTTTTCTTGGTCAAACACATACAGGACACCGTATCTAATCCGGTCTAGGACCGGATATTTTCGTTGAGTTTCTAGCCGGACATTTTTCCAGACGGACAGCTAATGATCTTTACATCGCCTCCTGATGAATTTTATCGCTTATTAACGTTTACTAATACCTAAAGTTGCATTACAAACGTATTTCGAAGTGTTTTGTGAAAGTTTATCGTCGACTTTTTGAATTTTAAAAAATGACGTTACGTTTTGAAACAATGTTTTTTTTCGTTTATCACACAGTCTACATATAACGATATCTAGGCTTTATATGGACCGATTTAATCGAAATAAAGACCCAAATAGTGTTTATGGGACATCTAGGAGTGCCAACAAAGAAGATGGTGAAAGGTAATGAATGTTTTCTATTTTATTGTGCGGTTTGTGTAATGCCGAAATGCTAATTATTTTGTTTACGTCCCCTGTGGGTCTTTTGGGGTGTTGCATGCTATCAGATAATAGCTTCTCATGCTTTCGCCGAAAAGCATTTTAAAAATCTGACTTGTTGCCTGGATTCACAACGAGTGTAGCTTTAATTCGATACCCTGCATGTGTATTTTAATGAACTTTTGAGTTTTAACTAATACTATTAGCATTTAGCGTAGCGCATTTGCATTTCCAGAGCTCTAGTTGGGACGCAAGCGTCCCGAGTAGAAGCAACAGGTTAACCAACATGGTTACCACAGCATTCTGTTTTTCAACAGGACAGTGACCCAACACACCTTCAGGCTGTGCTAGGACTATTGACCAAGAAGGAGAGGGATGGAGTACTGCATCAGATAACGAGGACTCCACCCTCATCCGACCTCAACCCAATTGAGATGGTTTGGGATGAGCTGGATCGCAATGTGAAGCAAAAGCAGCCAACAAGTGCTCAGCATACAGCTGAATTTGGAAATGTACATACACTTAGGTCGTTTTTCAACCACTCCACAAATTTCTTGTCAACAAACTATAGTTTTCGCAAGTCGGTTAGGACATCTACTTTGTGCATGACACAAGTAATTTTTCAAACAATTCTTTACAGACAGATTATTTCACTTATAATTCACTGTACACAATTCCAGTGGGTCAGAAGTTTACATACACTAAGTTGACTGTGCCTTTAAACAGCTTGGAAAATTCCAGAACATTATGCATTGGCTTTAGAACCTTCTGATAGGCTAATTGACATCATTTGGGTCAATTGGAGGTGTACCTGCGGATGTATTTCAAGGCCTACCTTCAAACTCAGTGCCTCTTTGCTTGATGGGGAAATCAAAAGAAACCTCAGAAAAAAATGTGTTTACCTCCACAAGTCTGGTTCATCCTTGGGAGCAATTCTCAAACGCCTGAAGGTACCACGCTCATCTTTACAAACAATAGTACGCAAGTATAAACACCATGTGACCATGCAGCCGTCATACCGCTCAGGAAGGAGACGAGTTCTGTCTCCTAGAGATGAACGTACTTTGGTGCGAAAAGTGCAAATCAATCCCAGAACAACAGCAAAGGACCTTGTGAAGATGCTGGAGGAAACAGGTACAAAAGTATCTATATCCACAGTAGAGCGAGTCCTATATTGACATATCCTGAAAGGCCGCTCAGCAAGGAAGAAGCCACTGCTCCAAAACCGCAACTGCACATTGGGACAAAGTTAATCGTTTTCGGAGAAATGTCCTCTGGTCTGATGAAACAAAAATAGAACTGTTTGGCCTTCATGACCATCGTTATGTTTGGAGGGAAGAGGGGGAGGCTTGCAAGTGGAAGAACACCATTCCAACCGTGAAGCACGGGGGTGGCAGCATCATATTGTGGGTGGGTGCTTTGCTGCAGGAGGGACTGGTGCACTTCACAAAATAGACGGCATCATGAGGCAGGAAAATTATGTGGCTATATTGAAGCAACATCTCAAGACGTCAGGAAGTTAAAGCTTGATCGCAAATGTGTCTTCCAAATGGACAATGACCCCAAGCACACTTTCAAAGTTGTGGCAAAATGGCTTAAGGACAACAAAATCAAGGTATTGGAGTGGCCATCACAAATGGCCCAAAATTCACCCAACTTATTGTGGGAAGCTTCTGGAAGGCTACACAAAATGTTTGACCCAAGTTAAACAATTTAAAGGTAATGCTGCCAAATACTAATTGAGTGTATGTAAACTTCTGACCCACTGGGAATGTGATGAAAGAAATACAAGCTGAAATAAATAATTATCTCTACTATAATTCTGACATTTCACATTCTAAACATAAAGTGGTGATCCTACCTGACCTAAGACAGGGCATTTTTACGAGGATTAAATGTCAGGAATTGTGAAAAACTGTGTTTAAATGTATTTGGCTAAGGTGTATGTAATCTTCCGACTTCAACTGTATGTGGGAAGTCATTCAAGACTGTTGGAAAAGCATTCCAGGTGAAGCTGGTTGAGAGAATGCCAAGAGTGTGCAAAGCTGTCATCAAAGCAAAGGTCGGCTACTTTGAAGAATCTAAAATATATTTTGATTTGGTTACTACATGATTCCATATGTGTTATTTCATAGTTTTGATGTCTTCACTATTATTCTACAATGTAGAAAATAGTAAAATAAAGAAAAACCCTTGAATGAGTCGGTGTGTCCAAACTTTTGACTGGTACTGTATGTGGATGATTTATAAAGCCAGGCACATTTAACAGTTAGGATTTTGATTACAGACCTAATTAAGCTGGGGTTTGCTCTCTCCTCAATTTTCGGTGTTCGACGTCGCCAATATACTAACCACCGGTCCTGGGATCCATCATTACGCACACCTAACATCAATCATTACGCACACTTGTACGTCATCATGAGGCACACCTGGACTCCATTACCTTACTTATTACCTCCCCTATATCTGGCACACCCCTAGGTTCTTTCCCCAGTCAGTATTATTCCTGTGTTTTTGCGTGCTATTATGTTGTCTCGTTCCATGTTTATTGTTTTATTAAACCTTTCACTTGCTTCTCAACTCTGAGCTTCTTCATTACAGAACACTGACTCAAACAATGGAAGCAGCAAGAAAACAGAATATCTCCCAGACTGTCGACGAGCAGAGATGCTTTCTATGTCAACACTATGACCAGTTGGCACAACAAGGGATGGCTATGGAAGAGGTTCTTCACAATGTGCAACGTCTTGAACACACCCGGGAGTCGTTGTCGTCAACTAGCGGAGAATATTCTACAACCAGTTGACCCAGAGAGCCAGCACAACAGCCCATTCAGCAACCCACTCAGGTCAGCGATGCCCATTTGTCCCTCCCCGCTAAATATGATGGCACCCCATCTAAATGCCATGGCTTCCTGCTTCAGTGCTCCCTCTACTTTGCGCACCACATGGGTCCCCCACCACCGAGAGGTCTAATGTTGCCACAGTTATTTCTCTGCTGACCGGGCGAGCATTGGAATGGGCTACGGCCATGTTGGAGAGAGGAGAGGAGGTGCTAGATTTATATGAGGGGTTCAAGACTCTGTTCAAATTCATCTTCGATCATTCCCCGGAGGGCAGAGAGAGGGGTGACTTCAATTACGGCAGGGGGACCAGACGGCTGCCGAATGCACGCTCACCTTCCGGACAGGAGCAGCATCCAGCGGATGCTTCGTACGCTATTCAGAAGAGGTCTGCGTCGCGACTCCAACCTCTTCCTAGACGCATTCATTGTGTTGGCCATCCGTCTGGATAACCTACTTCAGGAGTTTCGGTACACGCATTGCTTCTCTCCCTCCCTCAGTGAAAACTCCGGATCAGAGCCTGAACCCATGGAGGTAGGGGTCACATGTCTCCCCACGACGGAGAGACGCAGATGGAGACAGCTGGGGCTCTGTCTGTACTGTGGTCAAGGAAGGCACCAGCTCCAGCGGTATCCGGCACTTCCTAATCCCGGATCCACAAGAGCAGAGGGATGGTCAAGTGATCTTCCACCTCCTGGTGCAGGAGTGAGTATGTCATCTTCATCACTTTCTGCTAAACTCTTTTTTTTTTGTCCATCACACTAGACACAGTACATGAGGGAAAGTCAACTACAGCGTTGGTGGATTACAGTGCCACGGGGAACTTTATTGACTAGACCCTTGCCTCTCATAACATCATCACATACCCACTCTACTCTCCTTTCCCGGTTCAAAGCCTCGATAATCGGCCACTAGGATCCGGAACCATCACACTCACTGTGGAGTCCATTCGTCAGGAGAACATCCACTTCATCACCAGTGCACCAGGTCGCAAGATACCCTCCGCATCTACCCTCTATTTGTGGCTGATACCTAGGCCATGAAAGATTACATCCAAGAGACGCTCCAACAACGTTTCAACCGCACGTCCACTTCTCCTGTGTCGGCTGATTTCTTCTTTGTGGCCAAGAAGGATGGAGGGTTACATCCCTGCATTGATTAGAGGATTCAATTAAACCACCACGAAGTACCATAACCCTCTCCCATTGGTCCCGGCAGCCATCGAACAGCTCCGTGGTGCCCGGTTCTTTACTAAACTGGACCCCCAGTGTGCATACAATTACATCAGCATCCGGGAGGGGGATGAATGGTAGATTGCGTTTAGCACAATGTCTGGCCGCTACATGTACTTGGTGATGCCATTTGGCTTAGCCAATGCTCTGTCAGTGTTCCAGGCATTTGTTAACGAGGTGTTCAGGGACACCCTAGACCCAAACTGTTACAGACCTATATCCATCCTGCCCTGCCTATCTAAAGTCTTTGAAAGCCAAGTTAATAAACAGCTCACTGACCATTTCGAATCCCACCGTACCGTCTCCCCTGTGCAATTCGGCCTCCGAGCTGGTCACGGGTGCACCTCAGCCACGCTCAAGGTACTAAACGATATCATAACTCGCCATAAAAGACAGTACTGTGCAGCCATCTTCATCGACCTGGCCAAGGCTTTCGACTCTATCAATCACCATATTCTTATCGGCAGACTCAATAGCCTTGGTTTTTCTGACGACTGACTCGCCTGGTTCACCAACTACTTTGCAGACTGAGTTCAGTGTGTCAAATTGGAGGGCATGTTGTCCGGACCTCTGGCGGTCTCTATGGGGGTACCGCAGGGTTCAATTCTCGGGCCGACTTTTTTCTCTGTTTATATCAATGATGTCGCTCTTGCTGCGGGCGATTCCCTGATCCACCTCTACGTAGACGACACCATTCTGTATACTTCTGGCCCTTCCTTGGACACTGTGCTAACTAACCTCCAAATGAGCTTCAATGCCATACAACACTCCTTCCGTGGCCTCCAACTGCTCTTAAACGCTAGTAAAATCAAATGCATGCTTTTCAACCGTTCGCTGCCCGTACCCGCACCTGCCCGCCCGACTAGCATCACCACACTGGACGGTTCCGACCTAGAATATGTGGACAACTATAAATACATAGGTGTCTGGTTAGACTGTAAACTCTCCTTCCAGATTCATATTAAACATCTCCAACCAAAATCAAATCTAGAATCGGCTTTCTATTTCGCAACAAAGCCTCCTTCACTCATGCCGCTAAACTTACCCTAGTAAAACTGACTATCCTACCGATCCTCGACTTCGGCAATGTAATCTACAAAATAGCTTCCAACACTCTACTCAGCAAACTGGATGCAGTCTATTACAGTGCCATCCGTTTTGTTACCAAATCACCTTATACCATCCACCACTGTGACCTGTATCCTCTAGTCGGCTGGCCCTCGCTACATATTCGTCGCCAGACCCACTGGCTCCAGGTCATCTATAAGTCTATGCTAGGTAAAGCTGTTCACTGGTCACGATAACAACACCCACCCGTAGCACACATTCCAGCAGGTATATCTCACCGATCATCCCCAGTGCTGCCAGTGACTGGAACGAATTGCAAAAATTGCCGAAGTTGGAGACTTTTATTTCCCTCACCAACTTTAAACATCAACTATCTGAGCAGCTAACCGATCACTGCAGCTGTACATAGTCCATCTGTAAATAGCCCACCCAATCTACCCAACTCATCCCCATTCTGTTTTTATTTGATTTACTTTTCTGCTCTTTTGCACACCAGTATCTCTACTTGTACATCATCATCTGCTCATTTATCACTCCAGTGTTAATCTGTTAAATTGAAATTATTCGCTCCTATCGCCTATTTATTGCCTACCTCCTCATGCCTTTTGCACACAATGTATATAGACTTTCCTTTCTCTACTGTGCCATTGACTTGTTTGTGCTATTGGCTTGTTTGTTTATTCCATGTGTAACTCTGTGTTGTTCTCTGTGTCACACTGCTTTGCTTTATCTTGGCCAGGTCGCAGTTGCAAATGAGAACTTGTTCTCAACTAGGCTACCTGGTTAAATAAAGGTGAAATAAAAAAATTAAATATAAATGCTCGGATGCCAGGTGGTTGTGTATCTTGATGACATCCTGGTATACTCGGCTACCCTGGAGGATCACATCTCTCTCGTTCGAGCAGTCCTGGAGTGCCTCCTTGCTATCCACCTGTTCGTCAAGGCTGAGAAGTGCCAATTTCATCAGAAGGCTGTTTCCTTTTTAGGCTACCAAATCAGCCTGCAGGGAGTGAGGATGGACGACAAGAAGGTAGATGTGGTCAGGTCATGGCCAGTCCCAACCACCATAAAAGGGTTAGAACAGTCTTTTGGGTTTGCCAACTTCTACCGCCGTTTCATCAGGAACTTCCGCTCTGTTGCCGCCCCTCTCGCCGCTCTCCTCAGCCGAGGCCTTCCGTCTCCTCAAGGGACGTTTCACCTCCGCCCCATTACTCAAACACCCAGATCACACGATATCCTTTGTGGTGGAGGTGGACGCTTCAGAGGTGGGCATGGGGGCAGTTCTGTCTCAACAACAGGGTAATCCACAGAAATTGTATCCGTGTGCATATTACTCTACAAAACTGTCCCCTGCAGAGAGGAATTACGACATTGGTGATCGAGAGCTCCTGGCGGTGAGTAGTAGAGGAGTAGAGACACTGGCTGGAGGGTGCCAAGGAACCATTCATCGTCCTAACCGACCATCGGAACCTGAACCGCGAGGAGGCTGAATCTGTTCCAAGCAAGGTGGACATTCGCCAGGCTTTGGAGAGGGAGTCCGCACCAACTAATTGTCCTCCCGAGCACACCTACGTTCCCACAGGGATTAAGGACCGGCTGCTGACTTGGGCACAGGACGTCACTCGCTACGTCAACTCCTGTTCCGTATGTGTCCAAACTAAATCCCCCGGAACTCTCCAGCAGGAAAACTCGTTCCTGTGCCTCAGCATCCCTGGTCCCATCTATCCATTGACTTTGTTACTGATCTCCTCTCTGACTTTCACCACCATTTTGGTGGTTGTGGATAGACTTTCAATATCCTGTTTAATCTCTCTTTCTGGTCTCCCACTGCTTTCCAGGTTGATGAGGCACTATTCCAACAGGTCTTGCAATATTATGGCCATCCGGAGGACATTGTCTCCAACCATGGGCCTCAATTCACATCACGGGTATAGAGAGCATTTATGGAGAAGCTCGGGGTCACGGTCAGCTTCACTTCCAGGTATAGGCCTCAGGTGGAGAGGATGAACCAGGAGGAGGGGGAGGTTCCTGAGGAGTTACTGTCAGGTCCGGCAGGGAGAGTGGGCTCGATTCCTTCCATGGGCAGAGTACCCCCAGAACTTGCTACCTCACTCCTCCACTGGGTTGACCCCCTTCCAGTATGTTCTGAGTTTTCAGCTGGCCCTGGCTCCGTGGACCCCGGGCCAGACCGAAGCTCCTGTGGTTGATGAGTGGTTCAGGTGTGCAGAAAAAGTGTGGCGCGATGCTCACGTGAGACTGCAGCGTGCCAACCACCGTCAGAAGGAGCAGGAAGAATACCACCAGTGCTTCCATCAGTCCCCTGATGCTGTCCCCCTTGGACATCGAGGGGGGGTCCGGCCTATGCCGCCAGATCTCTGCTGGACCTCCGCCGTCTTGGGGGATGGCTCCAGTACATGGTGGACTGGGAGGGGTATGGCCCAGAGGAGCGGTGTTGGGTTCAAGTGGAGGACATTCTGGATCCCAACACCATCTGTGGATTGGTTATCAGGGCTACACTGAGAACTCGAGCTTGGTTTCAAAACCATACCAAACCATCTTTGGTATAGTGTCACCATAATATTTGGCTTGAGGAAGTGTGATAATCATTAGGATATTTTAGTGATCAGCAGTAGATGTCCTAAATGCCCCCCAGCCTTCAGATTTGAGCTAAACAGTGCACTTGCACTTCAGATGTGTTTTAATGCTATGGATGCAAAAGTTAACTTATTAATTTCCAAACGGCAAGGGTTACATTAAATAGGTGCAATATTTTTTACTTATGCATTTGGTAATATTCAATTAATACGCACACAAACCATTTGAACAAAAACATTCACTGTGAAAGTTGATACATGTACGCCCTGGTGGATGCGTGGCTGACCCACCAGCCACGCCTCCACCACATCCTGACCTTCCTGTGGCTTTCCTTCCTGTGGCCTCGGCAATCCCCCTTACCATCTTGCTTGAGGATGGCAACTCTAATAGAGGAGTTGGTTGAGACACTGAGTCTCAAACAACTTCTGTATTGGAGTTGCCATCCTCGAGCAAGAAGCACATTATGTAAAAAATGCAAATACTATTCCGTTTTTTTAAAACTTAATTTTAAAAAACTGTAGACTTTTGAACTTTATAAATAACAAATTCACACAGACAAATGTCAACATGAGTTTTCATAATACAACAAGACTTCTATGAAGCTATGGCTGCAGTAAGCTCTAATAACTTTGTAATGTGCCATGTGAAAATTATACAAATTTTAAAGGCCAATATTATATGATTGTGTACCTCGCGAAGAAAACACACAGCGTAAAGGAAAAGGGGATACAGTGCATTCGGGAAGTATCCAGACCCCTTCACTTTTTCAAGATTTTGTTACGTTACAGCCTTATTCTAAAATTGATTAAAAAAAAAATTTTCCCTCATCAATCTACACACACAATATCCCATAATGACAAAGCAAAAATAGTTTTTTAGATATGTATATAAAATACAAAACAATATACATTTACATAACTCCCGCCGAAGTTGGTGCCTCTCCTTGTTCGGGCGGCGTTCGACGTCACCGATCTACATTTCTTTTTCCTTTTTGTTTGGTCTTGATTGTACACACGTGGTTTCCATTACATTATAATTTATTCCCTATTTAACCCTCTGGTTCCATCATGGTTTTGTGCGTGTTTATTGTTGTCAAGTTGTCTCGTTTATGTGCTCTGGAATTTTGTTCTCCTTGATGGAAGATTGTTTATTGAGTAAAGTTAGAATTATTACTCATCTCTGTGTCCTGCGCCTGACTCTGCCTTACCCACCGAGACTATTGACAGAAACACGCACCACTAATGGAGTCAGCAGGTGCACAAAGCCCTCCTCTACCTGTGGAGGAGAGCGTCCAGCAGCACGCGACTATGTTTGAAAGTCTCGGCTCAGCCATGGATCGCGTGCTGCAAACCATGGAGCGATGGGAGAGAGGGGGTTTTCCATCATCATCACCCCAGCTCCCACAACAACCCATACCGCTGTCCACCCCTCCTTCACCTGGATCCAGTGGGATTAGGCTTGCGCTCCCGAGGGTATATGATGGAACGTCTGCCGGGTGCCAGGGGTTCCTACTCCAGCTGGAGCTCTACCTGGCAACTGTTCACCTGACTCCTTCGGGATGCGATAGTGTGAACGCCCTCATCTCCTATATGACTGGTAAAGCACTGGAATGGGCCAACGCCAACTGGGGAAGGGAAGGACCGATGTTGGACAACTATAAAAATTTCACCCGCCGCTTCCGGGCGGTTTTTAATCATCCACCTGAAGGGAGAGCAGCGGGGGAATGCTTGTACCATCTCAGACAGGGCATGTGGAGCGCACAAGACTTCGCTCTGGACTTTTGAACTCTGGCCGCCGGCGCGGGATGGAATGAGCGGGCCCTGATCGACCACTAAAGATGTAGTCTACGCGAGGACGTTCGTAGGGAGCTAGCCTGCAGGGGAACCACCCTTACCTTTGACCAGCTGGTGGACCTCTCCATCCGGCTGGAATACCTGTTGGCCTCCCACGGACGTCCGGATCCGGGTCCGTCAGTTCCGTCCCCCAGCACCTCCGATTGGGAAATTACAACCCCTACCCGTTCCACAACGCCCGTGGTCACACCTATCGGCTTTACAGACTGTGGAGGCCCTGTTCACCCACCTCTTCCGGCACTACGGGGTGCCTGAGGATGTAGTTTCTGAGTGGGGTCCCCAGTTCACATCGAGGGTCTGGAGGGCGTTTATGGAACTCCTGGGGGTCTCGATCAGCCTCACTTCAGGTTTTCACCCCAAGAGCAACGGGCAGGTGGAGAGGTAACCAGGATGTGGGTAGGTTTCTGAGGTCCTATTGCCAGGACCGGCAGGGGAGTGGTCGGCTTTCATCCCCTGGGCAGAGATGGCCCAAAACTCCCTCCACCACTAACCTATCTCCCTTTCAATGTGTACTAGGTTATCAGCCGGTCCTGGCACCGTGGCATCAGAGCCAGATCTCTCCAGAGATTTTTGATCAGGTTCAAGTCTGGGCTCTGGCTGGGTCACTCAAGGACATTCAGAGACTTGTTCCTAAACCACTCCTGCGTTGTCTTGGCTGTGTTGGTGTGCTTAGGGTCGTTGTCCTGTTGGAAGGTGAACCTTCGCCCCCAGTCTAACGTCCTGAGCGCTCTGGAGCCCAGTTCCTGCTGCTGAAAAACATCCTCACAGCATGATGCTGCCACCACCATGCTTCACTGTAGGGATGGTGGAAGGTTTCTTCCAGACATGACGCATGGCATTCAGGTCAAAAAGTTCCATCTTGGTTTCATATGACCAAAGAATCTTGTTTCTCATGGTCAGAGTCCTTTAGGTGCCTTTTTGAAAACTCCAAGCGGGCTGTCATGTGCCTTTTACTGAGGAGAGGCTTTCGTCTGGCCACTCTACTGAAAAAGGCCTGATCGGTGGAGTGTTGCAGAGATGGTTGTCTTTCTGGAAGGTTCTCCCATCGCCACAGAGGAACTCTGTCAGAGTGACCATCGGGTTCTTGGTCACTTCCCTAACCAAGTTCCTTCTCCCCTGATTGCTCAGTTTGGCTGGTCGGCCAGATCTTGGAAGATTATGGGTGGTTCCAAACTTCTTCCATTTAAGAATGATAGAGGCCACTGTGTTATTGGGAACCTTCAAAGTTACAGACATTTTTTGGTACCCTTCCCCAGATCTGTGCCTCGACACAATCCTGTCTCTGAGCTCTACGAACAATTCCTTCAACCTTATGGCTTGGTTTTCACTCTGACATGCACTGTTAACTGTGGGACTTTATATAGACAGGTGTGTGCCTTTCCAAATCATGTCCAATCAATTGAATTTACCACAGGTGGACTCTAATCAAGTTGTAGAAACATCTCAAGGACGATCAATGGAAACAGGATGGACCTGAGCTCTTTTTCAAGTCTCATAGCAAAGGGTCTGAATAGTTATGTGAATAAGATGTGTTTTTTTATTTGTAATAAATTTCACTTTTTTTCTAAAAACCTGTTTTTTCTTTGTCATTGTGGTGTATTGTGTGTAGATTCCTGAGGATTTTTAAAAATCCATTTTAGAATAAGGCTGTACTGTACCAAAATGTGGAAATAGTGAAGGGGACTGAATACTTTCCGAATGCACTGTACCTAGTCAGTTGCACAACCGAAAGCATTCAACTGAAATGTATCTTCTGCATCTAACCCATCCCCTCTTAATCAGAGAGGTGCAGGGGGCTGCCTTAATCAACATCATCGGCTCCCGGGAGCAGTTGTTGTGGGGTTTAATTGCCTTGCTCTTGGGCAGAATGACAGATCTTTACCTTGTCGGCTCGGGGATTCGATAAAGAAACCTTGTGGTTGCAACATTATCTTTTGACATTTTGCTATGCTGATCGAAATTCTTATCCTATTGCATCACCATCTGCTACTGTCTCTCCTCGGCCCTAGACTTGGACCATCTATCCCAGCCCCTCTGCTGAACGTCACCCCTGTGCAACTCGAGCCTGGCCCAGGGGAGCACCTTTATCCGTAGATCATGTTCTTTCCCTCGGCTAGTCTGATGAGCAACACATTTTATAAATTGATTATCAATATAGGAAGCAAGCTACTAATATACGTTTGTTTTTTAAATGTTATATGTAAATTGCAAGTAATTAAAAGTAATTACTGAAGTTACGAATGGGTACTGCTAATCCTGTAGCTTTATCAGTAGAATATTTGCATTAGCTACATAGCTACTACAGAACCATTTATTTCGTGTTTCTCTCTCTCTCTATATCTATATATATATATATATCTTATTTGCTTGACATGTTGAAGATAATAGCAAGGGGCTGGAACTCAAATCGCTAGCGGGCAGGCCCACATGGGCCAAGCTTGCAGTACGTCACCGAAATGTGTGTAGATTCCCACAGTGAACTGTCATGAACCAGCTCGAAGTCCGTAACAAAAAGGGAGACAATGTGGAGATAAGGAATAACAAAATATATTTATTAACCGAGGTAACCTAAATACAATTAACAATGGGGTGTGTAGTCAGTAATCAGTAGTGTAAGTGAGTGGTTGCGTACATAGATGTGATAATGAGAGGTGTTGAAAGGTGCCAAAGCAAACAACCAAAAAGGCCACAAAAATGCCACAACCAAAATCCGACAGTGTGTCTGCATGGAGAGAGTCTCCTCAATGAATGGGGAAAAGGTGTATTTATCCCGGGTGTGTCCCATTTCGCTGACGACCCTCCCAGCTCCGCCCACCGACATCCTAATAAGGAAAACAAGAGCAAAGAGAAAGAATTCGGCAGACAGAGTGGGAGGGTCGTCACAGAACTAAATGAAAGTCACTGACTGTCAGACTCCTGTCTTGTCCATTGTATGCTCTGTCAGAACTCAATAAACTCACACACAAACACTGACTGTAAGGCGTCATTCTCTCTCTCTGTCTGTCTCCCTCTTTCTCTCTGACTGGAAGAAATGGTGCCAGCCGCTGAAAGAGTGAGATCCCTTTGTTCTTCAGGGGACAGAGGACACAAGGCCAGCAGACAGGCAGACAGCGAATGAGCCAGCTAGCAAGCCAACGAGGCAGGCAGACAGACAGCCAGGCGGACGAATGGACAGAGAGAGACAGACTCTTCCTCCTGACACAGAGAGGACTGTCTGTGTGTGTGTGTTCCTGTTAGGCCACAGAGAGATAGGCTGCTGTAACCATGGAGAGATTTTCCAAGATGCTGCAGCCATCCAAGCATGACTCCCCTCTTGTCCCGACAGCCCCGAGTTGGAGCTTGTCCCGGCCTGGGAGTTGGGCTCATTAGGGTATTCCCAGCTGGAGATTGTTCAAAACTACTCTTGTTCTGTTTCTATGGCAGTAGCACTGTATAAGAAAGGGTTCTCTGACCAGGTAGAACCTTTTCACCTAACAAATAACAATTTTCTTTCATAGAAAGAAATTGGGGTGGCAGGGTAGCCTAGTGGTTAGAGTGTTGGACTAGGAACCTAAAGGTTGTAAGTTCAAATCTCGAGCTGACAAGGTACAAGTCTGTCGTTCTGCCCCTGAACAGGCAGTTAACCCACTGTTCCTAGGCCGTCATTGAAAATAAGAATTTGTTCTTAACTGACTTGCCTAAAGTTAAAATAGAGAAGGTGTTAAAAAAATGTTCTGAAGAAGTTCTGGATAAAAAAGGTTCCATGAGGAACTCTCATCCCTGTTGTGCAGAGGAAGAATCCTAATTTATAAGTGGATGGCTGGAGGTCAGAATGCTATCCAGAGGAACAGAAGCTGCTCCAGTTTCAACTGTTCTGCCTGCGGCTATGGAACCCTGACCTGTTCACCTGATGTGCTACCTGTCCCAGACCTGCGGTTTTCAACTCTCTAGAGACAGCAGGAGCAGAGACACTCTGAATGACCGGCTATGAAAAGCCAACTGACATTTACTCCTGAGATGCTGACCTGTTGCACCCTCGACAACCACTGTGATTATTATTATTTGACCCTGCTGGTCCTCTATGAACATTTGAACATCTTGGACATGTTCTGTTATAATCTCCACCCAGCACAGCCAGAAGAGGACTGGCCACCCCTCATAGCCTGGTTCCTCTCTAGGTTTCTTCCTAGGTTCTGGCCTTTCTAGGGAGTTTTTCATAGCCACCGTGCTTCTACACCTGCATTGCTTGCTGTTTGGGGATTTAGGCTGGGTTTCTGTACAGCACTTTGAGATATCAGCTGACGTAAGAAGGGCTTTATGAATAAATGTAATTTGATTTGATTAAGTTAAACAACAACCAGCAGTTTATAGGCTACGTGTGAGGGGATGGAGGGTGTTTGGATGGGCATCAAATGGCTCCCAATTCCCTACATATATAAGGAACAGGGTGCCATTTGGGACATCACCTGTTGTGTAAGAAGGTATTACTTAAAATAGTCAAGGGCCCTACAGGCCACCTGTTACCTAACTTCCTGGAGGTTAGTGGGGTTAGGGCTTCAGAGATGGATAGATATAGCTGCTAAACCACTCTCTCTCTCCACGATGCATTCGAAAAGTATTCAGAAACCTTAACCTTTTCCACAGGAGTCACTACAGCGTGACGGGACAAGGACATCCCGGCCAACCAAACACTCCACTAACTCAGACGATGCTGGTCCAATTACGGGTGGTCTCATTGGTCTCCCGGTCACAGGTCTCGAACCAGCATTTGAGGCTCCTTTTATAAAGTTTTTAATGCTTATCAATTGCCTTACACAAAGTATCAAAATACTAAAATATTACACAGGCCTCTTAAAGAATTTCATTTAAATGTTACATTTATTTTTTGTTCACAGAAACATTGAGAAAATATGGAAAAATAAATAATGAAATGTTAATTATATAAAGCAGCCCGTGTAATCATCTGCCAGAGAGTAGCCCCAATCTGCCCGAGCACCAAGTAATACATTTGGGCCAGATAACTCACACCTGAATCAGCCCGAGCTCAATCCCCACATCGTAGCCATAAGTAATACTGCTGAAGGCGGTCCAGACTCGGGCCACATGACGTCGGCCGAGTCTGACTCTCAGCCGGAATCGGCCCAAATCCACTGTGCTAGCTGGGCAGTTTCCAGTAAACATCAGCTGTTGACAATCTATTGATTAACCAGAGAAGATGGAACGTGGTTACATTGTTGCAATGAATGCATGAACAGCGTGGAAGGGAAGGAAACTGTCTAATAAAAGAAACACCCTCTTTGCAACACTTTGCTTAGACCTCTTCACACTTCATTCACTGAATGAATGGGGTTTTATGTGTGTCTTATTACTAGGCTACCAAAAGCAGCCAGTCAATCGGTAAGCCTAGTGTGGTGTATGGACTATCGAACTTACTCTCGGTGATCTTCTGCAAGCCCAATACGTCCTCGGGAGTGATCGCCATGTTCCCGAGCAGTTCCTCTTCCGTGGTCGCCGGTACCCCCACATCCGTTGAGTTGCAGCCTTTTTTAACTTTCATTGCTGCTGTTGGGTTCTGGTTCGGGCTCGGGCTCGCAGTGGCCGTTGATGTTGTTACTGCTGCTTCCTCCGGTATCTCTTCTGACACAGCAACTGCCAGGATTATTACCGGTGGACTTCTTAGCGCTCAACGGTCCCGGCTGTTGCTTCTGCTGGTGCAAGAATAGCTCATTCTCTGTCCCTCCCCCCTTCTCCTAGCCCATGCCTGTAAGATACAAAACAGTCATCCTCCCTCCCTCCCTCTCCAAAGCCTGCACAGCTGCTGTCTGTAGCTCCTTGGTGCTTAATTCAAAGCCCTTCTTATTTCTGAGTTGAAGTCTGCCGTCTGCAGGAGATGATACTGCTATAGAGTTGCTCTCTCTCCTCCTAACATCGAACAAATCCACCTACAGCGCACTGTATGGCTGAAACAGTCTCTGGTGGGGTCGTCTGCAGGCTTGCAACTGCCTGGTAAAGATTGCAAGGCAAAGTGAGCGTTGTGCCTTTTCGTCGCAATTGGACAAAGGGAAGTGGCACTGGTTTGAGATCCAAATGCCCAAACTGCAGCTTCTCCACTAACATGTTGCATTTAAAAACAATGCAAGGATTTAGAGATCTGATATAATATTTTGTTTGATCCCTATTGGGCGCTACCCCGATCTCTCAATTATGTATGGTCCATTTGGATGTCACTCCAAAAATGTTTTGCCATGTCAGCTGAAAGGATACTGCCTGCTGATTTCCATCAAGAGAAGTCAATTAGGCCTATTGGTTTGTCAGAGGACCAAATAGATACATTAATCATGTGGGGTAGGCCTATAAACCTATATAGCCTAAATTTCTCCAGATTGTTTCATTATTTGCAGCAGGTGCATTAGGAAGTGCAATTGAGTAATAGGTCAGAACCACAACACTGAATGCCTTGGTAGTATTTCATTTGTCTCTCTAGACGTACTGGTTACCTCACACAATGTACCAATATTCCAGCTTGCCTAGGTAGCAGGTAGCAGGCGTAAAAAGATGCCTAAACGGAGTTCCCACTTCCATTTTTCAGGGGAAATGGAAGTTAGGTTGAATATACTGTATCCTGAAAACCTGTGAAGAGTGGGTTTGACTTTCCGAGACTAGTATTTCATTGGATACCACAGCCTATTAGTACCCTACCCTGTACTGACTAGACCGTGTAGTGTCACTGGACTAGACAGCAGTCTATACATCATTTGAGGTTATTTCCTATATGGTCATAGGTAGTGTATTAATAAAGTGGCCTTCTCTCCTTGCCTCTGCAATAAAGCAAATGCCAAAGGTTTGCAAAAGGTTTGCATTCATCTGGCTGGCCTGTTCTTTCAGATCGGTGAGAAGGTAGGTGCATGGTTATTAAAATGTACCATATGGTAAAATGGACAGGCCTATGCCAGTATGGCCAATGACATAGAGTCTAGTCCATGAGATTTCCAGTGAATATCCCAGACATTCTGGAATGTCAAACAGATTCTGGAATGTCACAGTTGTTCCACAAGTTCTCACTCATCCATGAGGAAATGCTGCATCCTACAGGCCAGCTGCCTCTACTGCAGAGCCAGTCACAGTGGACATTTCAGGATGGGTTTGTCATGGTTTGCTTTGTCATCAAGGCTGAAAAGGAGCATTTTCACGTTTTTCCTGAAGTCCATTTGTAAAAAATACATTGCTGAGTTTGTTTACTAGAATACATTTCCATAAAAGGTGCAATAACGGAAAGAGAACACTGCAAAAGAAAAGGGCGGACTCTATGATTGTGGAGAATTATTAGCAGTCTTTTCTTTGTGGATTATGTTGAGCTTTTTCAACCCCCAAAAATGTTTGCAGCAAGAGAAGAATCTGTTCATCCTAAACAAACAGCAACCTGTGTACATTTTCATCTGATAAGGTGGTTGTGTTTCTTAGCACAGGTCTAAGGTGTGTCTGTGCGCCTGCGTGTGTGTGTGTTGAATGGCTGATGTCTGTATACGGTAGAGTATATATGGTCACAGAGAGCTCCTCCCATAGGCTTGCTGACAGTGCTTGTCTCTTTGTCACTTCTGGGCTGCTAACATCAGCAGAAACACTCACCGACACACACACAGAGGAATACATGCTAAGGGTGTCACACGGACGCACACACACACACTCACGCGCACACACAGACACACACACATTGATATGCTTTATACACATACTAGCAACAAAGCCGCTGCACACCGAAACATCCAAAACATATGCATAGACCAACATTCACTGAGAAACACACACACACAGAGAAGTCTGGGCAATTTGCTGACCTCAGTAAGCTGTTCCCAACGAGTTCATTGTTTGGTGAGAGGAGTGGATGGATGGATGCTGTAGCCTCTGTTAGATGTTAAGCATTCTACAGTCCCACCAGTCTCTCGCTATACTGTTTTGTCCCATCTCTGCTTGTTTGCTTTAGCAGCACAATGACATACAGGGCATAGAGCCATAGAGATTTAGAATAGGCATTTTACTATAGCTCTGTCTTGTCTGATCTCCCATTGTACCAGACAGAGCATGCCTGCTTTGCCTTAAGTGTGGATGTACACCGTACTGTACATGGAAATAATGACAGCTCCACAATTCATGTTCATTTAGATTGATTGTAAAAAGGAGATGGAAAATTGCTCTGCCTCCAGCATATTGGTAAATGCATGCTTTCTAGAAACTAGTCCAAGACACAGTTTGTCACTGCTTTCAGCACATCCGTGCATTTACTTAGGACAGAGAGGGTACATACACAAGCATATAGACACAAACAGAATACATCTAGGAAGAATCTTGAATACGACTGAAATGTTGATGCTAATGTAAATAATTAGCTACATACTTAACTATGCACTACTTTAGAACACAAACAAATGAACAATGCCTATGTGAACAGTGAGTAACATTGACAAACAACTCTTCTGAATCTCATCCAAAAATGTCAACATTCTCCAGAGAAGAACAAATCTATTTTTCTCTCTGTATCCATGGCAACGAGCTCTTCTTTTTCTGTATCCATGGCAACAAGAGCGCTTCTTTTTCTCTCTGTATCCATGGCAACAAGAGCTCTTCTTTTTCTCTCTGTATCCATGTTAACAAGAGCTCTTCTTTTTCTCTCTGTATCCATGGCAACAATAGCTCTTCTTTTTCTCTCTCTTTTATACCACCCCCACATCTGATATGTTATTAAATCATGGTCCATTCTCACTAGAGATCAGAAATAACCAGCCAGTACCAGTAAACTGTACCAGACTTTACCAGTGCATAGATCTACCCAACCTTTATCCTCCATGGCAGAGACCAGGGTTATATTGCCCCCTCATTACCCCCTGGCATTGTACCACTGCCCCCTCATCCTAACAAATGTCCTTCTACTATTACCAAAATACTGATCAGTTATGTCATTCACAAATGACCCATAAAGTGTATTTTTGACCAACACTGTTACACTGAGATAAAAAATGCATAGTAAGTAAAGTTATATTACACTGTTATCATAATAAAGAGTTAGTTACTTAAGCAATAAGGCCCGAGGGGGTGTGGTATATGGCCAATATACCACGGCTAAGGGCTGTTCTTACGCACGACGCAACGCGAAGTGCCTTGATACAGCCCTTATCTGTGGTACCCCCAAGGTGCTTTATTGCTATTATAAACTGGTTACTAATGTAATTAGAGCAGTAAAAATAAATGTTTTGTCATACCCGTAGTATACGGTCTGATATACCACGGCTGTCAGCCAATGAGCATTCAGGCCTCGAACCACCCAGTTTATAATGGCCAATATACCAAGGCTAAGGGCTGTCCGACACAAAGACTTTTGCTAATATAAATTGGTTACCAACATCAATAGAACAGTAAACAAGTATTATTTGTTTCATACCCATGTTCTATTGTCTGATATACACACAGCTGCAATGCTGTTTCAATCAATCAGCATCCAGGACCCAAACTATATGATATATCATAATCATGTTTTTTTATACACTGAGTATACCAAACATTAGCAACATCTTCCTAATATTGAGTTGCCCCCCCTCCCCCACCTCTATCTACAGTGGTGTGTCTGTAAGTGTGTCTCTGTGAGCAAATGTGTGTGTGTGTGTGCATGTCCATTTACTGAATACACAATTAATCCATATATGTACACTCTTAAGGTATAAAGACCTGCCTTAATTATTTCTGTGTGCGTGCCTGCGTACGCCCATGTATGCATATGTATGTGTGTTAACCCCATCTCAGGCAGGTTCAGGCTCAGTAACAATGGATCCCAAAGCAAAGTGCTGACAGTGAATCGGGTGTGGCTGACCCCCTAGCCCCAGGCCCCGGGATGTATATATACCCACGCACACACCTCTCTGGCAGACCGCTCAGTGGAACCCTGTGACACACACAGCTTACGTTTTAGGTAGGTCTGCTAGCACATAGCTCCATGTTTATCTAACAGACTTAATTTAGTCCTATCTGTTTGGATAGGTCTGATCTGATGGGCTTTGACACATAGCTTTAAAAAAAAAAAAAAGAACTATAAAGCTGTTTTATCGGAGATTCTCCGTTGACCATGTTTTTTAGTACTGGACGTTAGGCTTCAGGCTTGATCTATGTCCCGGATGCCGGCCCATAGACTTCTGTTTGTCTGTGTGATAGAGCTTCGCCGGGCAGTTAGAACGGGACTACAGGGTAGTGTTCCCAAATGATGTGTCTGGAACCAGTGGTAGGTGGTGACTGGGAGTTCTCACTGAAGACTTGTTAGTATCAAGATACATTTTGTTTTGTTTTATTTGGAGGATTACAATATTACTATTTGAAAGGCTTCAGTTTAGGTGGATCATGGTATAAAATAGTCTGACAACCATTGAGGCTCTGATGACAGGGAGCTTCAGTGGAGAGGTATGAATGACTGGTCATTATGCATAGACCACTCTGTTTATTTAATAGGGCTGGTCAGGCATCTGTCTAAGGCTTTACCTCATGATTCAATGAACTGTGTTGTTCTGTAGTTACAAGTCAGTGGACCAGAGGCTATGGGTCATTCACTGCGAGCTTCAAGACAGGGTGGGATTTCATGGTGTAGACGTCCTAAAAATATATTTTGTCAAGAATTAACTGAATTATTTACATGTATATCAGACTATTTCCGTGAGAGCTTCTATGTTTTTATACAGTGATGAATGTCTATGTGCGTCTCCCTCCCTCCTCTCTCTCTCCAGGTCAGCACTGAGACAGAAGGACATGATGGCTCTGACCAAACCTATGAATACCATGCCCATGGGCCCATGGAAGATCACAGTGTACGACCAGGAGTACTTCCAGGGAAAACGTATGGAGTTCACCGCCTGCTGCCAAAACATCATGGAGTGTGGCATGGAGAACATCCGATCCCTGAAGGTTGAGTGTGGAGCGTAAGTAGTCCCAAAACCCTTTACACTGGGCACTAACTAATCACTCTCTCTCCTTATTCATCTCTTCCTTCAATTCTCTCTCCATCCATCACTGTCTTTCCTTCCTTGATTTCAATCTCACACTTTTCTCTTTACCTCCCTCTCCCTACCTTCCTTTGTCTCCCTACATCGCCCTCTCTCTCATTCCATCTCCTTCCATCACTATCTCCCTCTTTCCATCTCCCTTTCTCTCCCCCCCCCCTCTAGTTGGGTGGGTTATGAGCACTCCAGTTTCAGTGGCCAGCAGTTTGTCCTGGAGAAGGGAGACTACCCCCGTTTCGAGGCCTACAGCGGCAGCAACTCCTACCGCATCGAGAGGATGATCTCCTTCAGACCCATCTGCTCCGCTGTGAGTCACTCCACATTATCACAGATCATCACATTATCATGGCAACATTATCAACAGTATCTACAATACATTAAATCACACTTCAATACTTTACTACATAATGAACATAACATACCATCATATTACCATGCCAATGTTACCAGATTATATTTACACTGCATAACATTGTATAACCTTACAATACATTCAATTATCAATAACAATATATGAAATACTATAAGAATGTAAACTGTGTGTTAAAATGTCTCTCTCTTTTCATCCCATCATCTCTCTATCGCTCATCGCTCTCACCATCCCTCTTTTCTCTATCTATCTCCTTCTCTCCATCTCTATCAGAGCCACAAGGAGTCCCGCATAACCATCTATGAGAAGGAGAACATGATTGGCCGCCAGTTTGAGATGTGTGATGACTACCCCTCCCTGCAGGCCATGGGCTGGTTCAACAATGAGGTTGGATCCATGCACATCCAGAGTGGAGCGTAAGAATACTAATGCCATGACAGGGACACTGCCACTTCATACTAAATATACTACCACTGCTACTTCTGTAAACAATTGCCCCCGCTACCGTAATGTCCGGACTATAAGCCACTACTTTATTCCCACACTTTGAACCTCGCGGTTTATACAATGACCCGGCTAATTTATGGATTTTTCCCGCTTTCACAAGATTCATGTCACCAAAAAACTGAGCACCGTCACATAATGTGACGTAAATCGAGCGTGCTCAAACTTCCCATCATTCTGATTACGGTAGTAATTTTGTCACCCTCATCATGGCAAAGACACGGAGAAATGCATATGATGCAGCTTTCAAGTTGAAGGCGATAAATCTGGCTGTTGGAAAAGGAAATAGAGGAGGAGGAAGATAGTGACCAATGACTTTCTTGGTAGGCTACTGTTTTAATTTTTGTTACAAGCCGTGTTTCGTTAAAGCCTATTTATTTTTGTTACAAGCCGTGTTTCGTTTAAAGGCTGTGTAAAGTTAATTTGTTTCAATGTACCGGTAGGCACCTGCGGCTTATAGACATGTGCGGCTTATTTATGTACAAAATACATATTTTTTAATAATTCAGTGGGTGCAGTTTATATTCAGGTGCGCTTAATAGTCCAGCAATTACGGTACTTGTACACTACCGACCCAGACCAATCTCTACTACTAATAATGACTGCTTCTACAACTCGTGCTACTACTGCTAGTACATTTCTAGCACAGACTCACCTCACAGTAACAGTGTATCTGATTGGCCTGCTCTCGTCTCTCCCTGTAGCTTCGTGTGCTACCAGTTCCCCGGCTACCGTGGCCACCAGTACATCATGGAGTGTGACTGCCACGGAGGAGAGTACAAGTGTTACCGTGAGTTTGGCTCCCATGCCCAGACCCCTCAGATCCAGTCCATCAGGAGGATTCAGCACTGAGCAGGAACCACCTTCATCCCTCCTCTTCTACTCCTCCTCTCCTTCTTCTTCTTGTTTTACTTCCTACTCCTCTTCCCACTCTTCTCTCCCCTCTCCAACACCTCCTCTCCCTTGCCCCTCCCAGTTCCACTAATCAGGCTAGTCAAGGCAAGATTCTGGGCCGGTCCTCAGGTGCTTACTGACGACGTTACATGTTCATGGCACAAAAGGAAAAAACAGACAAAAAACAAATTGAAAGAAAGAAAGATAGAGGGAATAACAGAGCTGAGAAAAACAGTACCATGGAAGAATACATTTGCGACTCCTCCCAGAGGCTGGTCGCAGAACTATGAAAACACCTCAGGACCTTTTGCTCTTCTTCATCCACATCATCATCAGCTTCTTTTTCACCATCATCATCACTATTGCCTGTCACTGTGGTTGTCATGGTAAACATTGTATGAGATTGATGAATAAAGAGAAAGCGAGAGACAAGACAATGACTGGCTTGTAACTCACACTGCGTTCGTCCTGTCCCTCCCTCGCACGCGCACACACGCGCGCACACACACACACACACACACACACACACACACACACACACACACACACACACACACACACACACACAAACACACACACACACACACACACACACACACACACACACACACACACACACACACAAATATTGGGGAGAGGGGGGATACAGATGAGGCTTGGCTTGGGAATATTGTACTGCATAGTGTCTTGATTGAAAGGGGTGGAGACGAAGGATTTATGAGGGGGGCGTGGCAGGAGGTAATACAATTTGGTTATAAAATGTTATAGCTGTGGGGTCGCCATGATATGATTACTTTGATCCGAACATGCTCTGATCTTTTTATTTTTTAAATCCATTTTGGCTATATATACGTCACAGAACGTAGGGTTATTTGTTGTGACACAAGATATACCCAGTCAAACAGCTATGGGGCTTGGTCAAGTACCCACCATGTAGATTAAAACACCCGAGAAATCTATCAAGGGGTCTAGTCTACTAAGGCCACCAAGAGGGTCCATCCGGATAATGAAGACGCAAAGATTGTGTCATCGCCCAAGAAACCAATGCCTAATTTGACACAAATTCTTCAAATACATCCAGACATGTTGGGGCACGAGTGGAAATGTTCAGATGGTCGTATTGGTGGTGTTTTCATGCCTTCACAACCTATGCTTACATTTTACTCAATGAAATGAAGGCAAGGAATTTTGTAATACATAAGGTAGATTTTTACCTCAAGTGAACGGAGGGTGTGTTTTGTGTGTCTCAGTCAAAAGATATTCCTAATAGAATAGAAATGTATTGAAGGGTTGAGGCTGTCAGATCAGAGTTAATCACGTCGGATGTTGAAGATCAATTAGAGTGTGACTGTGGGTGGTAGCACTTACGCCCCTGCATCTATCTACCAGAACAACAGGTTAAAAAGAGGGAAGACAACCAATCGACACGAGTTGCTTCCAGCAATTGAGGAGTATGTCTCAAGATGATCCACAATGTGACCTCCAAGACCGTGGATCTAGTGACTGGTGTTGTGAGGCCTTGGATGACAACGCAGAGACCGGCTATCCTGACTCATACCTTTACCAAAAAACATGCAACTCTGGATTATTTTCTGTGAATGAACTACCACTGGCTCGATCAGATTGCTTCAGAAATAGGACCTTTGAATCTAACATACCTACAAAACAATGCGGACAGTTGTCTCACCACCCCCTTTTGTAAAGATTATCAAGGCAACGTTGGCTCTTATTCTGGAACATGTCAATGCGATCAAGCTAAATAAATCATGCATAGGGTGTAAGGTGGCCATCCTAGCCAACTGGAAGCGTATTATTTTAAACGCTACAGTACTTTGAGGACATCGCACAATGACTTTTTACAACAAGACTGAAACACGTCTTGGCCAGGGTTCTGAAAGCTTTTGGTTTTCCACCACTGTCCAAGGGGCAGCTGAAACAATTGTGTGTGATCTCAAGGAAGAACCATACAAAGGTTAAGAGAAATCGGGGAAAACTCCTCGATCAAAAGAGTGAGCAAACTGTTTTACGCTGTGGATATTGGGTTGGTGAATCTGAATCAAAAGCCACTTATTCATCTTTGTTGGAAAGCTGACCAAAGTTTTTTGGCTTTGGAGATGAAGGCTATGTTTCACAAAGCTATTTAAGAGCAGTTGAAGGCCACAGACTGAGAGTTGTATGGCATTGAAGCTGGTGTGGAGGGTAGTTAACACTGTGTCCAAAGAAGAGCCAGAAGTATACAGAATGGTGTCATCTACGTAGAGGTGGATCAGAGACTCACCAGCAGCAAGAGCGACATCATTGATGTAAACAGAGAAAAGAGTCGGCCCAAGAATTTAACCCTGTGGCACCCTCAGAGACTGCCAGAGGCCCGGACAACAGGCCCTCCGATATGAACACTGGTGTCGTCTGAACACTGAACTCTATCGGAGAAGTAGGTGGTGAACCAGGCGAGGCAATCATTTGAGAAACCAAAGCTGTTGAGTCTGCCGATAAGAATGTGGTGATTGACAGAGTTGAAAGCCTTAGCCAGGTAGATGAAAACGGCTGCACAGTATTGTTTCTTATCAATGGCGGTTATGAAATTGTTTAGGACCTTGAGCGTGGCTGGGGTGCACCCATGACCAACTCTGAAACCAGATTGCATAGCGGAGAAGGTACGGTGGGATTCAAAATAGTCAGTAATCTGTTTGTTAACTTGGCTTTCGAAGACCTTAGAAAGGCAGGATAGGATAGATATAGGTCTGTAGCAGTTTGGGTCAAGACTTGCCCCCTTTGAAGAGGGGGATGACCGCAGCTGCTCCCAATCTTTGGGAATGTCAGACGACACGAAAGAGAGGTTGAACAGGCTAGTAATAGGGGTTGCAACAATTTTGGCAGATAATTTTAGAATTAAAGGTTCCAGATTGTCTAGCCCGGCTGTAGGGGTCCAGATTTTGCAGCTCTTTCAGAACATCAGCTATCTGGATTTGGGAGAAGGAGAATGGGGAGGCTTGGGCGAGTTGCTGTGGGGGGTGCAGGGCTGTTGACCGGAGTAGGGGTAGCCAGGTGGAAAGAATGGCCAGCCGTAGAAAAAATGCTTCTTGAAATGATCAATTCTAGTGGATTTATCAGTGGTGACAGTGTTTCCTAGCCTCAGTACAGTGGGCAGCTGGGAGGAGGTGCTCTTATTATCCATGGACTTTACAGTGTCCCAGAACTTTTTTGTATTTGTGTTTCAGGGAGCAAATTTCTGCTTGAAAAAGCTAGCCTTGGCTTTCCTAACTGTCTGTGTGTATTGGTTCCTGACTTCCATGAAAAGTTCCATATCACGGGGGCTGTTTGATGCTAATACAGAACGCCACAGGATGTTTTGTGCTGGTCAAGGGCAGTCAGGTCTGGAGAGAACCAAGGGCAATATCTGTTCCTGGTTCTAAATCTCTTGAGTGGGGCATGCTTTTTTAACCAGGTGTCCTCTACTGATGGGATGAGGTCAATATCCAGGATACCCGGGCCAGGTCGATTAGAAAGGCCTGCTTGCTGAAGTGTTTCAGGGAGCGTTTGACAGTGATGAGGAGAGGTCGTTTGACCGCAGACCCATTACGGATGCTGGCAATGAGGCAGTGATCGCTGAGATCTTGGTTGAAAACAGCAGAGGTGTATTTAGAGGGCAAGTTGAGTGTGCCCGTGAGGGTGCCCATGTTTACAGCTTTGGGGTTGTACCTGGTAGGTTCATTGATAATTTGTGTGAGATTGAGGGCATCAAGCTTCGATTGTAGGATGGCCGGGGTGTTAAGTATGTCCCAGTTTAGGTCACCTAGCAGCACGAGCTCTGAAGATAGATGGGGGGCAATCAGTTCACATATGGTGTCCAGAGCACAGCTGGGGGCAGTGGGAGGTCTATAGCAAGCGGCAACGGTGAGAGACTTGTTTCTAGAAAAGTGGATTTTTAAAAGTAGAAGTTCAAATTGTTTGGGTACAGACCTGGATAGTAGGACAGAACTCTGCAGGCCATCTCTGCAGTAGATTGCAACACTGCCCCCCTAGGCCGTTCTATCTTGTCTGAAAATGTTGTAGTTAGGGATGGAGGTTTCAGGGTTTTTGGTGGTCTTCCTAAGCCAGGATTCAGACATGGCTAGGACATCCAGGTTGGCAGAGTGTGCTAAAGCAGTGAATAAAACAAACTTAGGGAGGAGGCTTCTAATATTAACATGCATAAAACCAAGGCTTGTACGGTTACAGAAGTCATCAAAAGAGAGTGAAAGGGGAATAGGAGTGGAGCTAGGGCCTGGATTCACCTCACCAGGAACAGAGGAGGAGTAGGATAAGGGTACGGCTAAAAGCTATAAGGGCTGGTCGTTTAGGACGTCCAGAACAGAGAGTAAAAGGAGCATGTTTCTGGGGGCGATTAAAATGATTCAAGGTATAATGTACAGACAAAGGTATGGTAGGATGTGAATAGAGTGGAGGTAAACCTAAGCAATGAGTGATGATGAGAGAGATATTGTCTCTAGAAACATCATTGAAACCTGGTGATGTCATCGGATGTGTGGGTGGTGGAACTGAAGGGTTGGATAAGGTATATTGAGCAGGGTTAGAGGCTCTACAGTGAAATAAGACAATAAACACTAACCAATATTGAATTTGAGGATACTCTCCACCAAGCTGCTGTACACCATCTCCAGAACATCCTGGCTGACCCCAAACCGCTTCCATTTCCTGATTAAAAACAGCCACTGGTTTGCCTTACAATATATTTGATTAGTAATATAGTTATAGTAAATAAAACAGTCACATAACATCTTATTTTTACAAAGTAAAACATAAAAGCGCTGCTAAAGGGTGAAGATCCCTCAAATGTTAATAACTATCATCCTATCGCCAAACTCCCTATCCTGGCCAAAGTCTATGAATCCATAGTGAACTCACAGTTAAAAACTTCTTAATTGAAAGAACATACTGACTGGGGTTCAGTCTGGATTTATAATCGGGGCACAGCACCACAACTGCAGCTATGGCAGTGGAAAATTACATCATTAATGCACTTGATAAAAAGCAACATTGTGCTGCTTTGTTTGTGGATTTATCAAAGGCCTTTGATTCAGTTGACCATGAATTGTTGCTAGCTAGAATCAGAAACATTGGTCTCAGTGAAGGGGCAGTAAATTGGTTGAGGAATCATTTTTCTGACAGAACACAATGTGTATATACTGACAATCACAAATTTAGCTTTCTTGAGATTATTATATGTGTGCCCCAGGGTTCCATTTTAGCCCCAGTATTGTTCTAAATTTGTATTCATGATTTGGGAAATGGGATGCAACTGGCAAAATTACATCCATATGCAGATGATACAGTCATATATACATGTGCTCCTTCTCTGGTTCAGGCTTTTGAAGAGCTCCAGACTGCTTTTCAGTCACTGCAGGCCTCCCTTAATGGTCTCAAATTGGTCTTGAATGTACAAAAAACTAAATTCATGATCTTTAACAGTTAGAACTCAAAGAAGGTTAGCATTGTCATATCTGGTGGCTTATCCATTGAAAAAGTGTCCTCCCACAAATATCTAGGTATTTGGTTGGATGACAAGTTATCCTTTAAAGTTCATGTGGATAATCTTGTGACAAAGCTTAAATTGAAATTGGGTTTTTATTTTCGTAATAAGGCTTGCTTCCCGCTTATGGCTAGAAAGAAGCTTGTTCAGGCCACTTTTTCACTCTGTCATTGATTATGGTGACTTGTTGTATATGCATGCAGCCTCCTCTGTCTTACAGAGACTGGACTCTGTTTATCACTCAACCATGCGCTTTATTACAATGCCAAGTCACTCACCCACCGTTACACCTTGTACCAAATGGTACATTGGACCTCACTTTATATGCGCAGAAAGATACATTTGTATGTGTTCATCTACAAAGCCCTTTTGGGTAAACTCCCTCTTTACCTCTAGTCTGCTCTCCTTCACCACCAGCATTTACCATACCCAGTCTGCTAGGTGGTTGCTAGTAAAGTCCCCAGGACATTCACAGTATTAGACAAGACTGCCTCCTATGGAATATTCTTACAATCCATGCTTCATCGAGATATGTTAGTGCCACTGAATGAATTTAAAATATTGATGGGACACTCTGTTACAGAGGAGTGTAATGCTTGTTGTAGGCTGGATCATGTTGTATTGTTGTATGTTTTAATAATGTAATGTATTGAGCGTTGCTGCCTTCTTGGCCAGGTCTCCCTTGAAAAAGAGACTCTGTGTCTCAGTGTGCTTTCCTGGTTAAATAAAGGTTAAATAAAGAAAAGAGAATGGTACAAACCCGCAAGGTGTGCAGTGATTTTTTTGTTTGTTGCTGCTGATAAATAGGCATAACAAACTCATCATTACACTATTGTCTTTCTAAATTATTAATCAACCTCTTCACCCTCCGTATCATTCAGTTAAGCGTCATTTAAATTCAATTGTGAAGTAAGGTGCACAATTATCCCAAATCATTAATTTGCTAATCATTCAGTGAGGAGAGAGAGAACCATTAGAGCCTGGCTGGGTACCAACGGAACGCTGTCTTGGCATGTTAAGTCGGCAATAGGTGTGAAAAAAACCTAGGTAACAAGGCTCTAAATACTTTCTGTTTGTGATTTCAAAATTCTGACAAATGAGCAGTGTAAAATACAAACATTCAGGAAAATCAGGGAAGTCGCAGGACATAGCAATCTTTGGGGGAAGATTTGTTTAAATTTACAAAATCAAACATCAGTGGCATTTGGCCTATGGTGGTTCTAGTGTTAAAGGTAGAGTTTGCACAAATTACAAAATTACATATTGGTTTCCTTGCCTTGTAAACAGTCTATGAGTGAGATAAGACAGCAATCTATGCTTGGGTTTTGTTTACCTGGTCACTGTCTCCAACTTTTTATCCCTTAATCCCTGATATTAGCATTTTTTGCATTTCATTTCCAAATCATCTTAAAGTAACTTTATTGAGCTATACAATAATTTTAGGAAACGGAACATGGAAATGCTTATATTACGGATTTCCACTTGCATTGGTTTAGTGCTAAAAATGCTAAACAAAATCAAAGCATGGATTGCTATCATGCTAGCATGCTAGCAAATACCCAATGACTTCCAGTCAACGCTAGTTATCAATTGCGCTAGCGCTATTTAGCAACTTCCATCAAACCGCCCAAGTTCATCTGACTCTGGGGAAGTAGATAATCCTGATGTATCCCTTTAACGAGTAATACATTGTTTTTTTAAAAGGTAGGGGTCGAAATGATTAACACAGCTAAATATTCTTATAAATAAAGTAGTAAAATGTTTAGTATCAAACATTGAAAAGACCAAACAGTTCCAGTCAAAAGTTTGGACACACCTACTCATTCCAGAGTTTTACTTTATTTTTACTATTTTCTGCCTTAGACCACCTTGCCACTCTGGAGGGCCCCGCTTGTTGTCTTGTGTGACTTAGTTATAAGTCGTGGTGTACAGACAAGAGCCGGGTGCGACTGCAGTATGTGACATCCCGTTTGTACAATCTGTAGGTACTCCTCTGGAAACATGCAGGAAGGAACAGACAGCGGTGGCAACGTCAGCTATTCAAGTTAAACACCTTTTATACACTTTTATTCCTCTCCCGTTTGCACACATCTGCTAACTGCCACATAGACAAAGAGGTTGGAATTTTCTATAAAAGTTGAGCGAACTCTGTTGGTTGAGCTTTCTAGTCTGACATACATGAAGAGAACCTTTTGGCATTTGCTGTATGGTTGATGAGAAACTCCATATTGCAAATGTACGGTCCCTTACTAGATGTCAGCGAATGTTTCTAAAATTCGGGACAGATCTTCCGGGAAGTCATCGAACGAAGTCTCTCGGACATTCAATGATTTTTGTCATTTTTCCGCTGTCCCGGTAAATACCACCAGAGGGCGAATGGAATCATATTGCAAATGTACAAAACATCCCCAGTCACAACATGGCCATTTCCCCTAAACAGAAAAGACTTTGAAGTCAAAACTTGGTGAGAATAGGTTTGGCATAATGGGCAGTTAGCCCCAAACAAGATGGTGTCGAGGCCTCAACGCTTTTTGGGGGATTAAAGGCCATTTTTCTGGGATTAAAGGTCAAAAATGAAAATAGAGCGCTAATTTGACTGCTTCACATCAAAGTACATGAACCTACGGTGTCAGGAAAAAAATAACCAGACATTTATCTATCGTAATTTAAGAGAAAGTGAAATGTACAATTGGTGATGCTCAAATTAGTCAGAAATGGCATTATAAATATTCACTTATCTTTGATGATCTTCATCAGAATGCACTCCCAGGAATCCCAGTTCCACAACAAATGTTTGATTTGTTTGATAAAGTTCATAATTTATGTCCAAACACCTCCTGTTTGCGCATTTGGTAAACACCTCCTGTTCCCCCCAATGGTGGAACAAACTCCCTCAAATCAATCAACCTTCCGGAGACACCTGAAACCCCACCTCTTTAAGGAATACCTAGGATCCCTCTCACCCCCTCCCCCTGAAAAGATTTAGATGCACTACTGTTCCACTGGAGGTCATAAGGTGAATGCACCAATTTGTAAGTCGCTCTGGATAAGAGCGTCTGCTAAATGACTTAAATGTAAATGTAAATGTAAGAAAGTCATTGGTCACTATCTTCCTCCTCCTGTGCACTGAAACCACTGAAGCCATCTCCTTCAGTGTCGGAGTTGAATAGCCTCAGAATTGCTTCATCCGATGTTGGATCGTTTTCATTGTCGCTCGTCACTTTCATCCGGAGGCAAATACCCCGCTGAGCTCATGCTGCCCCTTCAACACGCAGCAGTCCAGCCTTTCGAAACCCGTTGATGATAGTGGATTTTTTGACAATGCTCCACGCTGTCAGGACCCACTGGCAGACTTGACCATAAGTTGCTCTTCGCATGCGGCCCGTTTTAGTGAAGGATTTCTTCCCACTTGTCATCCAAGCCTCCCACTGAACAAGGAACGCAACCTTAAATGCACGATTTACACTGATGTCGAGTGGCTGCAAATACTTTGGGCCATCTGCTTTTCTTCCCTCTGAAAGCTTTTGTTGTCTTTTTGCACTGAGTCAGTTCTTCACGCTGCTTTCCAACGTCTTATCATCGACTCATTAAGGCCAAGCTCCCGTGCAGCAGCTCTATTTCCTTTTCCAAAAGCCAGATCGATCGCCTTCAACTTGAAAGCTGCATCATATGCATTTCTCCGTGTCTTTGCCATGATGAGGGTGACAAAATTACTACCGTAATCAGAATGATGGGAAGTTTGAGCACGCTCGATTTACGTCAAATTATGTGACGGTGCTCAGTTTTTTGGCGGCATGAATCTTGTGAAAGCGGGAAAAATCCATAAATTAGCCGCGTCATTGTATAAACCGCGAGGTTCAAAGCGTGGGAATAAAGTAGCGGCTTATAGTCCAGAAATTACGGAAAGTATGTATGTATATATATATATATATATAGTGGATTGGAAGTGATGCAGACAATTACATTGATGGAAGCTACAATCTATCTGCAATATTAAAGGTGATCTACCCACTAATTTGTAATTTAAAAAAATGAAATAAAACAAAAACACCATCTCACAGTAAATCCTAAGCCACCATAAACGATCACATGCAACACATTTTGCCATCCCACTGTGCCTTTTGTGTATAGGCATATGTCTTAAAAGGGATGTTGGGATTACTGCACAGTTTCCCAGACCAATGCATAAGTCACCCCAGCATGAGAGCTCATTCTTCACATGCAAGTCCAGTTCAGGTGTCACATGGGCTGGCCAGCCATGAGAGGTAGCAAAATATGTACATAAGAAGGCAATGCACATCAGCACTTTCCAGATGGCATTTATTTTGGCTGTTGGATGGACACATGACATGTGACAGTCCAGTTCTATGGTGTCTCTGCCTGTTGTAACTGCAAGTGGGGCTTATGGTGGAGTGGGCCTATTGAGGACAGTTCTGGGAGATTCAGGATGTTTTTTGAATTTGTCATTTAACCTTTATTTAACTAGGCAAGTCAGTTAATAACAAATTCATATTTACAATGACGGCCTACCCCTGCCAAACCCTAACCCGGACGACACTGGGCCAATTGTGCGCCGCCCTATGGGACTCCCAATCACTGCCGGTTGTGATACAGCCTGGAACTGAACCAGGGTCTGTAGTGATGCCTCTAGCACTGAGATACAGTGCCTTAGAGCACTGCACCACTCGGAAGCCCATTGCATTGACATTGGAGAAGTGCAATTCCTATTACTTGTGAAGGCCCACTAAGTTTATGGCATTTCTCTTCAATGAGTGTCAGGTTGTGTTGGTTCACATGCCTTATGTGCTAGTTATGTGTGTTTGCATCCTCCCCATACACCATGATGTCACAAAGTCAATATACATTACCAAAAATATGTGGACACCAGCCCTTCGAACATCTGATTCCAAAATCATAGGCATTAACATGGAGTTAGTGAGGTCGGACACTGATGTTGGGCGATTAGACCTGGATGGCAGTCAGCGTTTCAATTCATCCCAAAATTTGTTCGACGGGGTTGAGCTCAGGACTCTGTGCGGGCCAGTCAAGTTCTTCTACACCAATCTCGACAAATAATTTCTGTATGGCCCTCTGTGGGCATGAGGGCATTGTTATCCTGAAACAGGAAAGGGCCTTCCCCATATTGTTGCCACAAAGTTGGAAGCACAGAACCGTCTAGAATGTCATTGTATGCTGTAGCGTAAAGTTTTCCCTTCACTGGAACTAAGGAGACTAAAAAAACATCCCCAGACCATTATTCCTCCTTCACCAAACTTTATAGTTGGCACTATTTGGCTGCCATCCGCCAAACCCAGATTTGACTGCCAGATGGTGAAGCATGATTCATCAGTCCAGAGAACAAGTTTCCACTGCTCCAGAGTTCAATGGCAGTGAGCTTTACACCAATCCAGCCAACGCTTAGCATTACGCATGGTGATCTTAGGCTTGTGTGCGGCTGCTCGGCCATGGAAACCCATTTCATGGAGCTCCCAATGAACAGTTCTTGTGCTGACGTTGCTTCCAGAGGCAGTTTGGAACTCGGGAGTGAGCGTTGAAACGGAGGACAGACAAATTTTACAAATTTCAGCACCTGGTGGTCCGGTTCTGTGAGCTTGTGTGGCCTACCACTTTACGGCTGAGATGTTGTTGCTCCTAGACGTTTCCACTTCACAATAACAGCACTCACAGTTGACCAGGGCAGCTCTAGCAAGGCAGAAATTTGATGAACTGACTTGTTGGAAAGGTGGCATCCTATGACGATGCCATTTAAAAGTCACTGAGCTCTTCAGTAAGGCCATTCTACTGCCAATGTTTGTCTATGGAGATTTCATGGCTGTGTGCTCGATTGTATACACCTGTCAGCAACGGGTCTGGCTGAAATTACAGAATCCACTAATTTGAAGGGGTGTCCACATACTTTTGTGTATATAGTGTATAAAGCAACTCCAGGGCAGAGAGCCAGGATGGTGGACATGATTGTCTGGAAGAAGCAATGTGCCAGCTCAACCCAAACAGGACAAAAAGGCACCGGAACATCCCAATGTGCATCACAATGCAGTGAGCCAGTAGAAGGCCATGTTGGATTCAGGCAGATGTATTGGACTAGCAATGAATCAAAGCTCACTTCTAAATGATAAGGAGGTGACTTAACAGACCAATCCTGGAGGCGCAAGTTATACCACAGTGGGGGCAAGTTGTTGAGCTAGGGAGAGGGTGTCAGAGTCCAGGATTATATTTTCTTTAATTGGAGCATCCCAGTTGTCTTAAAGATCCTCAAAGAGGCTGGTGACTTGGAATGCTTGTTGTTGCCATGGCAAGCAGTCTGTTGCTTTTTATATATCCAGACAAAGGTATTTGAGTGTATATGATGGGCATATTAGATTTATAACACTTTTGAAGTACACAAAAATAGTGTTGAGTACAGGTCATAAGTGCGGTACACAAATCTGGAAAAAGTATCTAATTTAAAACGTGTACTTCTACAGGTGATTAAAACACCATTTAATGGTATTGTGGAAGCCATATTGGATTTTGGACACCAAATTGGATTTGGAGTCAAGTCTAGGAGTGGCCCCTAACGTAATTGCAAGTGTAGGGGCTGAACATATAGAATACACAGAGGAACAGTTAACAGGAAAACATGACAGTTTTCAGAGTCTGAGATCACTTGCCTTAGAGCCGATTCCGGTAGGCACAACATCATAAAGCGTGTAACTTTATGCATTTTGTCAGGCAGGCCATACAGCACTAGAGCACATTTGACTTGGAAAGTTGTCTATTGAACAGTTACTAAAGAGTTAACTTCATCATAAATATTCAAAGTTGATATATATGCCTATTGTATCTGCGTGTTTACAGGTTTATATTTCCAAAATGCTTTAAGATATTCTAATGCTGTTTTTTTTTCATGTATGTGGGGCAGACAATTTACTATTTGTATTTCACATTTTTGCAATATCAAAGCTTGCAATATTGGGTTACATGAGTTTATGTGGCCCCCTCTCACAACAAATTATTTCCCATTTGTAATTGGCAATGAAACAAATTTTCACAACAAAAAAATATTTTCATTATGGCCATTGGGCAACCAACATGATGATAAAACATTGATTTTGTAACGATGATTTGAATGAATGAGCAACCCAAAGGTTTACGCAAGTTGTGCATTCTCACTCATTCATTGTGAACGTTAGTGCCTCGTCAGCCTTTCTCTATGCTGCTGTTGTGTCACACAGAAAGGCTTGCTCTTCTCTTCAACAATAACGACTAACGACAAAACTCTAAGCAAAATCACAAACATTACCGGATCTACATCCAGTTATTCACTTTAGATTGTTAAAATACAGTTATTTTTTGTGCAATATTTTCAGTGCTCCTCAACTTTTCCTGCACTTTTACCGACCTGTCAAATAATCGAGGGGCCGAGGGATGAGGGTTGGAGCAGGTTTGGTTGCGGAGGAAACGGACTATTGTCCCATCGCGATAGGTGCTTTCAGCTAATGCAAAGACTGCCTCCGGACACTTTTATAAAACAAACTTGAATTCTTATCACATGTTCGTTGAGGACTATTGAGGAACGTCTGTAATTACTGTAGAATCAACGGGATGTCTGGAAGGCCACGTGAGTACCGTTTTTTTGTGTTAAAAAAAGGATTTAGTAATGGTTGAATGAGTAAGATAGACTGGTGAGTAAAAGTCCGCTCACGACTCACCTGTCAAATCATCCAGCACATTGTAAAGGCTCTCTCTCATGCGTTGCGTAATTCTCCTGTGATGTTGCAGGCAGGTGGATTGTCCATTCTGCTCCACTGTAAATTGTAATCTCGCTGTGTTATACACCATGTTCATGTGTTTTAGAAACTATGAGAGAATGACATACTTACTCACACACCTACAACATCCTTGGGTACATTTTTAAATAAGTTAACCACTTTTTTATAGAAAATAAGATGTTTGTACAAGCACACCTGATACGTTTTCTTCTTGAATATTTGATTATCTTACTTTCATGAGCAGTTTATGGAGAGGACAGAGTTGACAATAAACCCAGATGTCTTTTGTCCTCTTATGTGAGTCACCCTTCACACACACAGAGAGAATGGGTCAACAACTTCTAACACTCCTGTCTGTGTGTGTGTGTGTGTGTGTGTGTGTGCCCGTGTGTGTGTGTGTGTGTGTGTGTGTGTGTGTGTGTGTGTGTGTGTGTGTGTGTGTGTGTGTGCCCGTGTGTGTGCGCGTGTGCGCCCGTGTGTGCGGGGGGGTGTAATCACAGATTGTAGCGAGTTGCTGGACGTCGACCCAGACGAAGCTTCTGAAGAGCTGACAGAGGTGGTGTGTCTGGAGTCAGAACTAAAGGACGGACAGTAAGAAAGAGAGGGGAGAGGGGGGGAGAGATATATATATATATATATATATATATATATATAAGACAGATGGTGTGTCTGGAATCAGAACTACAGAATGGTCAGTAATAATAATATAATTTTTTAAATAACGTTTAAACCGTAATTTCCTTTCTTATTCAACTTCTCAAAGTATTCTCATACCCATACAGGACTTCTTTCCACCTGTTAACGATGATGACGTAGTGGTGGAGAGTCGGCTACAAAATAATTGTTTCCTCGACTCCCATTTATGAGTGTCAAGATTCTTATTCCACTAAGAATGGACTCCTAAGATTCAGTATTTTTGGAACAGATGGGACTGATTAGTTGCCATACTTCCGACATCACAAACACACGCATGGAGAGACGGAGAGAGAGGGGAGGGGCACAGTATAGGCAGGTGGGCCACCAGGGAGACCAAGTCAGAACTGCGAACTAGGCCTATTAAATCGGCAATCAAAAGCTGTTTCTCACAAAGGAATGCTGTACCCCAACATTTCTAAGCTTGCAATGTCTCTCAACTTCAGTAAAGCCGGGCCATTCATCAATGAATAGGCTAGGATGCTAAGAGGAGCTAGATGAAAAACAGGGTGATAGCCAAGCAGTTAAGCGATTGGGTTAGTAACTGAAAGGATGCTGGTTCAAATCCCTGCGATGATTAGGTGAAAGCTGTCGATGTGCCCTTGAGCAAGAAACTTAACCCTAATTGCTCCTGTAAGTCGCTATGGAAAAAGAGCTTCTGCTAAAATGACACAAAACAAAACACAATGCATGGTTCTGTTCACAGGTTCTGTTCACAGGTTCTGTTCACAGCGTGGTAGCCAGGCACCCAGATAGTGGAGAAGTTGAACCTCGCGCTTAAGTGCTCTAAGTTGTTGCGGAAATTGACCTACTATGCTGTTTACCATCTACATCATATCGATGAATTACCTTTACACAACTTTCCCCAGGTCTTTATAGCCTATCGCCTAGTTAGGCTATAACACAACAAAAAAATATATGTTTTGTGATTCAAATGTTTGGGTATTTTCTTAAATTTAAGGATCCACGTTTCATCACACCCTATTCAGTTAGAAAGAGGGAAGAGAGGATGGAGATAGAGAAAACATGGGTCAGAAAGCACAGAGAGACAGATCAGTACATGTTGTACACACATTCGTTTGTGTGTGTGTGTAGGATGATGGAGGTGGAGGTGGGACGTCACAATGTTCTGTTGGTACGGAGTGAAGGCATATACAGCGCCATCGGCAACCAGTGTACACACTACGGAGCTCCCTTGAGCAAAGGTGAGGAAGTACAGTCAGTGTGTGTGTGTGTCCCTGTGAGTGCATGTTTTCCAAGTCATGTACTGTACACAACGTATTGGTTGTTATAATAGTGTATTGTGTGTGCATGTGTGTGTGCGCGCGTGTGTGTGTAGGGGTTCTATCAGGGCACAGGGTGCGATGCCCGTGGCACGGTGCCTGCTTCAACATCCAGACAGGAGACCTAGAGGAATACCCTGGCATGGACTGTCTACCCTGTCACACGGTAGGGAGGGAGAGGGTGGCAGGGAGGGAGAGGGAGGTAGGAGAGGGGAAGGGAGAAATATAGAAAGAGAAACCTTGAGGAATACCCAGGCATGGACTGTCTGCCACAAGGTGGGTCTAACAGACAGACAGGCAGGCAAGAAGACAGGCTTTGATTGACTTTGTTTGATATATTTTTTCAGGTGAAAGTCGAAAACAACAAAGTGTATGTGTCCGTAAACAAAAAGGTAAGCATCACTTTTAAAAATCGCATTGCTTTTTAAAATGGCTGAATATTACAACATGCTGCATTTGCCGTCAAGCTGAAGCTCTCAATTTGGTTTGGATTTACTGTTACTGTTGCCTTAACCGTGTTATACAGAAACAGTAAGAGCCGAAAAACTATTTGAGTTAGTTATAGATGGATCATAAAGCAGTTATGAATTCTTTATGTCACTCTATGTCATGTGGTGTTTGTCTGTAGGCAGCGAGACAGACCAAACGAATAAAGTGTATGGGATCCAGAGTAGAAGGTGTCATCCACACCATCCTACTGCTCGGGGGAGGTGAGGACGGGATACTGGGGCTCAGTGTGCGCACAAGTGCCTTGTGTGTATGTGGTTGCTTGCGTGAGTGTGCGTGATGGTGTGCTCTCTCTCTCTGTAAGCGCAGGGTCTGCGTCGTTAGTGTGTGCGGAAACTCTGAGACAGGAGAACTTTGGAGGCAGAATCATCATGGTAACCAGGGACAACCTTCTGCCCTATGACAAAACACGACTCAGCAAGGTAAATTACCCAAATTCTGTATCTTCTGCAAAATTCCCAGGTTTTTCCAGAAATCCTGTTTGTAGGATTCCAGATTTCCTGCTCATTCCCTTCTTATTCTGGGCTCCCGAGTAGCACAGCGGTCTAAAGCACTGCATCTCAGTGCAAGAGGCGTCACTGTAGTCTCTGGTTTGAATCCAGGCTGCCTCACATCTGGCTGTGATTGGGAGTCCCATAGGGCGGTGCACAATTGGCCCAGCGTCATCTGGGGTAGGCAGTCATTGTAAATAAGAATTTGTTCTTAACTGACTTGCCTAGTTAAATAAAACCTTCTGGGCATCAACCGACCAGGATTTCTGAATAACCTGTGAGCATAACCAGAACTCTACAACCCTAGAGCTTACTCTCCCAAATCCTTAGCTTATGTTTCTATTCTGGTAGGGGCAAAGGTCATGGGGTCAGAGGGGAGGTCAAGCCCTATAGATCTATAAAAAAATAGAATAGATGGGTAACTCATTCTGGAGTTTTAAAAAGTAAAAAAATAGTCCTAAAATATGTTTTTATTCTTTCTAACCGTCACCTAGTTGGGTTCGAGTAACACATCATTGTACCCCCCCAGGTAATGAATGTGGAGGATGACAGCATTTTGCTGAGGAGGATGGAGTTCTTCCATAAACACGACATCGAGGTGTGGCTCCGCAAAGAGGTGGATACAATATAGCTTTATTTATATATTATTACATTAAACATATATACATTATACAATATTATACATAGTTCTCATTCTCCTGGCCTTTACTTTCTGTTGCGTTAATTTAGGAAGGATGAGTTTCTTGAACAAATTATTCTCAAGATTCTATTGGAATTCTACTGTTCGAACAGATGACCTCAAAGGGTTAATTTAGATAACATGGCTCTCTCTCACTATGTTTTCTCTTTTGTGCTCCTTAACCTGTAGTATATGTGCCTGTATTTACAGCATATGAGTGCACTATATTTATGGCCATTGCTTGGTTGTTTGCAAGCTCTCAGAAGCCTTCTCAAGCTCTGTGTTATTGTCATGGCAGGCCATGTCGTTGGACACAGAGAAGAAGAAAGTAACATTTGATGACGGTTCAGTCCAGAGCTACGACCAGCTCCTCATATCCACAGGCTGCAGGTGTGTACATACTCACACACACACACTCACTCACTCACACACACACACACACACACACAGAACAGTAACCCCAAAAGGGTCACAATTCCACCCACCCCAGAACACAGCAGTAGTTAGAGAATGGGAATAGGAATGTCCATTCTACTTATTCTAATTCTGTGTTCTGATCCATTCTAATTATGTTGTGTAGAGCGAAGGGTCTGGAGTGTCCAGGTAAAGACCTGGAGAATGTAAAGATGCTGGAGACACCAGAGGATGCAAGGCAGATACATGTTGCCTGTATGGGCTGTCATATCGTGATCGTGGGGACATCCTTCGTTGGTACATTGTCTCATTCAGTCTCAAATTGACACTTTATGCCCCGACAATAGTAGTGCACTACTTTTGTCCAGACCTCTGTCTTTGTGGGACTCTGGCCAAAAGTAGTGCACTACACTACGAATAGCCCTGATCTGTGTATTTCCCTGGCTGTGTGTTGTGTTTAGGCATGGAGGTGGCATCCTATATGACAGACAAGGCCTCCAGCATCACAGTGATTGGCAGCAGTGAGCTACCCTACCAGAAGACCTTGGGCCCTGAGATTGGCAAGGTCACCATGATGGTGAGAGACAGGAGAGGGTGCTCCGAACCCTCCTTTTATTTATTTTTAAAACAATTTAACCTTTATTTTACTAGGCAAGTCAATTAAGAACAGATTCTTATTTTCAATGACGGCCTAGGAACACTGGGTTAACTGCCTGTTCAGGGGCAGAACGACAGATTTTGTACCTTGTCAGCTCGATATTCGAACTTGCAACCTTTCGGTTACTAGTCCAAACGCTCTAATCACTAGGCTACCCTGTAGTGGTAGCCTAGTGGTTAGCTTTCAATGTATAACTAAGCTGCATTTAAAACTGCTTAGAAGTCATCATCCTTTCTGCCTCCTCACCCCTCTCCCCTCTCATCCCCTCCTTGTGTTGTGTTGACAGATGCTTGCAGAGAAGGATGTGGCGTTTTATATGAATGACAATGTGTCAGAGGTCCGCGGAGAGAACGGAAAGGTACTGTAGAGAGACCTAGCTGTGTCCATGTCCTGGCAACATGAAGACAATCCCATTATAGTTGTATAGCTGTGTTGGGTTATTCAATGAGAATAGAATGTGTTTGTCTCTGTGCAGGTAAAAGAGGTTGTGCTGAAGAGTGGGACAGTCATTCCTGCTGATGTTTTAATAGTTGGCATAGGTATGTACAACACAGGACAATTATTACACTTTAAATTTAGTATACTACACAACCTCATAAAGACCTACTACTGTATGGCAAATCTGAACTATAAAGACTTTATTTTCTTTGTACATCTCATACTTTCCTCTCTCCATCTCCTTTCCTGTATCTCCCTCCCTCCAGGTGTGATCCCTAACTCAGAGTTCCTGCAGGGTACTCCCATAGCGATGGACTCTAAGAGCTCAGTCATAGTGGACAAGGTGAGCTCCAATCGGATGGCTGAATAAAGCATGTTGTTGTCCTACTGAATCAAACCAAGGGTTGCTTTGTTAATAGTAAGAATGTTGACATCTAATTTGTGGCATTTGTTGTAGCTTTATTTGTGGGGGGTTAGGAGTAAATAAAGCTTTACTCTTTTGATGGTATGTAGGTTCTATGTTAGCCTAAAGGCCTGGCTGATAGCAATATTGAGGGAAGGTATGCAGCCGGCTATACACTCGTATCTCCCGTGGACCAGTTCGTACAAAAACAAAAATTCTCCATTCAGGCTGTAAAGGCGTCTGTTTCCTCCTTAACTACATTTAATGGCGAGGGAAAATATGCATACTTTCTTTATGAAGCAACATTTTCCACCACCATTCTAGAGTGGCTAATCCCAAATGTTTGTCACGGCTGTTGATTGAAGAGGACCAAGGCGCAGTGTGGTGAGCGTACATATTGTCCTTATTAGAAAAGACGTCCAACAAAACAATAAACACTACCAAACAAACTATGAAGCTAAAGGCTATGTGCCATAAACAAAGTCAACTTCCCACAAAGAAAGGAGGGGAAAGGGCTACCTAAGTATGGTTCCCAATCAGAGACAAGATAAACAGCTGTCCCTGATTGAGAACCATACCCGGCCAAAACATAGAAATACAAAACCATAGAAAAACAAAACATAGAATCGCCACCCCAAATCACACCCTGACCAAAGCAAAGACATTAAAAGGCTCTCTAAGGTCAGGGCGTGACAATGTTGCATAGCGTGTTCAGCCAATCAGGTTGCAGCAGTCTATTTTTTTTCTCCTCTGGTCTGATGGTCCGTGACTAGCATTAGCCATGGTGCTTCATAAAGAAAGTATGCATATTTTCCCAGTTTTTTAAAAATGAATTCAATTGAGTTAAGGAGGAAACCGACGCCTTTGCAGCCTGAATATAGAAACCGGTCCACAGGAATACGAGTGATTAGCCAGCTGCACACATTCCCTTCGAAGGTAAGATGAAATAACTCAACATCACCATCTGTCGACCTTTGGGCTAGCTCTATGTAGGCTGTATGACAGTGTTTATAGGGAGAATCTCAATTGCATACTCCTCGCGTCCTCTTTCCTTGCCTCCTTCTCAAAACCAGTTGGGGGGACCAGTTGAGGTGGTGAGGTGGTGTGGAGAGAGATCGTGAGGAATATGCAATTAAGATTCTTCCCCAGAGTTTCTTTATAGAGTGTAACTATCAGTGATGTAGTGGAGACAAACGCTGATCACCATTCACCAGTGTTGGGGAAGCTACTCTGAAAATATAGTTTACTAAACTACACACTGGAACAAGGTAAGCTACACTAAAGCTACCCTCAAGAAGAATATAGTTTACTTAACTAAGGTTAGTTAGAAAAAGTAGTTCACTACATCCGAACTACTAAATTATCATATCTAAATCTAATGTCATAGACTACAAATTGCAAGAACAGATCACTTTGGAATCAGATGTTAACAGAATGTGTACTTTCGCCTATGAAACATAAAAGTATCAAATGAGATTAGGGCAGGTCTGATGCTGAAAAATAAATAAATACTTCACCCAAATGTCAAAACGTTATGAATTACTGAGATTTGAATTTAGTTCAGCTACCACCAAGCTACTACAAAATGTAATTAAATTACTAGTTGAACTATAAGTAGTTCACGACTCCCCAACATGGCCATTCGTGGTTAGTAAAGTAACGCTCTAGAAGAAAAAGAAACGCACACCTATTAAGACGAGGTGCTGGCTAGCGGAGTAGAAAACTTGAAAAGAAAAGAGAGCCGCGATTACAGACACCTGTGTCTTTTGACACTATATAAACGAGTCACCCCGCAGTGTTTGTGATTATAGCCTGATGAAGACAGCTTGGCTGTCGAAACGTTGGTAATTCAATTTTTGCATCTGAGCTCCTAGAGTTTCTTTTCTAGTAAAGTAACGCTCCCTATATTTTCAATGCATTGTTCTGCAAAAGGTGTTGACATGCGCTCACCCTCCACTACACAACTTGTTACTATACTAAGTGTGTGTGGTTCCTCTCCTCTCCTGCAGTGCATGAGGACCAATGTTCTTGAAGTGTTCTGTGGAGGAGACCTGGCTACCTTCCCCCTGACAATGGCCAAAGACCAGAGGGTCAATATAGGACACTGGCAGATGGCACAGGCACACGGTAACTCACCCAGGCCAATTTGAACACATGCATCAGGCTTTTACCTTTGTTTTTAATTTCACTAGGCAAGTCAATTAGGAACAAATTCTTATTTACAATGACGGCCTACCCCGGCCAAACCCAGACGCCGCTGGGACAATTGTGCGCCGTCCTATGGGACTCCCAATCACGGCCGGATGTGATTCAGTCTGGACCTTTGCTGTTATATGGCCTCAATAATCTTTCAGATCAAAACATCTAAAAAGCAAACCTTGTTTGTGCAAAGGTCTCTAGGGTTTGACTAATGTGAGTTTTACTGGGCTTTTACTTAAAGTACCAGTCAAAAGTTTGGACACACCTACTCATTTAAGGGTTTTTACATTTACATTTACATTTAAGTCATTTAGCAGACGCTCTTATCCAGAGCGACTTACAAATTGGTGCGTTCACCTTAAGACATCCAGTGGAACAGCCACTTTACAATAGTGCATCTAAATCTAGTAAGGGGGGTGAGAAGGATTACTTTATCCTATCCTAGGTATTCCTGAAAGAGGTGGGGTTTCAGGTGTCTCCGGAAGGTGGTGATTGACTCCGCTGTCCTGGCGTCGTGAGGGAGTTTGTTCCACCATTGGGGGGCCAGAGCAGCGAACAGTTTTGACTGGGCTGCGCGGGAACTGTACTTCCTCAGTGGTAGGGAGGCGAGCAGGCCAGAGGTGGATGAACGCAGTGCCCTTGTTTGGGTGTAGGGCCTGATCAGAGCCTGGAGGTACTGAGGTGCCGTTCCCCTCACAGCTCCGTAGGCAAGCACCATGGTCTTGTAGCGGATGCGAGCTTCAACTGGAAGCCAGTGGAGAGAGCGGAGGAGCGGGGTGACGTGAGAGAACTTGGGAAGGTTGAACACCAGACGGGCTGCGGCGTTCTGGATGAGTTGTAGGGGTTTAATGGCACAGGCAGGGAGCCCAGCCAACAGCGAGTTGCAGTAATCCAGACGGGAGATGACAAGTGCCTGGATTAGGACCTGCGCCGCTTCCTGTGTGAGGCAGGGTCGTACTCTGCGGATGTTGTAGAGCATGAACCTACAGGAACGGGCCACCGCCTTGATGTTAGTTGAGAACGACAGGGTGTTGTCCAGGATCACGCCAAGGTTCTTAGCGCTCTGGGAGGAGGACACAATGGAGTTGTCAACCGTGATGGCGAGATCATGGAACGGGCAGTCCTTCCCGGGAGGAAGAGCAGCTCCGTCTTGCCGAGGTTCAGCTTGAGGTGGTGATCCGTCATCCACACTGATATGTCTGCCAGACATGCAGAGATGCGATTCGCCACCTGGTCATCAGAAGGGGGAAAGGAGAAGATTAATTGTGTGTCGTCTGCATAGCAATGATAGGAGAGACCATGTGAGGTTATGACAGAGCCAAGTGACTTGGTGTATAGCGAGAATAGGAGAGGGCCTAGAACAGAGCCCTGGGGACGCCAGTGGTGAGAGCGCGTGGTGAGGAGACAGATTCTCGCCACGCCACCTGGTAGGAGCGACCTGTCAGGTAGGACGCAATCCAAGCGTGGGCCGCGCCGGGAGATGCCCAACTCAGAGAGGGTGGAGAGGAGGATCTGATGGTTCACAGTATCGAAGGCAGCCGATAGGTCTAGAAGGATGAGAGCAGAGGAGAGAGAGTTAGCTTTAGCAGTGCGGAGCGCCTCCGTGATACAGAGAAGAGCAGTCTCAGTTGAATGACTAGTCTTGAAACCTGACTGATTTGGATCAAGGTCATTCTGAGAGAGATAGCGGGAGAGCTGGCCAAGGACGGCACGTTCAAGAGTTTTGGAGAGAAAAGAAAGAAGGGATACTGGTCTGTAGTTGTTGACATCGGAGGGATCGAGTGTAGGTTTTTTCAGAAGGGGTGCAACTCTCGCTCTCTTGAAGACGGAAGGGACGTAGCCAGCGGTCAGGGATGAGTTGATGAGCGAGGTGAGGTAAGGGAGAAGGTCTCCGGAAATGGTCTGGAGAAGAGAGGAGGGGATAGGGTCAAGCGGGCAGGTTGTTGGGCGGCCGGCCGTCACAAGACGCAAGATTTCATCTGGAGAGAGAGGGGAGAAAGAGGTCAGAGCACAGGGTAGGGCAGTGTGAGCAGAACCAGCGGTGTCGTTTGACTTAGCAACGAGGATCGGATGTCGTCGACCTTCTTTTCAAAATGGTTGACGAAGTCATCTGCAGAGAGGGAGGAGGGGGGAGGGGGAGGAGGATTCAGGAGGGAGGAGAAGGTGGCAAAGAGCTTCCTAGGGTTAGAGGCAGATGCTTGGAATTTAGAGTGGTAGAAAGTGGCTTTAGCAGCAGAGACAGAAGAGGAAAATGTAGAGAGGAGGGAGTGAAAGGATGCCAGGTCCGCAGGGAGGCGAGTTTTCCTCCATTTCCGCTCGGCTGCCCGGAGCCCTGTTCTGTGAGCTCGCAATGAGTCGTCGAGCCACGGAGCGGGAGGGGAGGATCGAGCCGGCCTGGAGGATAGGGGACATAGAGAGTCAAAGGATGCAGAAAGGGAGGAGAGGAGGGTTGAGGAGGCAGAATCAGGAGATAGGTTGGAGAAGGTTTGAGCAGAGGGAATAGATGATAGGATGGAAGAGGAGAGAGTAGCGGGGGAGAGAGAGCGAAGGTTGGGACGGCGCGATACCATCCGAGTAGGGGCAGTGTGGGAAGTGTTGGATGAGAGCGAGAGGGAAAAGGATACAAGGTAGTGGTCGGAGACTTGGAGGGGAGTTGCAGTGAGGTTAGTGGAAGAACAGCATCTAGTAAAGATGAGGTCGAGCGTATTGCCTGCCTTGTGAGTAGGGGGGAAGGTGAGAGGGTGAGGTCAAAAGAGGAGAGGAGTGGAAAGAAGGAGGCAGAGAGGAATGAGTCAAAGGTAGACGTGGGGAGGTTAAAGTCGCCCAGAACTGTGAGAGGTGAGCCGTCCTCAGGAAAGGAGCTTATCAAGGCATCAAGCTCATTGATGAACTCTCCGAGGGAACCTGGAGGGCGATAAATGATAAGGATGTTAAGCTTGAAAGGGCTGGTAACTGTGACAGCATGGAATTCAAAGGAGGCGATAGACAGATGGGTAAGGGGAGAAAGAGAGAATGACCACTTGGGAGAGATGAGGATCCCGGTGCCACCACCCCGCTGACCAGAAGCTCTCGGGTGTGCGAGAACACGTGGGCGGACGAGGAGAGAGCAGTAGGAGTAGCAGTGTTATCTGTGGTGATCCATGTTTCCGTCAGTGCCAAGAAGTCGAGGGACTGGAGGGAGGCATAGGCTGAGATGAACTCTGCCTTGTTGGCCGCAGATCGGCAGTTCCAGAGGCTACCGGAGACCTGGAACTCCACGTGGGTCGTGCGCGCTGGGACCACCAGATTAGGTGGCCGCGGCCACGCGGTGTGGAGCGTTTGTATGGTCTGTGCAGAGAGGAGAGAACAGGGATAGACAGACACATAGTTGACAGGCTACAGAAGAGGCTACGCTAATGCAAAGGAGATTGGAATGACAAGTGGACTACACGTCTCGAATGTTCAGAAAGTTAAGCTTACGTAGCAAGAATCTTATTGACTAAAATGATTAAAATGATACAGTACTGCTGAAGTAGGCTAGCTGGCAGTGGCTGCGTTGTTGACTTTGTAGGCTAGCTGGCAGTGGCTGCGTTGTTGGCACTACACTAATCAAGTCGTTCCGTTGAGTGTGATAGTTTCTACAGTGGTGCTATTCGGGGGCTAGCTGGCTAGCTAGCAGTGTTGATTACGTTACGTTGCGTTAAAAGAACAACAATAGCTGGCTAGCTAACCTAGAAAATCGCTCTAGACTACACAATTATCTTTGATACAAAGACGGCTATGTAGCTAGCTACGATCAAACAAATCAAACCGTTGTACTGTAATGAAATGAAATGAAAATGTAATACTACCTGTGGAGCGAATGCGACCGGGTTGTTGAGTGAGGAAGTTCTATTCGATAGACGTTGGCTAGCTGTTGGCTAGCTAGCAGTGTCTCCTACGTTAAGGACGACAAATAGCTGGCTAGCTAACCTCGGTAAATTAAGATAATCACTCTAAGACTACACACTCTAAACTACACAATTATCTTGGATACGAAGACAGCAAAGACAACTATGTAGCTAGCTAACACTACACTAATCAAGTCGTTCAGTTGAGTGTAATAGTTTTTACAGTGCTGCTATTCGGAAGACGGTGGACGTTTGCTAGCTGGCTAGCTGCTGGGCAGATAGCAGTGTAGACTACGTTAGGACGACGAAATACGATAATTACGCAATTATCTTTGATACAAAGACGGCTATGTAGCTAGCTAAGAAGAAATTGCTAAGATTAGACAAATCAAACCGTTGTACTATAATTAAATGTAATGAAATGTAATGAAAAGTTATACTACCTGCAGACCGAAGCGTTCTTTATTTTTACTATTTTCTACATTGTAGAATAATAGTGGAGACTTCAAAACTATGAAATAACACATATGGAATCGGGTAGTAACAAATTTACTACATGATTCCATATTTAAACAAATGTTATATTTGAGATTCTTCAAAGTAGTCACTTGTTGCCTTGATCACAGCTTTGCACAATCTTGGCATTCTCTCAACCAGCTTCATGAGGTAGTCATCTGGAATGCATTTCAATGAATAGGTGTGCCTCTTTAAAAGTACATTTGTGTGTTTGAGCCAATCAGTTGTGTTGTGACAAGGTAAGGTTGGTTTACACAAGATAGCCCAATTTGATAAAATACCAAGTCCATATTATGGCAAGAACAGCTCCAATAAGCAAAGTCAAATGACAGTCCATCATTACTTTAAGACATGAAGGTCAGTCAATCTGGAAAATTTCAAGAACTTTGAAAGTTTCTTCAAGTGCAGTCACAAAAACCATCAAGCACTATGATGAAACTGGCTCTCATGAGGACCACTACAGGAAAGGAAGTCCCAGAGTTACCTCTGCTGCAGAGGATAAGATCATTAGAGTTACCAGCCTCAGATATTGCATTCCAAATAAATGCTTCACAGAGTTCAAGTAACAGACACATCTCAACGTCAACTGGTCAGGGGAGACTGCGAAAACAGGCCTTCATGATCGAATTGCTGCAAAGAAACCACTACTAAAGGACACAATAAGAAGAAGAGACTTGCTTGAGCCAAGAAACACGAGAAATGGACATTAGACCAGTGGAAATCGTCCTTTGGTCTGATGAGTCCAAATTAGAAATGTTTGGTTCCAACCGCTGTGTTTTTGTGATCTCCACGTTTGGTTCCTACCGTGAAGCATGGAGGAGGAGGTGTGATGGTGCGGCGGTGCATTGCTGGTGACACTGTCAGTGATTTATTTTTAATTCAAGGCACACTTAACCAGCATGGCTACCACATCATTCTGCCTGGATGCACCATCCCATCTGTTTCGCATTTAGTCAGACTATCACTTGTTTTTCAATAGGTCAATGACCAAACACAACTTCAGGCTGTGTGAGGGCAATTTGACCAAAAAGAAGAGCTTTATCAGATGACCTGGCCTCTACAATCAACCAACCTCAACCCAACGGAGATGGTTTCGGACAAGTTGGACCGCGGAGTGAATGAAAAGCGGCAAACAAGTGCTCAGTATATGTGGGAACTCCTTCAAGACTTTTGGAAAAGCATTCCAGGTGAAGCTGGTTGAGAGAATACCAAGAATGTGCAAAGCTGTCATCAAGACAAAGGGAATCTAAAATATATATTTTGATTTGTTTAGCACTTTTTTTGGTTACTACATGATTCCATATGTGTTATTTCATAGTTTTGATTTCTTTACTATTATTCTACAATGTAGAAAATAGTAGAAAATAAGGAAAAACCCTTGAATGAGTAGGTGTGTCCAAACTTTTGACTGGTACTGTATATAGTTGCTATTGATTTTGATGTTGTTGCTGTGTGTGTGGTGTTGTTGTAGGGAGAGTAGCAGCCCTGAACATGCTGAATATACCCACTGAACTCAACTCTGTCCCTTACTACTGGACCGTCCTACTGGGGAAGAACATCAGATACACAGGTAAGCCTATCTACTACACACACCTGAACACACCTGAACACACACTAATCATTTGTGTATATGTGTCCTTTGCAGGCTATGGGGAAGGATACACTGACATCGTGGTAAAAGGGAAAGTGGAGGAACAAAAGTTCCTGGCCTTTTATATCAAGTGAGTCAACAAAAAACGGCATTGTTCAAATGGACGTGTGTGTGAGAATGTGATGTCTGTATGCGTGTCTGTGGCTGTGTGTGTTTGTATGTGTGTGTATACTTTAGCACAAGATGTGTGTGTGTGTGCATGAATGCATGGCAGGGTTTCCATTAGCCTGTAATTGGTGGCCTTTGGCCTATGCTACTGTTGATTGCAAAGACGGAGGCTGTTTTCATTGAAGTAGATCAACAGTTAGAGAGCCTATAGTGGAAAGCCTACAAGGCAGAGCTCCAGACTGCAACCATTTAGTCACATTTTGCGACCTTTTGACTTGGCTTGTGCGAGTAAAAAAAAATATTGGTCGCATCGGTGGGAGCTGCACCTTCCTTCACATCACTCAAAACGTCCTATTTTTTAGGAGGCTAAAACCATGATTTGGTCAAACAGTAAAGTACATTATCCTCATTATTCCTGTAATGAAAGTGTCTGCTTGCTTGTTAGATTAATACATGGCTCATAGCTGTGGGTATTATCTGTAGAGATAGTGATCTAGTAGTTGGGTTTTGTTTCTACATTAAATGTCCCGTTAGATTAATACATGGCTCCTAGCTGTGGGTATTATCTGTAGTGTTACTGAGCTAATGTGTTTTGAGTTTCCACTTACTCAGGTGCTGAATTATTAGTTTAAATTAGCCTATGATATTAGAGCACGTAAAGATGCAGGCAAATTCATCTCTGTTGAACAAGAAAATGCAGGCCACTGTGCAACTCACTATTCAGGTAGGATGCCATTTGTATTATTATTTTCGTATTTATAATAATTTGTTTAATCATTATTATTATTATTATTATTATTATTATTATTATTATTATTATTGTAGGCCTATTTATTAATCTAAACCAGTTAATCTAAACCAGTTATTTAAAAATGCTAAACGTATTTTGTTTCAGTCTGAATTAAATTAAGTTCGATCTGTCTTTTTAATTGTGTACTCTGTATTTAATTTAAGATAGGTTATAAGTAGGCATGTTGTAAAATAAATAGGCATGTTGTAAAATAAATAGGCATGTTGTAAAATAAATAGGCATGTTGTAAAATAAATAGGCATGTTGTAAAATAAATATAATTAGCCTATTGCTGTTATTTTGGGGTACGGTATAGGCACAAGTGTTTCTTGGTAATTGCTGCAAATTAGCCTGTTAAACTTTTGTTAAGGTTTAAACCAGTTCGGTTGAGCTATTTTCCTTGGCCAAATTAATGTTTGTGTTTGCCGCAATATAATATCCTTCTCGTATTTGTCCTATAAACAACGGCTTCACTTACTTTTGATATTACCCTAATACATTTTAGAAACTTTTGCGAAGTTTTGGTGTGGTGCGGCATTTAGCCTAGAGTCATGGCCAAAAGTTTTGAGAATGACACAAATATTAATTTTCACAGTCTGCTGCCTCAGTTTGTATGATGGCAATTTGCATATACTCCAAAATGTTGTGAAGAGTGATCAGATGAATTGCAAAGTCCCCCTTTTCCATGCAAATGAACTGAATCCCCCAAAAACATTTCCACTGCATTTCAGTCCTGCCACAAAAGGACCAGCTGACATCATGTCAGTGATTCTCTCGTTAACACAGGTGTGAGTGTTGACGAGGACAATGCTGGAGATCACTCTGTCATGAGTTCGAATAACAGACTGGAAGCTTCAGAAGGAGGGTGGTGCTTGGAATCATTGTTCTTCCTCTGTAAACCATGGTTACCTGCAAGGAAACACATGCCGTTATCATTGCTTTGCACAAAAAAGGCTTTACAGGCAAGGATATTGCTGCCAGTAAGATTGCACCTGAATCAACAATTTATCTGATCATCAATAACTTCAAGGAGAACGGTTCAATTGTTGTGAAGAAGGCTTCAGGGCGCCCAAGAAAGTCCAGCAAGCGCCAGGACTGTCTCCTAAAGTTGATTCAGCTGCGGGATTGGGGCGCCACCAGTACAGAGCTTGCTCAGGAATGGTAGCAGGCAGGTGTGAGTGCATCTGCACGTACAGTGAGGCGAAGACTTTTGGAAGATGGCCTGGTGTCAAGAAGGGCAGCAAAGAAGCAACTACAGAGATTGGACTGCTGAAGACAATCTCTAATTTTCTCGGTTGAATCCCCTTTCCGATTGTTCCGAGAGCAACTCTTCCAACCATCCAGGAACGAACAATGGTGACGAACAATGCCTTTTCCAGCATGATGGAGCACCTTGCTATAAGGCAAAACATCAATATTTTTTCTCAATTCCCATTGAGAACTTGTAGTCAATCCTCAAGAGGCAAACAAAACCCCACAAATTCTGACAAACTCCAAGCATTGATTATGCAAGAATGGGCTGCCATCAGTCAGGATGTGGCCCAGAAGTTAATTGACAGCATGCCAGGGCAGATTGCAGAGGTCTTGAAAAAGAAGGGTCAACACTGCAAATATTGCCTCTTTGCATCAACTTCATGTAATTGTCAATAAAAGCCTTTGACACTTATGAAATGCTTGTAATTATACTTCAGTATTCCATAGTAACATCTGACAAAAATATCTAAAGACACTGAGGCAGAAGACTTTGTGAAAATTAATATTTGTGTCATTCTAAAAACGTTTGGCCATGACTGTACTATACTGCAGGCCTATGACATGAAGGTAGTGCGCTCCGACACAGCAACTGGCTCCATCAATTGATCTTGAGGTGAGGTAGAATGTTTTAGGCCTACCAGAGTTATTCAAACAAACTAACAATATAATGCTTATCTTTATAAAAATGATTCTGATTACAATTTTGGGAATTAGCTTCCTTCTGTATACTTATATCTGTATAGTCGACGCAGTAGCCTGACAAGTATAAATAAATTAAATCATTGTTTTAGGAAAGTAAAAACCAATAAAATGATAGGCTATAAAGTTAAGCATATTCTTTACCTTTATTTAACAAGGCAGGTCAGTTATTAAGAAAAAAATCTTATTTATAATGACGGCCTACCCCAGCCAAACCCAGACATTGCTGGGCCAATTGTGCACTGCCCTATGGGACTCCCAAGGACTGCCACATGTCATACAACCTGGAGTCGAACCAGGGACGCCTTTTGCACTGAGATGCAGTGCCTTAGACCGCTACGCCACTCGGGAGCCCCAAATGCATATGCTACACATCGAAACACAAGGAATAGTGTTTTTGTAATATATTATATAGTCTGTGAGGACACGTAAATGTGGCTCATTTATCCATTGATGGCACTGGCTGCGTGGCCTAATATGTTAAGCACCCACTGCATATGGATGACCGAGTACATTTCTCTATTGTCCGATAAATTAAAAATATTCCCCTGGTCACTTGTCTGGCGCAAAATTTTGCAGAAAACCTGGTGCATGTATGTATTGTGGCAAACCTCTTTAAGGTTATGAGCGTTTGTCACAAATTAAGTGGGAAACTGTCACCAAATCACCCCAGAATGAGAATTCTTTCGAACAGGACAGTACCTGTGTGTTTGTTTATCCTTCCTGGTCCACCCAAGCCGTAGGCAAGGTCAAGGATAGCAGGGTTCGGTACACAAATTGGGTTCTCGGTAGGTCCAGGACCAAACGCCAACAGGTAAGTCCAAAACAGTCCAGCTCATACACGGTAAATCCAGCCAATCTCTATTGTCTCTTTCTCTATGGTTCATAGATCCTTCCAGCCCTCTCTCTCTCTCTCTCCTGGTTTTTCTTGACCGTTTATCTGTGGGTCGGCTCCACCTTCTGAGGGTTCCCCTTGCTTCTGGGACTTGTAGTTTTGGCAGTCAGCCATTTTGTGACCTGTAGTTCTGATCGGGGTGGCCATTTTAGTGATCGGGCAGAGCCCGTTTATTAGTTCTGCTCTCACATATCTGCCATTTATCACTTGACCCCCTTCTTTCCCACACATATCCCCCCCTAGATCCGACCCCCTAGGTCGGGCTACTGCAGCAAAATATGCGTGCATGCGGGATAACCCATCTACATTTCCCATTTCCTTCCCTGCTCTGTGTTTTAAGTCAAAGTGAAACAGTTGGAGACTCCAAAACCACCGCATCACCTGAGCGTTTTTCTCTTTAGCCCTATGCAGCCAGGTGAGTGGGGCATGGTCACTGATGAGGGTGAAGTGGTTCCCCAGCAGGTAGTATTTCAGGCTTTCTAGAGCCCACTTTACTGCCAACGCCTCTTTCTCAACGACTGAGTAGTTGGTTTCCCGTGGTTCCAGCTTCCTGCTTAAAAACAGGATGGGGTGTTCCACCCCTTCTACCTCTTGGGATAGCACTGATCCCAAGCCAACCTCTGAAGCATCCGTCTGAACCACAAACTCTTTCTCAAAGTCTGGTACCACCAGCACAGGATTACAGCAGAGACACTCCTGTAATGTCCTAAATGCTTTTGTGGCCCTTTCATCCCATTTGACCATGTTTGGCCCTCTGGCTCTAGTCATGTCGGTGAGTGGGGTGGCCACTGTGGCATAACTTGGGATGAACTTCCGGTAGTAACTGGTCAGCCCGAGGAAGGCTCGAACCTGCTTCTAATTTACTGGTTTCGGCCATTCTCTAATTGCCTCCACCTTCTTACGTTGTGGTTTGATTAATCCTCTTCCCACAGTGTATCCCAGATACTCTGTTTCCTCTAACCCCACATAACACTTGGCAGTGTTCGCGTGAGCCCTGCCTTTCTAAGGGCGTCTAACATCGCCTGTACCCGGGGTAAGTGGGATTCCCAATCTGGGCTGTAGATCCCCACGTCATCTAAATAAGCTGCGGCGTATGCTTGGTGCGGTTTTACGACCTTGTTCATGAGCTGTTGAAAGGTGGCTGGGGCCCCGTGTAAGCCGAATGGTATGACGGTGTATTGAAACAAACCGCCAGGGGTTGCAAAGGCGGTCTTTTCTTTTGCCCTGGGGGTCAGAGGAATTTGCCAGTACCCTTTTGTCAGGTCCAGGGTCGTAATGTACCGAGCTTTACCAATTTTCTCCAGTAGTTCGTCTACATGGGGTAGGCATCAAACTTGGAGATTTAATTTACCTTCCGAAGGTCGTTACAGAACTGCAAAGACCCATCGGGCTTGGAGACCATCACAATTGGGCTAGACCACTCACTATGTGACTCCTCGATCACTCCAGCTGTCAACATTTTCTCTGTCTCTGCTCCAATCGCGGCGTGTCGAGCCTCGGGTACCCGATATGCTCATGCTCACTTTTCTCCCTGGTAGGGAAACGATATCATGAGCCGTAACCTCAGTTCGGCCGGGTACCTCTGAAAACACATCTCTGCTTTTCTGGATCAGGGTCTTTACTTCCTGTATTGGTGCTGGGGACAGAGTAGGTAAAAATGTACTTCGGCTGTCTCCTGAGTGTCAGTGGGGTATGTGACCATTAGTGTTTCTCTCTCTCTCCATGCTTTTAACAGGTTTATGTAATAGATTTGTTCCTGGGGCCGTCGACCTGGCTGTCGGATCCGATAATTAACTTCCCCTATTCTCTCCAGTACTTCATATGGTCCTTTCCATGTGGCTAGTAGTTTGCACTCTACCGTGGGGATCAGCACTAACTCCTTATCTCCCGGTTGAAATTCCCTCAGGGTAGCCTGCCGGTTATAAGTGTGCCGCTGGTGCTCTTGTGCTTGTCTCGTGCTCTCTGACGATGGGCATGACTGTGGCTATCCTGTCTTGCATTGCCTTGACATGCTCTATGACACTAGTATACGGGGTGGATTGGTGCTCCCAGGTTTCCGGGCGATGTCTAAGATTCCCCGAGAGTGCCTCCCATATACCAGCTCAAAGGGAGAAAACCCCAGCGAGGCTTGAGGAACCTCTCTAATGGCAAACATCAGATACGGCAACATGCAATCCCAGTTTTCCCATCCTTATCGATTACCTTCCTGAGCATTGACTTCAGGGTCCTGTTGAATCTCTCAACCAGTCCGTCTGAGGATGGTAAACCGATGTCCTGTTTCACCTGCCACAATTTACAAAGGTCCGGGACATAAAGGGGGTCCCCTGGTCAGTAAGGATCTCCTTTGGAACCCCTACCCTGGTGAACAAGAGCACTAATTCCTTGGCAATATTTTTGGAAGCCATCGTCTGAAGGGGAATGGCTTCAGGGTAGCGAGTGGCATAATCTAGAATGACCAGAATGTATTGGTGCCCTCTGGCGGATTTGGGTAGTGGGCCCACTATATCCATCGCTATCCTCTCAAATGGCGTTTCGATTATGGGGAGTGGCACTAACGGGCTTCTAACAGCTGGTCGGGGAGCTGTTATCTGGCACTCCGGGCCTTCTCCACAATGCCGAGCCACTTCAGCCTGAATTCCTGACCAGTAAAACCTCCTTACAATCCGGTCTCGGGTTTTAGTGATATCAAGGTGTCCACCCAGAATGTGCCCATGAGCTAGATCCAGAACTGTTCCTCCGGTACCGGGTGGAACAACTGTTCACCCACATCAACCCCTATTTCTGAGACTCTGTACACCAAACCCTTTTTCATAATGAAGTGGAGAAAACTATTAGGCATCATCCCATCATTTATGGGAGTACCATCTATGACCTGCACGTCTGCTCTGGCTTGCTGCAGGGTTGGATCCTGGTTTTGGGCCATCCCGAAATTAGTCAAGGACCCTGCCAGGTCTGCTGGTTCTAGATCGTCATCCTCTGGTTTCAGATCGACCCCAGCCCCACTAGTAGCGGGCTGTTCGTTATCAATGAGGTTTGCCACTTCATCCTCATCCTCCCCTACTAGCACCTGTGAGGTTGGCCCCTGGGAGACCTCTTTTCTTGGCTTTGGTTGAAGACCCCATACTTCTTCTTGCTTGGTCAGGGTTGATGGCTTCTCAAATATGCCATTCTTTTGGCCTAACTTTGCAAAGTTAGAAAGGTATCTACCCAATATTACATCATATGGCATCTTTGGGACCACGCCGATCTCATAATCCAGCAGACCGTCCTCTGTTTGTATGCTCACTAAGGCTGTGGGGTACAGATGGGTATCCCCATGAATGCACGTAACACTGATATCCTGACTTGTATCCAGTTTATGAGTTGGCACTATGTTTGCAACGACCAGGGTTAGCATACTGCCGTAATCCAGCAGTGCTTCAACTTCTTTCCCTTCAACCTTCACCCTGCACATATGTTTGTTTCTTGATCTTTCAAGTAGAGTGGTTACAACAGGACATGCATACCACATATCATCTTCTTTTTCACCGAGGTTACATTGCTTCTTCAATAGGGCAGTAGGCTGCAATATGTCCTGGTCGATTACAATTGTAACAGATAATAGGGGTTCGGGGGGGAGACCTCCCGGTTTCCATTTTTTTCCTTAGTTTCTCGGCCCGATTCTGATTCTTTGCTCATGGCCCCACGCTGCTCTCTTCCCCCTCCACCTGTTGGGACAGTCTTACCCTGTCCACTGGTTCGCCCAGGCCTGGGGAATGGGAATCTTTCCTCCTGTGCTTACTCAGCTGTTCCTGCCGTACAATACCGTTCAACCAGGCCCACGAGATGGTCGGCGGAAAGTACCTCGTTCTGGCCAACCCATTGTCGCACTTCTTGGGGTAGACCTCGCTGAAACTGGTTGAGTACGATGGTCTCGACGATCTCTGCGGAGGAACGGGCCTCCGGTCGCAACCATTTCCGTGCCAGGTGAATCAAGTCGAACATCTGTGTTCGGGGAGGTTGTCCAGGTCGGTAGGACCACTGGTGGAAGCGGTGTGCCCTCACAGTATCGGTCACTCCCAGTCTAGTCAGAATCTCTCTCTTTAGTTTATCGTAATCCTGTGCATCTTTCAACTCCAGGTCGAAATACGCTTTTTGAGCGTCCCCTGCCAGGTATAGTGCCAGAAGCCCTGCCCATTCTTAATTCGGCCACTTCTCCCTCTCTGCAGTCCTTTCGAAGGTGGTAAGACATACTTCCACATCATCCTGTGCTGTCATTTTTTGAAGAAAATGATTGGCCTGCCTCTGGGTATTTGCAGCTGGTAATTGAGTTCCAATTTGGCCCGCTAGCCCCTTTAGGCCTTCTCTTAACTCCTGGGTGTTTCTCTCTTGCTCTTCTCTGAGCAGCTGGTTGGTCCGGTGCTGGACCTGTAACATGTCCTGGTACATTCTCATTGCATCCTGATGAGCTATTTGTTGAGCTCTAGCTGCCTCTTGTTGGGTGGCCGCCGCTTGTAACAGGGCCTGTATGGCTCCCTCCATACGCATTTTCCTGAGAAACTGTCCTAACCAAACAAACCACAAAAAAAACCTCACTCCCCTTTGGAGTGCTAACTGAACATTTTTTCCTACCTAACCAGCGGTATGGTTAGTCCATTACCCGCATTCTCCACCACGTGTGGCAAACCTCTTCAAGGTTATGAGCGTTTGTCACAAATTAAGTGGTAAACTGTCACCAAATCACCCCAGAATGAGAGTTCTTTCAAACAGGACAGTACCTGTGTGTTTGTTTCTCCGTCCTGGTCCACCAAGGCCGTAGGCAAGGTCAAGGATAGCAGGGTTCGGTACACAAATCGGGTTCTCGGTAGGTCCAGGTCCAAACGCCAACAGGTAAGCCCAAACAGTCCAGCTCATACACGGTAAATCCAGCCAATCTCTATTATCTCTGTCTCTATGGTTCATAGATCCTTCCAGCCCTCTCTCTCTCTTCCTGGTTTTTCTTGACCCTTTATCTGTGGGTTGGCTCCACCTTCTGAGGGTTCCCCTTGCTTCTGGGACTTGTAGTTTTGGCAGCCGGCCATTTTGCGATATGTAGTTCTGATCGGGGTGGCCATTTTAGTGATCGGGCAGAGCCCGTTTATTAGTTCTGCTCTCACATAGCTGTCATTTATCACTCGACCCCCTTCTTTGCCACAGTATGAATACTATTCTTCTCCCCACTATTTTTCTCCCCGCAGGGATGATGAGGTAATAGCAGCAGCCAGTCTGAACTATGACCCAGCTGTTTCGGCTGTGGCCGAGAGGTTCGCTGCAGGAAACACCATCACTAAGAAAGAGGCTGAGTACGTGGCTACCCACATCCCTCTCTCTCACTGTAAACTCATTATTTTATTTTATCCAGGCAGACAGACAGACACAAGCACACACGGACACACACTGTAATACAGTGCCTTCAGAAAGTATTCACACCCCTTGACTTTTTCCACATTTTGTTGTGTTACAGCCTGAATTTTAAATGGTTTACATTGACAGTTTGTGTCACACAATACCCCATAATGTCATAGTGGAATTATGTTTTTAGAAATCAAATAAAAATGTGTTTAAAAAGTCACATAAATTGCATGGACTCACTCTGTGTGCAATATTAGTGTTTAACATGATTTTTGAATGACTACCTCATCTCTGTACCCCACACATACAATTATCTGTAAGGTCCCTCAGTCAAGCAGTGAATTTCAAACACAGATTCAACCACAAAGGCCAGGGAGGTTTTCCAATGCCTCAAAGCTGAGCACCTATTGGTAGATGGGTAAAAGTTTTTTTAAAGCAGACTGAATATCCTTTTGAACATGTGAAGTTATTCATTACACTTTGGATGGTGTATCAATACACCCAGTCACGACAAAGACACAGGCGTCCTTCCTAACTCAGTTGCCGGAGAGGAATGGCTGTGAAAGGAGCAAACTCAGGAAGGACCAACAACATTGGAGTTACTCCACAATACTAACCTAATTGACAGAGTGAAAAGAAGGAGGCCTGTACAGAATACAAATCTCCCAAAACATGCATCCTGTTTGCAAAAACGCACAAAAGTAAAGTAAAACTGCAAAAAATGAAATTAACTTTATGTCCTGAATACAAAGCATTATGTTATGGGCAAATCCAACACAACCCATCATTGAGTACCACTCTTCATATTTTCAAGCATAGTAATGGCTGCATCATGTTATAGTTATGCTTGTCATCCACAAGGACTAGAGAGTTTATTTCTTTTTTTTTATAAATAGCTCAGGCAAAATCCTATTGGAAAACCTGTTTCAGTCTGCTTTCCAAGAGACACTGGGAAACATCTTTCAGCAGGACACTAACCTAAAACACAAGGCCAAATATACACTGGACTTGCTTACCAAGATGAAAAGGAATGTTCCTGAGGGGCTTAGTTACAGTTTTGACTTAAATCAGCTAGAAAATCTATGGCAAGACTTGAAAATGCCTGTCTAGCAATGATCAACAACCAACAGCTTGAATATTTTTTAAAATAATAAATGTGCAAAAATTGTACAATCCAGGTGTACAACGCTTTTTGAGACTCACCCAGAAAGACTCACAGCTGTAATCGCTGGCAAAGGTTATTCTAACATGTATTGACTCAGGGGGTTGAATACGTACTGTATCTAATTAAGAGTTTTTTAAATAAATGTTTTACATTGTTTTTTTTTTAATCCACTTTGACATTACAGAGTATTTTGTATAGATTATTGAGAAAAAAATGGACAATTATATATATTTTAATCCCAACTTGTAACACAAAATGTGGAAAAAGTCAAGGGATGTGAATACTTTTTGAAGGCAATGTATCTCTTTCCCTTCTCTTCCTCACAGATCAGATGACCTGAGGTGGCTGAAGCTGAAACTGTCCTGATCATCCCTCCTTCCACTCATCCGTCTCAACATCACTTCATCTCCGACACACAAACACAGAATGTCCCCCCTCTGTCCATCTCTCCCTCCCTCCTCCTCCTCAGGCATCCCTCCTCATCCCCTCTCTCTTCCCCTTCTTCTGGAGAACAAATCGTCTGGCTGGAGGCTCGACAGACACAGAAGAGACCTATCAGAAGAGGGCGACGTGACATTTCTGAGTTATAACCAGTAGTGTAGTGGAGGGTAATCGCATGTAAACGCCGTATTTGCACTTTTTTTCATTTTGTGCGAGCGTTTTCTCACCTTTTGCAGAAAAATGCATAGAAAGTGCACGGGGCGTTAATTTACTCACTGATAACGGCGATCAGCACCTATTTTTACCACGACATCACTTGTTATGACATCAGCCATATAGCAGGACATCACTCAACAATTTGTCTGTTCTGTTCTTAGCCAGTTTGTTTAGAGGTGGGGGGAAACAGAAAAAACAGTGATACCTCAGATAAACAGATTTTGTGGGTTTCATTTTTCATTTACAAGGATGAGTTTTATATGTTCTCCGTTTTGGGGAAACTACATGGTCATGGTGTCGCCAATGCCCACCTGTTGATGTAGACATTTCTTACTTCACATTCTGAAAATGGAGAAGAAGAGATGACAGAAAGGTAGCCGTGTGTGTTCTACTGTAGATATGGTAGTCATGGTAGCTAACCACTGGGCACACACTAGTTGAATCAATGCTGGTCAAAATGAGATGAAAGTAGTCCTGGTTGATGATTTTTTTCAAATCCAATGTATTTTCCACGTTGATTCCACGTCACAATACGTTGACCAATTACGTTGAAACAACGTTGATTCAACCAGTGTGTGCTCAGTAGGTAGTGTTCTACTGTTGACACGATAGCAACATGATGACATGCCAGGTTGGAAGTCATGGTAGCTGGTGTTCTACTGTCAACATGTCAACCAGTGGTGGTGGCATAGTCTGAGTTTACGCATACTTTGGGTTCCACGGAAGGGGTTGCTAGGTAGGACGTTGCCGGGGTCACGGGCAGTGTAAAAACACAGGTGACCTTAATGGCCGCTGTGGCTATGTGGATGGACCAATCAGAACGCTGTTTGGGGGATTAGAGGGACAGAAGGCCAGGGCCGAGGCCTTTGAGGCAGGGATGCTGAATTAGGCAACCTGAACAAAACAGGCTGCAGAGAGAATAATAGACATGGACAAACACAGCACAAAAAGATAACACCAAAATGCTTTCAAAAGAACTGCTGTGCTTCTTTCTCACCCATCTCTCTTTCATCTCTCCCTCTCACCACACTGGGCACACTAGGTCGTTTCAACGTTGATAATTGGGTAATATTTCGTTGAGATGTTGATCAATGAGTTTACAATCTATATTTGTTGAATTTCCAATGTGTTATCACTATGCTTTCAACCATCTAAAAGCACAACCTAATTCCCATTTTTTGTTTATTTATAAAACAGATGCATGAATGTGTTATCATTGTTCTTCATCTAATATCTGAACCACATGACCTGGGCCTGGTTTCCCGATAGCAATGTCATTTAGGCATATGAGTTTTAATGATGCATTGTTCCAACAACGTCCCGAAGATGTAACATGCGTTTCTCAAAATACGCGTTCGCTAAGTGCGTTGTCGAGGCACAGGCCTACAGTCGAAACTGATAGGATCGAAAGAAAGTTAGCGCGGCTCTCGGATCAGCTTTCTCCATTCAAATCTTACTTTAACATTCAAATGTTTGATGGGTCAGCTCCTAGAAAGATATTATCACCTATGACTGCAACTATTAGCCTACCCCAGTGGTCGCCAACCGGTCAATTCAAATCAAATCCAATCAAATGTATTGGTCACATACACATGGTTAGCAGATGGTATTGCGGGTGTAGCGAAATGCTTGTGCTTCTAGTTCTGACAGTGCAGCAATGTCTAACATGTAATCTAACAACTCCTCAACAACTACCTAATACACAAAAATCTAAGTAAAGGAAGGAATAAGACTATATAAATATATGGATGAGCGATGACAGAGCGGCATAGGCAAGATACAATAGATGGTATAAAATACAGTATATACATATTTGATGAGTAATGTAAGATATGTAAACATTATTAAAGTGGCATTATTAAAGTGACTAGTGATCCATTTATTAAACTGGACACTGATTTCAAGTCTGTATGTAGGCAGCAGCCTCTCTGTGTTAGTGATGGCTGTTTAACAGTCTGATGGCCTTGAGATAGAAGCTGTTTTTCAGTCTCTCGGTCCCAGATTTGATGCCCCTGTACTGACATAGCCTTCTGGATGGTAGCGGGGTGGACAGGCAGTGGCTCAGGTGGTTGTTGTCCTTGATGATCTTTTTGGCCTTCCTGTGACATCGGGTGCTGTAGGTGTCCTGGAGGGCAGGTAGTTTTCCTCCGGTGATGTGTTGGGCAGACCACACCACCCTCTGGAGAGACCTGCGGTTGCAGGCAGTGCAGTTGCCGAACAAAGCAGTGATACAGCCCAACAGGATGCTCTTGATTCTAAAAACTGTAAAAGTTTGTGAGGGTTTTAGGTGACAAGCCAAATTTCTTCAGCCTCCTGAGGTTGAAGAGGCGCTGTTGCACCTTCTTCACCACACTGTCTGTGTGGGTGGACCATTTCACTTTGTCTTATACTACATGAGAAAAAATGTATAGTTACAGTAACCTCAAAACATTTAATGGATATGTATCTAGTGCTTGGATAGTTTCATCTGACCACTGGCTTAATCCCATTCTTTAACTATTATATTTGGTTGAGTTGGAGACATGACTCCAACATATCATTTGTTAACTTGTCAAAAAGTGAATATGCTATTTATTGTGTTTCAAAAGTGATTTTGAATTGTGTTTGGTTGTCAATGCAACCAAATATCAACATTTAAATGAGATTTTTCTTCCACTTGGAGAGGTCCATCAATGGCACTGATTAGTCTGGCTTTAATTCTAGTTTGACTTCAAATTAATAATTGATATGTTGGATTCACGTCAATTGCTGTTGATGACTTTTGCAAATGCTATAGGCCAAAATAGCATCATTTGATGATATACAGTGCATTCGGAAAGTATTCAGACCCCTTCACTTTTTCCACATTTGTTACGCTACAGCTTTATTCTAAAATGGATTAAATAGTTTTTTTCCCCTCATCAGTCTGAACACAATACTCTATAATGATAAAGCAAAAACTGTTTTTTAGAAATGTTTCCAAATGTATAACAAATAAATAACTGAAATATTCCATTGACATAAGTATTCAGACCCTTTACTCAGTACTTTGTTGAAGCACCTTTGGCAGCGATTACAGCCTAGAGTCTTCTTGGGTATGACGCTACAAGCTTAGCACACCTGTATTTGGGGAGTTTCTCCCATTCTTCTCTAAAGAATCTCTCAAGCTCTGTCAGGTTGGAGGGGGAGCGTTGCTGCACAACTATTTTCAGGTCTCTCCAGAGATGTTTAATGGGGTTTAATTTCGGGCTCTGGCTGGGCCACTCAAGGACATTCAGAGACTTGTCGTGAAGTCACTCCTGCGTTGTCTTGGCTGTACGCTTAGGGTTGTTGTCCTGTTGGAAGGTGAACCTTCGCCCCAGTCTGAGGTCCTGAGCGCTCTGGAGCAGGTTTTCATCAAGGATCTCTCTGTATTTTGCTCTGTTCATCTTTCCCTCACATGTTGTGTTACCCGATCAGGAATGCTGTTAAATATAATAGATTTGAGGTTTTATTTAAAGCACATTTGTATTATTTAATTTATGCATAAGTCTTCATTTTACACATTCTGTCCTTGAGGTAAGGACCATATTGTGTTGGTTCTACTTGAGGATTCATTCAAATGCTGCATAGAATTGATTCACTACAGTACATAAATATTTAGCAGGACTCCTTCAGCTGTCAAAAAAATGCATAACAAAGCATAACCATAATTGTGTCTTGGGAAAAAGACACTGAAATAATAGACAAACACCTCTTGTAAGAACCAACTCTTTTCAATGCAAACGGACTCTAGGGGCTCTATTTTCAGCTGGTATTAAAGCCAGAACAATTGCCAAACACATTTGTTTGAAATTTCTATCTGTTAAAGCCAGCGTTCTTCTGTTTTCAAACCTTAGTGCCTGGATTGGTAATTTACTTTTTTACTATTTTGCTCTTTTGCACCAGTATTTCTATTTGCACATCTATCATGCCAGTGTTACTTTGCTAAATTGTAATTACTTTACTACTATGGCCGATTTATTGCCTTACCACTTCACGCTATTTGCACACACTGTATATAGACTTTTCTATTATGTTGACTGTACATTTGTTTATCCGATGTGTAACTTTGTCACACTGCTTTGCTTTATCTTGGCCAGGTCGCAGTGGTAAATGAGAACTTGTTCTCAACTGGCCTACTTGATTAAATAAAATAGGCCTACTGATGGCCAATATTGATATTTAACATATAAATAGGAGACAGAAAGTCGGAAGACCAATTTCAAGTAGCTAGGCATACAGTACCAGTCACAAGTTTGGACACCTACTCATTCAAGGGTTGATATTTTTTCACAATTATTTACACTGTAGAATAAAAGTGACGACATCCACTATGAAGTAACACATTTTAAATCATGTAGTAACCAACAAAAGGTTAAACAAATCTAAATATACACTGCTCAAAAAAATAAAGAGAACACTTAAACAACACAATGTAACTCCAAGTCAATCACACTTCTGTGAAATCAAACTGTCCACTTAGGAAGCAACACTGATTGACAATAAATTTCACATGCTGTTGTGCAAAAGGAATAGACAACAGTTGGAAATTATAGGCAATTAGTAAGATCCCCCCAATAAAGGAGTGGCTCTGAAGGTGATAACCACAGACCACTTCTCAGTTCCTATGCTTCCTGGCTGATGTTTTGGTCACTTTTGAATGCTGGCGATGCTTTCACTCTAGTGGTAGCATGAGACGGAGTCTACAACCCACACAAGTGGCTCAGGTAGTGCAGCTCATCCAGGATGGCACATCAATGCAAGCTGTGGCAAGAAGGTTTGCTGTGTCTGTCAGCGTAGTGTCCAGAGCATGGAGGCGCTACCAGGAGACAAGCCAGTATATCAGGAGACGTGGAGGAGGCCGTAGGAGGGCAACAACCCAGCAGCAGGACCGCTACCTCCGCCTTTGTGCAAGGAGGAGCAGGATGAGTACTGCCAGAGCCCTGCAAAATGACCTCCAGCAGGCCACAAATGTGCATGTGTCTGCTCAAACGGTCAGAAACAGACTCCATGATGGTGGTATGAGGGCCTAACGTCCACAGGTGGGGGTTGTGCTTACAGCCCGACACCGTGCAGGACGTTTGGCATTTGCCAGAGAACACCAAGATTGGCAAATTCGCCACTGGCGCCCTGTGCTCTTCACAGATGAAAGCACGTTCACACTGGGCACATGTGACAGACGTGACAGTCTGGAGACGCCGTGCAGTACGTTCTGCTGCCTGCAACATCCTCCAGCATGAGCGGTTTGGTGGTGGATCAGTCATGGTGTGGGGTGGCATTTCTTTGGGGGGCCGCACAGCCCACCATGTGCTCGCCAGAGGTAGCCTGACTGCCAGTAGGTACTGAGATGAGATCCTCAGACCCCTTGTGAGACCATATGCTGGTGCGGTTGGCCCTGGGTTCCTCCTAATGCAAGACAATGCTAGACCTCATGTGGCTGGAGTGTGTCAGCAGTTCCTGCAAGAGGAAGGCATTGATGCTATGGACTGGCCCGCCCGTTCCCCAGACCTGAATCCAATTGAGCACATCTGGGATATCATGTCTTGCTCCATCCACCAACGATGCTTTAGTACAGGTCTGGGAGGAGATCCCTCAGGAGACCATCCGCCACCTCATCAGGAGCATGCCCAGGTGTTGTAGGGAGGTCATACAGGCACGTGGAGGCCACACACACTACTGAGCCTCATTTTGACTTGTTTTAAGGACATTACATCAAAGTTGGATCAGCCTGTAGTGTGGTTTTCCACTTTAATTTTGAGTGTGACTCCAAATCCAGACCTCCATGGGTTGAAAAATTTGATTTCCATTGATAATTTTTGTGTGATTTTGTTGTCAGCACATTCAACTATGTAAAGAAAGTATTTAATAAGAATATTTCCTTCATTCAGATCTAGGATGTGTTATTTTAGTGTTCCCTTTTTTTTGAGCAATGTATTTCAGATTCTTCAAAATAGGCATCCTTTGCCTTGACAGCTTTGCGCACTCAAACCCAGATTAGTCCGTCAGACTGCATAATGGTGAAACGTGATTCATCACTCCAGAAAATGCATCTCCACTGAGTCCAATGGCTGTGAGCTTTACACCACTCCAGCTGACGCTTGGTATTGCGCTTGGTGACTTTAGGCTTGTGTGCGGCTGCTCAACCATGGAAACCCATTTCATGAAACTCCCAATGAACAGTTCTTGTTTTGACATTTCTTCCAGGGACAGTTTAGAATTCGGTAGTTAGTGTCACAAACGAGGACAGATTTTTATACCTTTCAGCACTCGGTGGTCCCGTTTGGTGAGCTTGTGTGGCCTACCACTTTGTGGCTGAGCTGTTGTTGCTCCTAGACGTTTCCAGTTCACAATAACAGCCCTTAGTTGATCCGGGCAGTTCTAGCAGGGCAGAAATTTGATGAACTGACTTGTTGGAAAGGTTGCATCCTATGACGGTGCCATGTTGAAAGTCACTGAGCTCTTCAGTAAGGCCATTCTACTGCCAATGTTTGTCTATGGAGATTGCTTGGCTGTGCTCAATTTTATACATCGTCAGCAACGGGTGTGGCTGAAATAGCCGAATCAACTAATTTGAAGGGGTGTCCCCATACTTTGGCAACGTAGTATTTAATATGGTGGTGGTCAGAATACAGCGTATCTGTGGCGACGGCTTCATTTAGTCCAGCTCCACCCAAAATGAATAGCATGCTATTCTCACGCTTAAGGTCAGAATGTGCATAAAGGGAAGTACATTCCATTTACATGTGCATAACTCAGGTCGGAATCACAGCCATGGTGCAGACAAACTGTCCAAATCCTCTGTTAAACATTTTAAACAAACCATCAATGGTAGGCAGGGTAACTGTAGCAGGCATGTTGGTCTGAAATCAATTTGTGGGGGATTTAGAGGCCTCCTGTGAGTGTATTGAGTTGACAGACTGGTCAACCATTTCCTGCCCAGGGTGAGTTAAAGGAAATTAAACAGGCAGGAAGCCAGTGCTATGGTAACGCTGTTGTATGCCAACAGTGCTGTAGTCCTATTGCATCCTCTGAAGGATATTTCAGGGACTACAGTGAACCATGTAGTCTTCTACATTGACCAACTCAAAAGTACTTTTTTAAACAAATGTTTAAACTCATTTCGTAACCAGAAGTTGATATTAAACACTTTTTAAAATCCTGTTTAAGGCACACTGAGATGAAAAACATAAATTTACTTCAAATTCACATTTATTGATTTAATTCATGAGTAAAAATCATATGGCTATAAATGAGTAGTTCCTCATTCCCTAGCACTGAAGTTCAGCCTTCACACTGCTAATTGATGATTCCCTGAGTATTAACTCTGTCCAAAGTATGCAAAACCAATCACAATGTTGATCACAAAATAAAAGCCTGCAGACGAGCGACGCTATTGGTGTTGCTGGGGTAAAGCAAGACCACTAGCATCGACCCACAGCCTCTCTGTCCTCAATACAGTATTCCAACTGCTCTCAGAATGGTGGCCTGAGCCCCTGCTGCCATCAACACCTGTCTGTGGAACAGGTAGCGCTCGCGTCCATTAACCTGGTACACCTCCAGCCTCTCCTCTGCCTGGGGGTCCTCCAGAACACTATCCCACCTCAGGCTCTCCTTGGCCTGAGCACTGAGCTCTGACAACCCCTTCTCAGAGGTTGGAGCTTGAACTCCTCTGGTGCCAATGGAGGCACTCTTCTCTGACACAGACATGTGCATTCCGCTCCTCCTGCTGTCCCTCTGCCCTTGGTCAGCTGGTCTTCTGACCCCTGAGGGGGCAGCGTTGGTGTGATGGTGGTGCAGTCTGGGGTTTCTCTGTGGGACAATGGTAAAGCGGATAAGATGAGTACTGTCCCCAACTCAATAGGCTACTGCAGTGTGACAAAGCGCACTGCATCCAGCCATCAATTGCTTCCCAAATGGCACTACGTTTGACCAGAGCCCTATGCGAATGTGGCCAGTTGGGACAGACTTGTGTGTGGTAGGAGGGGAAAGAGGCTTGCGCTAATGGATTAGGTGACACTAATGGGGCCTAATGACACTGGGGCTTTCATCTCTACAGGGGCACCTGATCCCAAAATACTTACGTTCAGCTCATCAGCAGAGTTAAAGTCAGGACTAGGGTAGGGAGACCTGTACTAAATGATAGATCGGGAGATAAATAGTCCTGTGTGGATTATTTGGTAAAAGCAACATCAAGGTTGAGTGTTTACTCCACGCAGGGATCACATACTAAACACTTATTCACTCAATGAATACAATGTAGACTTATCTTTTAATATGTAATAAGGTGTCAAAATGAACCCAAATCATTGTACAGTGTTAAAAGAATCACAAACCTGTCTTCTGAATTCAGGGAGTGTCAGGACATTCCAGCACATCTGTTTTTCTTTGCTGGTGTCCTTCTCTTTGGTCTCCATGTTTGCGGGCAGCAGTGGAGTTTACTCTTTATTCCCCCGCATCCCCCCCGATACAAAATGGACTCAGGTGGACGTAACATATATCATACTAATTGGAGTGTTAGGTTTCATATGGTATATATTGTGTGGATGTCCATCCATTTTGTGTATATACAGTCAAGTCGGACATTTACATTCACTTAGGTTGGCGTGAATAAAACTTGTTTTTCAACCACTCCTCAAAATTTCTTGTTCACAAATGATAGTTTTGGCATGTCGGTTAGGACAACTACTTTGTGCATGAGAAGTAATTTTTCCAACAATTGTTTACAGATTATTTCACTTATAATTCACTATCACAATTCCAATGGGTCAGAAGTTTACGTACACTAAGTTGACTGTGCCTTTAAACAGTTGGAAAATTCCAGAAAATTGTCATGACTTTAGAAGCTTCTGATAGGCTAATTGACATTTGAGTCAATTGGAGGTGTGGCTGTATTTCAAGGCCTACCTTCAAACTCAATGCTTCTTTGCTTGACATCATGGGAACATCAAAAGACATCAGCAAAGACCTCAGGGGAAAAAAATTGTAGACCTCCACAAGTCTGGTTCATCCTTGGGCGCAATTTACAAATGCCTGAAGGTACCACGTTCATCTGTGCAAACAATAGTATGCAAGTATAAACACCATGGGACCATGCAGCCATATCATACCGCTCAGGAAGGAGATGTGTTCGGTCTCCTAGAGATTAACATATTTTGGTGCGAAAAGTGCAAATCAATCTCAGAACAACAGCAAAGGAACTTGTGAAGATGCTGGAGGAAACAGGTACAAAAGTATCTACATCCACAGTTAAACGAGTCCTATATCGACAGGCTGCTCGGGATGAAGAAGCCACTGCTCCAAAACCACCATTAAAAAAAGCCAGACGCTGGTTTGCAACTGTACATGGGTACAAAGATTGTACTTTTTGGAGAAATGTCCTCTGGTCTGAAACAAAAATAAAACTGTTTGCCCATAATGACCATTGTAATGTTTGGAGGAAAAAGCAGGAGGCTTGCAAGCTGAAGAACATCCCAACCGTGAAGCACGAGTGGTGGCAGGATAATGTTGTGGGGGTGCTTCACAAAATGGATGGCATCATGAGGTAGTAAAATTATGTGGATATGTAGACGCAAAATCTCAAGACCTCAGTCAGGAAGTTAAAGCTTGGTCTGGCAAATGGACAATGACCCCAAGATGGCTTAAAGACAAAGTCAAGGTATTGGAGAAGCCATCAAAGCCCTGACCTCAATCCCATAAATGTGTGGGCAGAACTGAAAAAGCATGTGTGACACAAGGAGGCCTACAAACCTGACTCAGTTACACCAGCTCTGTCAGGAGGAATGGCCCAAAATTCATCCAACTTATTGTGGAAGGCTATCCTAAATGTTTGACCCAAGTTAAACAATTTAAAGGCAATGCTACTGAATACTAATTGAGTGTATGTAAACTTCTGACCCACTGGGAATGTGAAAGAAATGAAAGCTGAAATAAATAATTCTGTATTCTGACCTTTTCACATTCTTAAAATAAAGAGATGATCCTAACTGACCTTTTAGATGGGGAATTTTTACTAGGCTTAAATGTCAGGAACTGTGACACGAAGTTTAAATGTATTTGTCTAAGGTGTATGCACACTATACAGTTGATGTTTGTGAACACCCCTTCAAATTAGTGGATTTGGCTATTTCAGCCACCTGTTGCTGACGGGTGTATAAAATCGACCACAAAGCCATGCAATCGCCATAGACAAACATTTGCAGTAGTTGGCCTTACTGAAGAGCTCAGTGACTGACCGGGACACTGTCATAGGATGTGAACTTTCCAACAGGTCAGTTCAGCAAATTTCTTCCCTGCTAGAGCTACCCCGGTCAACTGTACAGTTGATCCTCAAAGTTGCGGTACACCCTGCGTGCTGCTACATTTTGTGGCACATCATTTCATTCTCAGCCACTTCTGTTATTGCTAGTTTGACCATCAGAGGGCTACTTTGAGAAGCATTTTGTAGTCGCTGATAATGTCAATACGGAATACAAACTTTTTTTAAAATAACTAGTATATTGGATTGATTTTATTTAATATTGTTTCCATTCAGACCGTTTCGCTCCCGGTGCGTACACTGGACGTTCTAGTCTATAAAAAAGACCCAAGCTAATGTTGGCTAGCTACTTCCAGCCACAAATGAAACCACTCTGGTTTATTGGGCTCAGTGCTAGTAAATGATGCTCAACATAAGGGAGGTTTATGAGTCAAAGGTGAAGGTGATTAGCTCACTAAAGAACTGTGAAGCCAAAGATGTTTGGGCTGGACTCTACCTTTCTTAACTACAAAGAGTCACTCATTGGCCCCATTACTAAGGTCACCAACACATCTATTGGTCTCGGGGTGTTTCCAAGGGTATGGAAGTCGGCCATAATAACGGCCATCTTTAAATCGGTCGACCCTGCTGAAGTGAGTAACTACAAGCCCATTAGTATACTACCTGTGGTGTCAAAGGTTGTTGAAAAGTATGCAGCAGAACAATTGCAATTGATTGCCCACCTCAACAACAGCCCCTTCACATTACACTCCATGCAGTTTGGCTTCAGAGCGAAACACTCCACAGAAAAGGCCAACTGCTTTCTTCTGGAAAATGAAGTCCAAGATGGACAAAGGGGGCATGAGCTTCCTGAGTTGGGATAATCTTGTGCAATACACTGACGCATGTCTTTTATTCAAGATCCTAAATGGCCTGGCTCCCCTTCCACTCAGTATTTTTGTTAAATAGAAAACCCAAACATATGGCAGCAGATCCACAAGGTCTGCCATGAGAGGTAACTGTATAGTTCCCTTAAGGAAAAGCACCTTTAGTAAATCCGTCTTCTCTGTGAGAGCTTCCCATGTCTGGAATACACTGCCATCAGACACACAACTGCACCACATTTCACACTTTCACAAAATGCTTGACATGGCTAAAGGTAAATCAGATTTGTGAACATGGTCCCTAGCTGTGTGTTGCCACTTTCCATGGCTGTCTGTAGATTGTGAGGTGTGGAAACACTTTGTTGCTTTTATGAATTTTGTCTTGCTGCTTTTTGTTCTATGTTGCTAGTCCTATGTTGCTATTGTCTATATTGTAATTGTTTTTAATAACCTGCCCAGGGACTGCGGTTAAAATAGCCGGCTGGCTAAAACCAGCACTTTTACTGAAACGTTGATTAATGTGGACTGTCTCTGATAAAATAAACAACTCAACTCTGACCATTTTACTCGCCCTAGCAGAGCTGGTAAGGCAGTTTTCGTGTTAACCAGCGCATTGGTGACTAATGGGTTAAAATACATTTTGAAATCTGTTATTCAATTAGTGTACCCACACTGCTCGTGCACGCCAACAAGCGTCTGCGTTGCCAAGGGCTAGAATAGAACTCCTATTTCTGACGCAGATCGCGCTGCAAGAAGCTAAAACAAGAAGCTCAAGTCTGTTCAAGGCTGGTCCGACCAATCTGATTCCACGCTTCAAGACTGCTTCGATCACGTGGATTGGGATATGTTCCGCATCGCGTCCAACAACATTGACGAATACGCTGATTCGGTGAGCGAGTTCATTAGAAAGTGCATTGACAATGTCGTACCCATAGCAACGATTAAAACATTCCCAAACCAGAAACCGTGGATTGATGGCAGCATTCGCGTGAAACTGAAAGCATGAACCACTGCTTTTAACCAGGGCAAGGTGACCCTAAACATGACCGAAAACAAACAGTGTAGCTATTCCCTCCAAGGCTATCAAACAAGCTAAGCGTCCGTGTAGAGTCACAATTCAACGGCTCCGATGAGTTATGTGGCGGGGTCTACAGTCAATCACGGATTACAAAAAGAAAACCAGCCCCGTGGCGGACCATGATGTCTTGCTCCCAGACAGACTAAATAACTTTTTTGCCTGCTTTGAGGACAATACAGTGCCACTGAAACGGCGCGCAACCAAAACCTGCGGACTCTCCTTCACTGCAGCAGATGTGAGTAAAACATTTTAAAAGTGTTAACTCTCGCAAGGCTGCAGGGCCGGACGGCATCCCCGGCCGTGTCCTCACAGCATGCGCAGACCAGCTGGCTGGTGCGTTTACGGATATGTTCAATCAATCCCTATCCCAGTCTCCTGTTCCCACATGCTTCAAGAGGGCCACCATTGTTCCTGTTCCCAAGAAAGCTAACTGAGATAAATGACTACCGCCTCATAGCACTCACTTCCGTCATCATAAAGTGCTTTGAGAGACTAGTCAAGGACCATATCACCTCCACCCTACCTGACACCCTAGACCCACTCCAATTTGCTTACCGCCCAAATAGGTCCACAGACGACGCAACCACACTGCCCTAACCCATCTGGACAAGAGGAATACATATGTGAGAATGCTGTTCATTGAATTACAGCTCAGCATTTAACACCATAGTACCCTCCAAACTCTGGGTCTCGACCCCGCCCTGTACAACTAAGTACTGGACTTCCTGACGGGCTGCTCTCAGGTGGTGAGGGTAGCTAACATCTCCACCCCGCTGATCCTCAACACTGGGGCCCCACAAGGGTGCGTTCTGAGCCCTCTCCTGTACTCCCTGTTCACCCACGACTGCGTGGCCATGCACGCCTCCAACTCAATCATCAAGTTTGCGGACGACACTACAGTGGTAGGCTTGATTACTAACAACGACGACACGGCCTACAGGGAGGAGGTAAAGGCCCTCCGAGTGTGGTGTCAAGAAAATAACCTCACACTCAACGTCAACAAAACAAAGGAGATGATTGTGGACTTCAGGAAACAGCAGAGGGAGCACCCCCCTATCCACATCGACGGGACAGTAGTGGAGAGGGTAGTAAGTTTTAAGTTCCTCGGCGTACACATCACAGACAAACTGAATTGGTCCAACCACAGAGAAAGCGTTGTGAAGAAGGCGCAGCAGCGTCTCTTAAACCTCAGGAGGCTGAAGAAATTCAGCTTGTCACCAAAAGCACTCACAAGCTTCTACAGATGCACAATCGAGAGCATCCTGTCGGGCTGTATCACCGCCTGGTACGGCAACTGCTCCGCCCACAACCGTAAGGCTCTCCAGAGGGTAGTGAGGTCTGCACAACACATCACCGGGGGCAAACTACCTGCCCTCCAGGACACCTACACCACCCGATGTCACAGGAAGGCCATAAAGATCATCAAGGACAACAACCACCCATGCCACTGCCTGTTCACCCCGCTATCATCCAGAAGGCGAGGTCGGTACAGGTGCATCAAAGCAGGGACCGAGAGACTGAAAAACAGCTTCTATTTCAAGGCCATCAGACTGTTAAACAGCCACCACTAACATTGAGTGGCTGCTGCCAACACACTGACTCAACTCCAGCTACTTTAATAACGGGAATTGATGGAAAAATATATCACTAGCCACTTTAAACAATGGTACTTAATATAACGTTTGCATACCCTACATTACTCATCTCATATGTATATACTGTACTCTATCATCTACTGCATCTTGCCTATACTGTTCTGCCTCTCCCATCTCCTGATTGGTTTATAGAAGCAGGTACCCATGTGCCATCTCCTCATTGGTTATACCCACGTGGGTGATTGAGTGACGAACTGTGTTGCTGGTCGGTGTAGTGATACTATGAAAGTTTAGATGCCAATCGCCATATAAGTTCAAAGAAGAAAAGACCTGGAAGGAGGAGAGATGCCTAGAAACGATTCGGTTGACCGTTTTGTGTGGATTAGTAGTCCCCAAATTGTATTTTTTTAATTTCACCTTTATTTAAATTAACCAGGTAAGCTAATTGAACAAGTTCTCATTTACAACTGCGACCTGGCCAAGATAAAACAAAGCAGTGCAACACAACAGTTACACATGGAATAAACAAGCGTACAGTCAACACAATAGAAGAAAATAGTCTATATACAGGGTGTGCAAATGGTGTGAGGAGGTGGGCAATAAATAAATAGGCCATAGTAGCGAAGTAATTACAATTTAGCAGATTAACACTGGAGGGATAGATGTGCAGAAAAGTAAATAAAAACAATATGAGGTAAGTAGATTGGGCGGGCTATGTGCAGCTGCAGCGATCGGTTAGCTGCTCAGATAGCTGATGTTTAAAGTTAGTGAGGGAAATGTAAGGCTTCAGCTATTTTAATTTTTCATTAAATAGATTTTTTTTCTGATGACTAGTTCAATTGCTTCTGTTGTGGAGCCCAGTTTCATAACCATATTTCCCAGCTGCTTGCTGTTATTGTGGAAAAACAGGCCTTATTTTAATTCCTTTTTCACCCTGCCAGCTCCCATTAGTTCTACTGCCGACCAACTCGCCTTCCGAACGTTCTATTCCCAGCTTATTGTTCAACGTTACAATGCCTGCTTCACTATTAGAAAGAAGAGGAAGGGAAGCGCTGCTAAAGTACACAATAGTACATTTTGTTAGACAGAAGGTGCTCTTGGGTAAAATGGCTATATTGGTGCTCAAAAAGAAAGGAGGACCAAGGCACTCTTCATATAATGAATTAAAATGCCTTTATTTGTATGGCATGTTCAATAGAAACAAAGCGTTGGATTTTTAAACTTTCTATTGTACATGCCATACAAATAAAGGCATTTTAATTAATTATATGAAGAGTGCCTTGGTCCTCCCTTTTTTTTGATGGCCTGCTTCACTATTGTTGGCAATAAAACCTCACGTTGTGTTATAGTTCAAATGTAAACAACAAATAATATTGCACTCTGGTCCCATGTTTCCTATGGTGGAAATCCAAGCATTTGTCTTTCGTCAAATATCTCACAATGTGTAGTTTATTTATTTTATTTTTAAGTCTGGTGTGAAATGGCTGGCTAGTTGGTGGGGTGCCTCTAATTGCGTTTCAATTGGTGACGTCAAACCTTGATGTTTTGTTCCCCTTGCTCTGCAAGGGCTGCTGCTTTTGTGGAGCGATGGGTAATGCTTCATGGGTGACTGTCTGTGGGCAGAGGGTCCCTAGTTCGAACCCAGGTAGGGACAAGGAGAGGGACGGAAGCTAAACTGTTATACAGGCACCATTTTAACCAGGAGAATCTCATCTTTGTAATTATGTAAGTCTTGGCAGCGACCCCGTTTGTCAACGATAGCTAGACCAGAAAGTGTCTTATTTTTTCATTACGCAGACATAAGCACAGTTGACACCATAGAGGTGCTGATGTCTACTTTGTACACTGTTTCATCCAAACAGATTGTACTGGTAAAATAAAGGGATACATTTTTAACCTCTTACAGCTACCCACCCCACTACTTTTTTCAATTTCAGCCTGAAGACATACCCAAATCTAACAGCCTGTAGCTCAAACTGTCCACTTAGGAAGCAACACTGATTGACAAATGTCACATGCTGTTGTGCAAATGGAATAGACAACAGGTGGAAATTATAGGCAATTAGCAAGACACCCCCAATAAAGGAGTGGTTCTGCAGGTGGGGACCACAGACCACTTCTCAGTTCCTATGCTTCCTGGCTGATGTTTTGGTCACTTTTGAATGCTGGCGGTGCTTTCACTCTAGTGGTAGCATAAGACGGAGTCTACAACCCACACAAGTGGCTCAGGTAGTGCAGCTCATCCAGGATGGAACATCAATGCGAGCTGTGGCAAGAAGGTTTGCTGTGTCTGTCAGCGTAGTGTCCAGAGCATGGAGGCGCTACCAGGAGACAGGCCAGTACATCAGGAGACGTGGAAGAGGCCGTAGGAGGGCAACAACCCAGCAGCAGGACCGTTACCTCCGCCTTTGTGCAAGGAGGAGCACTGCCAGAGCCCTGCAAAATGATCTCCAGCAAGCCACAAATGTGCATGTGTCTGCTCAAACGGTCAGGAACAGACTCCATGAAGGTGGTATGAGGGCCCGACGTCCACAGGTGGGGGTTGTGCTTACAGCCCAACACCGTGCAGGACGATTGGCATTTGCCAGAGAACACCAAGATTGGTAAATTCGTCACTGGCGCCCTGTGCTCTTCACAGATGAAAGCAGGTTCACACTGAGTACGTGACAGAGTCTGGAGACGCCGTGGAGAACGTTCTGCTGCCTGCAACATGACCGGTTTGGCGGTGGGTCAGTCATGGGGGTGATATTTCTTTGGGGGGGCCGCACAGCCCTCCATGTGCTCGCCAGAGGTAGCCTGACTACCATTAGGTACCGAGATGAGATCCTCAGACCCCTTGTGAGACCATATGCTGGTGCAGTTGGCCCTGGGTTTCTCCTAATGCAAGACAATGCTAGACCTCATGTGGCTGAGGTCCCTCAGGAGACCATCCGCCACCTCATCAGGAGCATGCCCAGGCGCTGTAGGGAGGTCATACAGGCACGTGGAGGCCACACACACTACCGAGACTCATTTTGACTTGTTTTAAGGACATTACATTAAAGTTGAATCAGCCTGTAGTGTGGTTTTCCACTTTAATTTTGAGTGTGACTCCAAATCCAGACCTCCATGGGTTGATACATTTGATTTCCATTGATAATTTGTGTGATTTTGATGTCAGCACATTCAACTATGTAAAGAAAAAAGTATTTAATAGGAATATTTCATTCATTCAGATCTAGGATGTTTTATTTTAGTGTTCCCTTTATTTTTTTGAGCAGTGTATATATATTATTATAGACCTGCTAGATCTACGGTCTCATTTGTATTATGACATTTCAGCTAGCTCTACTGTCTATTATATTATGACAGTCCAGCTAGATCTACTGTCTTTATTATATTACAACAGACCAGCTGTATCTACTGTCTCCATTTCACATTTCACTGGCCATTGTTGTGGGCCTGCCCTCCCCTTAACAGCCTCAAATAGGCTATTTCATGTGGGGGTGGAGCGGCAGACACGCATCTCGGCCATGCTCCCTCTAATCCACAATATGTGTATATATACACACAGTCTATGGGTCATACACATACATACAAACACCCCCACCCACAATGTATAGCCAACGTGTACTTTATACGTTTCATTACATTTTTATATATTGCTACTAAAAATGTTAAAAATCACATATTTTATATTAATTTCTAACAACGGCATTAGCATGAGAAGAACTTACCAGTCCAAACGATGTCCTCTCTGTAATACCTACATGGTTTAAGCAGACCACCATAGTCCCTATGCCCAAATATTCCTCCATTTTGTAATCAAAGCTTAGCTAGCTAAATGAATCGTCCAACAATTTCTGTCTCACTTTCCCGATCAATTTATTCTAAAATTGTGTGTACATCTGTATATCTAGACTTAGATTTAGCTTTCCCTGACTTAGTCGCCATACTGATTGACATATAAACAGCTGAAGATGCGCTTTACCAAATAGTGCTGTGCGTAACATGCGCTCCTTCCAGTATGAATCTTCAATGGCGAATGACCCTCTTTACGCCGGAGTTTACTTCTTGGGTTGGTCTTCCAATACAACCATTACATATTGCCGTTTACCTCAGCTCATTGGCTATCTACCCAGCTAGATTTCAAGATGATCAGTGGTCATTAGGTTAAAATACTGTCAATCAACGAAACAGCGGGCAAATCATTGGTGCACAATGTCATTACTTGTTGTCTTCAAATCAGTTTCTTTCAGTCAATACGTCCCGCGAAATGACCCATCATCATTTGGTTGTGTTACAAACAAACCAGTTGATTGCAATGAAACCAAACATGACTGGAAAAGTCACGTTTAGTGTGTTTTTACATCGAATGTGTAGTCAAATTGAATGAGACGGAATTCACGACAAGCGGTTCACAAAATGTTTTGTGTTAGGCTATAAAAATGTATTTTATCAAACAAAAGACCATTCATTGTGTAACAATGAGCATTGGGATTGCAAACAGAGGAAGATCGTCAAAGGTAAACGCTTTATTTTATTGCAATTTGATTTTGTTACGCCTGTGCTGGTTGAAATAGTTTTTTTTATGGGGCTCTATCCTCAGATAATCACATTGTATTTCGAGGTAAATCCTTTTTTAAATCTGACAACGCAGTTGGATTAGCAAAATTCTAGGCTTTCGAATCATGTGAGACACTTGTATTTTCATGAATGTTTAACATGACTATGTAGCGATCACCGTATGTAGTCAATTTTAATCCTGCTAACGGGTTCGGTGCGCAGAGGTTAATGTAATTAATTCTAAGCGTCACTCCAGTCAAAACAGGCTCTGCGAACGTTCAATTCCATTAATTTGCTATAGGCTCACGCTATTGTTCCAGTGTAGCCAATGTTAAGCTGTTTTTCAACCTTGGGTGACTCATTCTATTTTCCAGCCTATAGATAGCCAGAGCGAATTTACGAAACCACCCAAATGTTCTTTGAGAAAGCACAACGACTATACCATTTAGCTAACCTAAGAATAATTTAGCTAACGAGAATTTAGCTAACGAGAATAATCAAGTCAATAAACGTTGGGTAGTTTGATAGCCTATAGTTAATATACTGGCAAGTTTGATGTATAACTACTAACGTTAGGTAGCTAGCTAACATACCGGTACATACTGCTGTAATGATATGCTATGTGGTTCGTAAGGACAGAGTAGCTAACATTGTCAGGCAACATAACGTAAGGTAACTTATTTGAAAAGTCATTACTTTATTACATAGAGTAGCAAGCTAACCCTTGGTCGTTAGGGCAAATCTGGTCTAATAGGTGTGAAAAAAAAACTAACGTTAGCACGGCTATTAGACTATTCTTTAGTAAAGGTTGAATAGTCTATTGTTCAGCTGTTCCCATCTCATTATTTTCCCTTTTCCACGCATCATTCTGCTCCTGAGTGGCTCACTTGTGGGCGTGCTGGCAGGATATGGCAGCATCTTCAGTTGTCAAGAATTCTGCATACAGTAACACATTTGTATGAAGGTGTGGTTATTTACAAGTAAATTGTTATATGCTATATGGAGATACATTTGTGTATTTGTCACAAGCAACTTTTTTTTATTTCCAATCAAAAATGATTGTTCTGAAACCAACTTTTTTCCAACCCAAAGGAATTCGAAGCGGACACATACGAAGATGGCATCTCAGGTAAGCAGCACTGGGCTGTATTGACGTATTCTGAAAATGACTTCTGCTGCTTCACATTTACTTTTGCGTACGGTCATATCTTGGTTATCTTCATATCTATAAAAAAAAAGCTGTTCTCTTTCAGAGAGCGAGCTGATCAAGGGGTCAAATGTAGATATTGCCAGATGTTCACTGTCCAAGGAACAGGCCGTGGAAGCTTTATTACTGGCAAGTGTCAATAACAGGGGTAATTAAACTGTTCTGTTTTTCTCCATCTCTGCCGGTCCTGTTGGACATGGAACCTGTCTCACATGCATTCATTAAAAAAAACTTAATGTCAGCTGCTAATTTTCAGACTTGCACCACACAAACACAGTCCAGTCCAGTGAAAATGGCTATCTGTTGCTGCCAAATTATGACTTCCCTGCAGGTTAGCCTTGCAATAACCAAGTGATGAGACACATAGCCCTCTATATTTAAATGTTTCAGGTACACTCCAATAGGTGTCTGCGTCACATAGTATCTTCCATTGTTTGTCCTCGTGTCTGTTTTTCAGTATAAAGTACTCTGTAGCCACTTAGTGTGGACACCAGGTGAGACCACAAACAATAACACTCTCTTCATAGGTGAGATGAAACTTGGTTGGATCAACAGGAAGAATTATTAAAGATACTTTACATTGAAATACAGACAGATGTAGTAGTCCCAGAGTTAATGATCCAAGGTCAGTTTGGAATTTCACCTCCTGATTTAAGATGACTGGCCGTGTTAGAATAAAACAAACCGGGTTTAATCATGCTCTCTCTCTCTATCCATCTGTCTCTCGTCTGCAGGTATGTTTTGATGTGAGGAAGCCAGTCCCGTCCTTGCCACCTCACCCGCTCTTAAGATAACCTTGGGCCCCTAGTTGGCCCGACGGTTGGTTAGGAGACACCGCAATTGTGATGAACTGAGAGAATATTAGGGTAGCACTCTAATTCATTAAACATATGCTGTCTGCCACTGTTCTTACCTCTCCCCACCACGTCTTCCTCGGTTTATAACGCACACCATATGTGCATTGAAGTACAGATTGAACTTGCAAAATATATAAATACATCTATTTAGTAACACCTAATGACCTTTCAATAAAGTGTTTCACATTCTCCACTGGTTGAAATTAAGTGTCTCATTGAAATACTATCCTGTGTCCTTAGAATAATGCAGATGAACGGAGTTAGATATGAATTACAAATCAAACTATGCATATATACAGAAAACGATCATGTTTCTAGTCTATTGTATAGTTACAATATGTAATCATTGTCCCAGGAGCAGCAAACACTGAAGTGTATAATTGTAATGCAGACACAGTATCATTCAAATAATGGAATTTGATATGACTGAAAAAATGTCTCAGATTCATACGTGAACCGCACTTTTATTTGCCAAGGAAGAGTACACGAGCAGTGAAAATATTCAATGTACAGGCTATGATGTGGGAATCTCATGCGTGGTAATAACTACAGTACATGTATATAGGACTTGCATCCTTGGCACAAAGTTATTATATTATGCTCTAGGCCTATCCATAGGCTTCAATGCCATTCAGACTTGAAGTTGATACAACTATGATAGCTGAGGTTTAGGTTCTGTACTAATAGTCATACCCATCTAACGTTTTTACAGTCCATACACAGATCAGCTACGTACTGTAGCTAGCTACACATCCATAGGCAGTTATTTTTATCCTCCACCACACAATAAGCAAGTAAATAGTTGGCTACCTTACTTCAGCTGCATTGCAAGGCAAGCTTATAAATTGTACATTCAATGCTTTCGCTAGCTAGATTCTTTACATCTACTGTTTCACAAGACAGCCTGGTTTGCTGGTTTTTTGTTCCTAAAACTAACACAAATGACAAATTAATTCTAACACTAGCTAGTCAGGTAACTTGCTAAATAGAGGTTTTCATGAACTATGACAATATGCACAAACGTCTCTACATTAAACATTCCTCTCAATTGTACTTTTTTTGCTTGACTCGACTTCATAAAAATGTACATTTAGTTCCGCCGTAATGTTTTGTCAGCCATCTTTGAACGCCGCAAGGGTGGCTCGCATCAAAATTCGTCATTGGAACCACTGTTCATAAAAAACCTTAACACTTGTGCATTTGGGTCCCAACTCCCCCTTGTGGTGGTCTGGAGCAATGAAGCTGGGTACCTCAAGTCCCGCGGTGCATGCTCACAACTTTTAAAGGAGGATCACTAAGTGCTGTTAATGTGAAGTGGAAACGTCTAGGCCTAACAATGGCTCAGCTGCGAAGTGATAGGCCACACAAGCTCACAGAACGGGAGTTCTGAAGCGCATAAAAATCATCTGTCCTCTGTTGCAACATTCACTACATAGTTCCAAACTGCCTCTGGACGCAACATCAGCACAAGAACTCTTCATCGGGAGCCGAGCATGATCACCATGCGCAATGCCAAGTGTTGGCTGGAGTGGTGTTAAGCTCGCAGCCATTGGACTCTGGAGCAGTGCAAACGGGTTTGGCAGATGCCAGGAGAATGCTACCTACCCGAATGCATAGTGCCAACTCTATAGTTTGGTGGAGGAAAAATGGTCTGGGGCTGTTTTTCATGGTTCGGGCTAGGCCTCTTAGTTCCAGTGAAGGGAAACCTTAACACTACAGCATACGCAATTTTGTGCTTCCAACTTTGTGGCAACAATTTGAGGAAGGCCCTTTCAGCATGACAATGCCCCGTGCATAAAGCGAGGTCCATACAAAAATGTGTAGAGAGAGGTGTGGAAGAACTTGATTGGCCTGTACAAAGCCCTGACAACTCCATTGACGCAAAGGGGGACCAACTCCATATAAATGCCCATGATTTTGGAATGAGGTGTTCAACGAGCAGGTGTCCACATACTCTTAGTCATGTAGCGTAGCTAGACACACACACCTCTCCAGCAAAACCAGAATACTGGACACCAGAATGTGTCAGTCTGTGTACACATACGAACAATGCTACATCATACAATGACATTCTAGACATTTCTGTGCTCCCAATTTTGTGGCAACAGTTTGGGAAAGGCCCTTTCCTGTTTCAGCATGACAATGCCCCTGTGCACAAAGCAATGTCCATACAGAAAGGGTTTGTTGAGATTGGTGTGGAAGAACTGGCCTGCACAGAGCCCTGACCTCAACCTCATCGAACACCTTTGGGATGAATTAGAACTCCGACTGCGAGCCAGGCCTAATCGCCCAACCTCATTAATGCTCTTGTGCCTGAATGGAAGCAAGTCCCCGCAGCAATGTTCCAACATCCTAGTGGAAGGCCTTCCCAGAAAAGTGGAGGCTGTTATAGCAGCAATGTTCCAACATCCTAGTGGAAGGCCTTCCCAGAAGAGTGGAGGCTGTTATTACAGCAAAGGGGGGACCAACTCCATAATAATGCCCATGATTTTGAAATGTGATGTTTGATGAGCAGGTGTCCATATACATTTTGTCATGTAGTGTATGTTATGAATTGCAATTCATACAATATGTTACGAGTTCGCAAAACTTATTTGACTAATTCCAATTTGTTTTGGCTAACGTTAGCTAGATATAGTCTAAAACCAGAATGCCCGACGGGGATTGTGCAAAGGTAATTCTCTTTGCGCACCCAACAGCATCCAGGTCTCCACCGAATATCGATGGGAGCCACACCTGTTGACTGAGGTAAACAATGCAATTGTATAAACAATTATTGCATATACTGTAGTCTTTCAAATTTGTGATTGACTTGGAGTTGTTTGTCTTACTATTTTAGTATAACATACTTTCAGATCACTGAAACCCCACCTGATGTGGGAGTTGTCGAACTACACTACCAGTCAAAAGTTTGGACACCTACTAATTTCAGGGTTTTTCTTGAATTTTACTATTTTCTACATTGTAGAATAATAGTGAGACTTCAAAACAATGGAATAACACACATTGACACATGTAGTAACCAAAAAAGTGTTAAACAAATCAAAATATATTTGAGACTCAAATATAGATTTGTTTAACACTTTTTTTGGTTACTACATGTGTCAATGTGTGTTTTTGTCTTCACTATAATTCTACAATGTAGAAAATAGTACAAATAAAGAAAAACCCTGGAATTAGTAGGTGTCCAAACTTTTGACTGGTACTGTATATATGTATGGGGGGATACAACCATCCCAGCTCTGCAGATTTTGCTGCGAAGAGACAGAATCATTAGATCAGTTGTTTTGCTACAGTCCATACAGTATGTAGCTTGTTTTTGGTCGCAGGTTTAGGAATGGCTGAAGAATTGCAACATTTACCTGGAGCTAACTCTGCAAATAGCACTGCTGGTGATTTGAAAAGTCAGTCAATCGATCAATAATATACTAACATTTTTTTGCTAAAAGTATATATTTTAATTTACAATCTGTAAAAACTGAGAATAGAAAAGTTTAGAAACTTATTTTTAAACAGCACAGTTGAAATATACATGGCAAATAGAAATCAATTGGAAATGACGCAGACAATTACATTGATGAAACCCACAATCTATATGCAATATTAAAGCAGATGTTTCTTCACTGCCTCAGCATACGACATCTTCTGCACAACTCTGACCTTGGACACCTCCGATCCCCAGCAACATGGGCACCCCTACAGTTGACACACACCATTTTCCCCCACAGAACCTACACATTCCTCTGTCCCATGTCCTCCTGCACACACTTCCCACATCTTGGATTATTTTACCTTTGTCAGGTAAAAACTCTTAATCAAAGCAACAAAAAAAAAGATTCTGTCACCACTCTCCCCATCGGGTCTGCGTCGCACCAAATGGCAGGCATCACCAACACCAGGAATATTCAACTTAAATTGCTCCACCTCCACACTTAACGCCACCCCAGAAATGGCTCCCTTCAATGGTGCAAGATACAGGTCTATCCTTAAATTGCATCACACAGAGCGCCTGATCCCTCTGATCTGAAGAAACACAAAAGTCCACTTCGGGTTACCTTTCACCGACTCAACAGCACCCAACAACTTTTCCAACAAACCTGAAACCACCCATGGATCAGCCAAAAGCAGTGGTGGAAAAGGTACAAAAATCTCATACTTGAGTAAAAGTAAAAAATACTGTCATAGAAAATGAGTCAAGTGAAAGTCACCCAGTAAAATAGTACTTCAGTAAAAGTCCAAAATTAGTTTGTTTTAAATATGCTTGAATATTAAAAGTAACTGGAGCTGCTGAAATATACTTAAGTATGAATAATAAAAATTCCATTAATGCAAACAAGACGGCACACTTTTTCTTGTTTTTTTCTCGTATTTACGGAGAGCCAGGGTCATACTCCAACACTCAGACAGAATTTAAAAACAAAGCATTTGTGTTTCGTGAGTCCGCCAGATCAGATGTAGTAAGGGATGACCAGGGATGTTCTCTTGATACGTGTACGAATTGGACTATTTTCTGTCCTTCTAAGCATTCAAAATGTAACAAGTACTTTTGTCAGGGAAACTGTATGGAGTAAAAAGTACATCATTTTCTTTAGGAATGTAGTGAAGTAAAAGTAGTGAAATATAAATAGTAAAGTACAGATAACACAAACTACTTAAGTAGTACTTTAAAGTACTTTACACCACTGGCCAAAAGGCCTGGTTCCACCCTCTTCAAAAATATCACTCACACTGGACCAAACGTATCTATTATAACCATGTCCTTAAACCAAATACCTGACTCAATATTAAACTTCTCCAAGCCAAAATATCATTTTAGCCCCCTCCAGGGACATGCTAAACCCAGTAGTCCCTCCACCTCAAACACTCATTAGTTCAACACTCTAAGACTCTAGTGCTGTGGTCACTAGTTACCACAGAATTGGCCTTATCGTACAAATGTATGATAAAAAAAAAAAAGAGGTCTTAATTTAAGGTTTGGCATACGATTAGCAGTGTGGTCAAGGTTAGGTTTAAAATCAGATTTTAAGATGATCAAATGTAGAAATAGGCAGGGTTTATTCCTTTGTGGCTGTGGTAACTAGTTACGACCCTGTGCTGTGGGAAGGAACGGCCTGATATTTGATTGATGGAAAAATTCAGCCAATGGTTGCAGCAATAGGCGGCTGTGTCGGGGAATTTATTGGTCAGGAGTAAAACGTCCTGCACCCAGAGCCATCGTGTATTTACTAATGCAGACAGATTACAAGCAAAAGCATGTGTTACAGCTGTGCAAACCCCGGATTTACAACTACAAACCATTTTGAAACAAATTAGACGTTAAATTTGTCAACCCCGAGCTTCCAGATTCGGCATGTGCAAATATGTTTTATTCACAGAAGATTCATAATTCGAAGTTTTCTAAATGAGTTGAATGCTTGCAAATGTGAAATTACATTTTTCACACATGATACAAGGTTGCGAAATTAAATGACACATTTGCGAATTATGATACAAACTTGCAAAATGAACTAACACATTTGTTTATCGGATCTCAGGGATCTCAATATGCGACCAGGAAATTCAACATGTGCGTACTTTTAGTATCCGGTGTCCCAAACCTTCCTCGAGGACAGTTGGACTGCGCGTGCGCGCCGTGCTGCCAGCCCACGCGCGGTCCGGAGGCGGTAGTGACGCCTGACTGAAATACAGCAGCAGAAAACAAGATGTCACCTAGCAGGGTCTGAGCAAAAACAAAACATTTGATCGGCTTTTTTATTATCGCAGAACAAGGACTATGAGACAGATCATTCATAGAAGGGTGAGTTGATCTTGTTTTGCCATAAAACGAAGCGGTAATGATGACGATGTGGCTGCAGATTTATTTTTGTGCGCCTCCCGTCTGTCTCAAAATGGCGAAGAGGCTGTTACAGTAACATAAGGTTGGGAAACTGATTCTTGTAGCTAGATAATGTCATGATCTTGCTCTGATACATGTCTTATGTTGCCTCACAGTGAATGTTTTGGCATTTGCATCGAGTTCGTTTACATGGCACGTTAACTGGATGGATTTTAAACATGGCTATTTATATAGCAATTAACCACGGTTCAATTGGTTCACTTTAATGGTCGGGAGGTGGATTGATTAACTAACGTTCGATATTTATGTACGTTATGTTGAGACGACAATGTCATGTTTGACAAGAGGACTTTTGTAGTAAAATGGTAACGAATCGGCTGCATTTCTTTAGCCATCCCGTTAGGTGGCTAGTTAGTTAGCTGGAAGGGCGTGTTAATTGGCCATCGCTGCAACCTTGTCCCAGCTGGCTAGCTAACGTTCGCTGTTAAAATTCCTTCAATGTTAGCTATATCATGCACTGGTAAATTGGCTAAACCACATTTTAGTCTCACCTTTGCAGTAATGCAAATGTTTAATCTTGCTAAGGAGTTGCCGACTTATGTAACGTTAACCACTAACGTTAGCTACCTAGCTGGCCTTTTGGAAATTTAGCTAGTCAACAAACTGTTAATTTCAGAAGGTTAGCTAGCTATCTAAATGGTTTCCTGTTAACGTTAACTAAATTAGTAACATACTTTCTTGCTTTGGCGGTGGTTCATCATAAATAAGTTCAACAGAACGTGGTCCTGTGGTTGGCTGGCGGCCACCTTCCAGAGGAAGAGCAGTCCATCTCGGCAGAACCTGTCTCCCTCCAGCAGGTGGCGTTTCGCCCACCAAGCAAGGCGTTTTGGTATGGAGGGCAATGGGTGTCAAATTTGGTAAATCAAAATGTATGGCTTGTTTGCTATGGAATTTTTACTTGCTCAAATAGACATTTCGTAATGTTTAAGTTGTTAGCAGTGTACTGATAAGTAGGGCGCAACATGGCGTCAACTGTGAGAAAAAAACCACTATCAGAGTTGTCTTGAGATTCAAGGAATGAGGCTTGATTTGATTTATTAGGATCCCGATTAGCTGACCCCAATGGTGACAGCTAGTCTTGGAAAAGGGATTACAGACAGGACTTTACAATTTACATACATTTTAAAATCATTTAGTGTGTGTGTGCATCTATCAGTTACACATGTCAGTATATAAACAGAAGTATGTCACATGGGGGAGAGGCATTGTGCCGTGAGGTGTTGCTTTATTTGTTTCTTGAAACCAGGTTTGCTGTTCACTTGTACTAAGATGGGAGCTCCATGCACTCATGGCTCTGTATAGTACTGTACATTTCCTTGAATTTGTTCTGGACCTGGGGACAGTGAAAAGACTCCTTGTGGCATGTCTGTTGAGGTAAGTGTAAGTTGAATAAATTTTGGAATTTGTAACATTATTGTTTCTTATAAAAACAAGAAGTGACGCAAGACATGCAGTTCTGTTCTCTGCCAGCTGCAGCACTTGCCCATATGCCTGGACAATAGTCAAGATGAGCTGAAACTAGAGCCGGCAGGACTTGCTTTTTGGAGTGTGGTGTCAAAAAAGCATAGCATCTCTATATTATGGACAGACCTCCCCCATCTTTACAGCCATTGAATCTATATGTTCTGACCATGACAGTTTTACAACCTGTCTAATGTCATATCTAGGGTGTTCCTAATTTGTGGTGTGTTGCTTAGGGCACTATCCCAAGTTGATAACTACATACGTCTACAGCTGAAAGGCACCAGCTGAAAGGCAGTCTACAGGGATGACCTATTGACCTATTTTCAACTTTACTAAGGCTGGTATTTTGTTCGGACCCTTAAGTGATCCGAGTAGAAATCCTCAGTAAATATTCCATTGTACGTGTGCTTTTATGTTTACATAAGCGCACATGCCAAGGGAAAGAACCAAGTATCCTGATGGACTCATTCGGAACAGGTTGCAACCTGACTTCAACAGATAATTTCCATGTCGATGCCTGGAGGTCAGTAAGAGTTTACGTCAACCTCAACACATATGTTAAGGTGTCCGGTAGTAGTTTTACTGCACGTTAATGTGTCTTACACCATTATAGACTCCTTCATACCTATCACCACTATCTCATAGCTATGTTATCCACGGAGGAGCTAATCTCATGACGGAAGTACTCTATAAGCACTGAACCAGTCGTACGCGGTGTGATCATGGTTTATGACTCCTGAATGGAGGGTTCTATTAGTGGTATGTGTGTTGACCATCAGAAGTGTGTTCTGGAGATTCCATTCCACGTATTGCAATCTGAGTGACTTAACTCATCTGTCGCTATTATCAATAGCAATTTGACTTGTGCTGTCTCTAATCCTCTTACTGGCTGTTGCTGGACTGACTGTGGTAGCATTTAAAAAAAAAAAAATCACCTTTATTTAACCAGGTAAGCTAGTTGAGAACAAGTTCTCATTTACAACTGCGACCTGGCCAAGATAACGCAAAGCAGTGCGAAAGAAACAACACAGAGTTACACATGGAATAAACAAGCATACAGTCAACACAATAGAAAAAAAGAAAGTCTATATACAGTGTGTGCAAATGGCATGAGGATGTAAGGCAATAAATAGGCCATAGAAGCAACGTAATTACAATTTAGCAGATTAACATTGGAGTGATAGATGAGCAGATGATGGTGTGTAAGTAGTGATACTGGTGTGCAAAAGAGCAGTTTGTATTTACTTTTCTATGTGGATGAGGTATGTGGATTGGTTGGGCTATTTACAGATGGACTATGTACATCTGCTGCGATCAGTTAGCTGCTCAGATAGCTGATGTTTAAAGTTAGTGAGGGAAATATAAGTCTCCAGCTTCAGTGATTTTTGCAGTTCGTTCCAGGAAGGAAAGGCAGCCAAAGAAGGTGTTGGCTTTGGGGATGACCAGTGAGATATACCTGCTGGAGCGTGTGCTACGGGTGGGTGTTATCGTGACCAGTGCGCTGAGATAAGGCGGGGCTTTACCTAGCGTAGACTTATAGATGACCTGGAGCCAGTGGGTCTGGCGACGAATATGTAGCGAGGGCCAGCCAACTAGAGCATACAGGTCTCAGTGGTGGATGGTATAAGGTGCTTTGGTAACACAACAGATGGCACTGTGATAGACTACATCCAATTTGATGAGTAGAGTATTGGAAGTTATTTTGTAGATGACATCGCCATGGTCAAAGATCGGTGGGATAGTCAGTTTTACTAGGGTAAGTTTGGCGGCGTGAGTGAAGGAGGCTTTGTTGCGAAATAGAAAGCCAATTCTAGATTTGATTTTGGATTGGAGATGTTTGATATGAGTCTGGAAGGAGAGTTTACAGTCTAGCCAGACACCTAGGTGTTTGTAGTTGTCCACATACTCTAGGTATGAACCGTCCAGAGTAGTGATGCTAGTCGGGTGGGCAGGTGCGGGCAGCGAACGGTTGAAAAGCATGCATTTGGTTTTGCTGGCGTTTTAAGAACAGTTGGAAGCCACGGAAGGAGACTTGCATGGCATTGAAGCTTGTTTGGAGGTTGGTTAACACAGTGCCCAAAGAAGGGCCAGATGTATACAGAATGGTGTTGTCTGCGTAGAGGTGGATCAGGGAATCACTCGCAGCAAGCGCAACGTTGTTGATATATACAAAGAAAAGAGTCATCCTGAGAATTGAACCCTGTGGTACCCCTATAGATTACTAGACGTCCGGACAACAGGCCCTCCGATTTGAAACACTGAACTGTCTGCGAAGTGGTTTGTGAACCAGGCGAGGCAGTCATTTGAGAAACTAAGACTATTGAGTCTGCCGATAAGAATGTGGTAATTGAAAGCCTTGGCCAGGTCGATGAAGACTGCTGCACAGTATGGTCTTTTATCGATGGCGGTTATGATATTGTTTAGCATTGGTACTTGAGGGGAACAGTTGTCCTACCAATTTTTTTTCAGAAATGATATCCTACAGGAACACATGATATGGAGCATTTTACTAGTTTTATTGTAGTTGAATCTACACATGGCAAGGCATGACTATTTTTGCAATTTGTTTTGGAAGTGGAAGTCCACTGGACTTCTTTTACAACCAGTGTGGGACACCTCAGTAATATCTTAATGTGTTCTAAGATTACCCCTGTCTAGGGGCCTGTCTGCTCCTCACTGTTCTCATAGGGGAGTTTACAACTAGATTTGTTTTCTCCTCTGGAGGCCTTGTACGGTGATGCATGTAGTCTTGACCACCACCACCAGCGGTTGGTATCACAACCAAAAAGGTTGGACCCTATGTACAAAATGTCAGTGGCTGCATAATAGAATGACTGTAACCTTTCAACCAAATCTCCTGGTGTTTGTGCTTGAAAATGCTCAGTGGCTGTCGAGGCCTGTCAGTCACCACAGCGTCTGAGTATGGTAACCTCTTCAGTACCTGCGAACTGAGACAAGGATATCTGTCTGATATCGCAAAGAGTGATCAGGTCAGTTTTTCTAGATTGACACCATTAGTGTAATTGTAAGGGGTGACAGTCCCCCACAAAGCAGAAGATGTATCATCAGAAGCAGAGTACACTCTGCGTGTCAATGTTTTTCTTGCGGAGACTGCCGCAGTGCTTGCGGAAGTGTCCGAAGGGCAAGATAAGTTAATCCCAGCTACAGTATTGCACGACTTCAAGGAGGAGGGAAGTTGCTCATTCACAGAGACTGCTGGCTCGAAATCATAAAAAGAATAGTCAATCAGGTTTGCTGATTGAATGAGATCGTAATATCTCCTTGGATCGGATTCTGCACCGAGAGGTTTACAAACGTCTCTTTTCCAAGGGGTGCTTATGACAGATGCCCCTCGTGGATGACCGTGTTGCAGCTAGCGTTAGGGGAAGACTGTGTGGTCAGTGGAGAAGGCACTGTGACCTGTGACAATACCTGGTTGGTTTTCTGATCCATCAAGTCTGCTCTGAGTACCAGTGGTTCCGATTTGAGGCTGGTAACATACACAGGGTGAATGAGCACTACGTCCTGGAAGTGTAGTTTCAGCATGACTTTCAATGTGAGAGGCGAGGTAGTCTGAGTGAAACCTCGAAGTGTAGTGTCGCATCTTTCCACTTTTAACCAACGTTTAGTTTGCTTCAAATCCCTTTTGAGATTGTCAAACAAGGTTTGAGAGGTGAGCGATATTGTCGCGCCAGAATCAATTAGTGCATGACAAGTTAAGCATTTACTCCAGGACCGTTTCCAGATATGGCTGTTAAGATTTGCACTTAGTGGACATATGTGGAGTGGTTGTTCGCAACGATGTGATGTGTCATTTCTGTTCAAGGTGAAAGCAGTGTTCTCTGCTTTAACGGAGCTTTGACAATTTTCTTCACAACCTTTGTATCATGGTCTATAGACACAGCCTGTGGGGTTGTTTTTGTTGATCAAGCGGGCCCGGATAGCGTCTTAAATCAAATTCCTCTCATTCAACTTCCTTGCTAAGGGTGTTAAATCCTGCTGGCCTGGTGCCCCACAATTCCCCGTCTAGTCCTTGTGACTTATCTTTGACCCTTTTCTCAAATTTTTCTCATTCTTCTCGCTTTAGTTCTTCACGTAGTTGAACTTCTGGAGAACATTGGTCTACGTTTTGATCATCCGTCAACCCTTTGTTACCTGTGAAATCTGACACTTTGTGGGTTGGGATCAGGAACGTAGCGAACAGCTCGATTGTAGCAGCAGTCTTTTCAATGCTTTGATGCTTCAAAAGCTGTGCTTGCAAGCTCTGAGTTGTAAGATGGGCCCTACAGCCCACGTTAACTTGCCTAAGTAGGTAATGAAGGTGGGATACATGTTTAACAAACATTTTGTTTGAATGTTAACTTCATATGGCTGCAGGGGCAGTATTGAGTAGCCTGGATGAAAAGGTGCCCATTGTAAATGGCCAGCTCCTCAGTCGCCTTTGCTAATATATGCATATTATTATTAGTATTGGATAGAAAACAATAACGTTTCCAAAGCTGTCAAAAATATTGTCTGTGAGTATAACAGAACTGATATTGCAGGCGAAACCCTGAGGAAAATCAAAACCGGAAGTGGCTTCTATTTTGAAAACTCCATGTTCCATAGCCTCCCTTTGCTGGATTTAAAGGGATATGAACCAGATTCCTTTTCCTATCGCTTCCTTAAAACCTCTTGTAACTACCCATCCTGGATCCGGGAGAATTGTCATCAACTGACACTAAGTAGCATAACGCAACAGACAAAAAAAATCTTACTAGAAAATATTCATATTCATGAAATCACAAGTGAAATATTTTCAAACACAGCTTAACCTTTTGTTAATTACCCGGTCATCTCAGATTTTGAAAATATGCTTTACAGCCAAAGCAATACAAGCAATTGTGTAAGTTTATCGATAGCATAGCATTATGCCTAGCTAGCAGCAGGCAATCTGGTCACGAAAATCAGAAAAGCAATCAAATTAAATCGTTTACCTTTGAGCTTCGGATGTTTTCACTCACGAGACTCCCAGTTAGATAGCAAATGTTCCTTTTTTCCATAAAGATGATTTTTGTAGCCAAAAATAGCTCCGTTAGTCCTTCATGTTCGGCTGAGAAAACGACCGGAAATCCCGGACATGACAACGCCGAAAAATATTCCAAATTAGCTCCATAATATCGACAAACATGGCAAATGTTGTTTATAATCAATCCTCAAGGTGTTTTTCAAATATCTATTCGATAATATATCAACCGGGACAGAGCTTTCTTCAGTAAGACCGGGTGGAAAAATGGCTACCTCTGTCTTTTGCGCGAGAAATACACAAAGAGCCATCAGGTGCACACTGACGCAATGTTGTCGCTCAGGCTCATTTTTCAAAATAAAAGCCTGAAACTGTCTTGTGATACTAGACACATTAAGGAAGCCATAGAAAAGGGAATCTCGCTGATATCCCATTCACTGCTCAATAGGGAAGCATAGGAAGGGACTCTTATTTAGAAACCGCTGCGTTCCTGATTGGATTTTTTTCATTCTTTTGCCTGCAATATCAGTTGTTATACTCACAGACAATATCTTAACAGTTTTAGAAAACACTCAAGTTTCCATCCTAAGCTGTCAATTATATGCATATTCAATTTTCTGGTCCTGAAAAATAGCCTGTTAACTTTGGGAACGTTATTTTTCACACAAAAGACCCCTAGATTCAACAAGTTAAGGTATCAACAGTCTTCAGACATAGTTTCAGGCTTTTATTTTGAAAAATGAGCCAGAACGATTACAAGTGGTCAAGTGGTCACATGAGTTTTGCTCGCGCAACAGAGTTTGGATAGGTATTGCGTTTCCCTCTACTACTGTGAAAGACATTTGCGGTTGATATATTATCGATTATATATTTTAAAAACAACCTGAGGATTGATTATGAAAAATGTTTCTGTGGACATTATGGAAACTGTTTGAAATTTTAGTCTGCGTTGTGACCGCTCTTTCCTGTGGATTTCTGAACATAACGCGACAAACAAACGGAGGTATTTTGGATCATCTTTATGGAACAAAGGGAACATTTGTGGTGTAACTGGGAGTTTCATGAGTGAAAACATCCGAAGATAATCAAAGGTAAACGATTACTTTGATTGCTTTTCTGATTTTCGTGACCGAGTTACCTGCCGCTAGGTGTACATAATGGTTTGCTGTATATCGATAAACTTACACAAACGCTTGTATTGTTTTCTCTGTAAAGCATAATTTCAAAATCTGAGACGACAGGGTGATTTAACAAAAGGCTAAGCTGTGTTTCACTATTTCACTTGTGATAACAGAACTTATTTAGCAGGCGAAACCCTGAGGACAAACTATTCAGATTTTTTTTTGAGCTCACTCTCTTTTCAATGGGAATACAGATTTCAAAGGGACCTTCTTGCAGTTCCTATCGCTTCCACTGGATGTCAACAGTCTTTAGAAATTGGTTGAGGTTTTTCCTTTGTGTAATGAAGAATTACAGCCATCTTGAACGAGGGTAACTTGAAGTGTACTGTTAGATAGAGGCGCGTGACCAGAAAGCTAGCTACAGTTTGTTTTACTCCTGTATTGAACACGCATCATCCCGTCTTCAATTTGATCGATTATTTACGTTAAAAAATACCTTAAATACCTAAAGTTGTATTACAAAAGTAGTTTGAAATGTTTTGGCAAAGTTTACAGGTAACTTTTGAGATATTTTGTAGTCATGTTGCGCAAGTTGGAACCGGTGTTTTTCTGTATCAAACGCACCAAATAAATTGACATTTTGGATATTTATCGACGGAATTAATCTAACAAAAGGACCATTTGTGATGTTTATGGGACATATTGGAGTGCCAACAAAAGAAGCTCGTCAAATGTATGGCATGATTTATATTTTTATATCTGCGTTTTGTGTCGCGCCTGCAGGGTTGAAATATACTTTTTGTTTACTATGGTGCTATCCTCAGATAATAGCATAGTTTGCTTTCGCCAAAAAGGCTTTTGGAAATCTAACATGTTGGCTGTATTCACAAGTGTAGCTTTAATTTGCTATCTTGCATGTGTGTTTTCATGAAAGTTAGTTTTTAATAGTAATTTATTTGAATTTGGCGTGCTGCATTTTTCCTGGCTTTTGGCCAGGTCCCACATATCCCAGAGAGGTTAAATAGCTAATGGAGGACTCTTTTCCCCATGGTTTATGTTTATGCCAGCCAGGTAGGCTATACTCTCGTTGTAAATATAAAAGTTGAAAAAAATACAGTAGTCCCAGCCTACAGAAATTGTTTTTAGCGGCCATCGCTCTGTTTTCTCCCGCAATTGCATAGACTATAGAAATGTTGCGCCACATGAGCTCACGTGCTCTCGTTAAGTGTTTGAGTTACATTTTCAAATACAATCGTGGCCAAAAGTTGAGTGACACAAATATTAATTTTCACAAAGTTTGCTGCTTCAGTGTCTAGATATTTTTGTCAGATGTTACTATGGAATACTGAAGTATACTTAGAAGAATTTAATTAGCGTCCGACTTTTATTGACAATTACATGAAGTTGATGCAAAGTCTATTTGCAGTGTTGACCCTACCCTCAATTAACTTCTGGGCCACATCCTGACTGAATACATAATCAATGTTTGGAGTTTGTCAGAATTGGTGCATTTTTGTTTGTCCACCTGCCTCTTGAGGATTGACCACAACTTCTCAATGAGATTAACCTCTTGGATTTAGGGGGGCGCTATTTTAATTTTTTGATGAAAAACATTCCCGTTTTAAACAAGATATTTTGTCACGAAAAGATGCTTGACTATGCATATAATTGGCTTTTAGAAAGAAGACACACTGACGTTTCCAAAACTGCAAAGATATTGTCTGTGAGTGCCACAGAACTGATGTTACAGACGAAACCCAGATAAAAATCCAACCAGGAAGTGCCGCATTTTTTGAAACCGCCTCATGCCAATGACTCCTTATATGGCTGTGAATGAGCTTACGTTTTCCACGTTTTCCCCAGGGTGTCTACAGCATTGTGACGTCTTTTTAGGCATTTCCATTGAAGAATGGCTGTAAGGGACCATATATAGCATGTGGTCACATTTGTCTCCTGCAGAAAATCTTGCGTAAAATACTGAGGTAGCCATTTTTTCAATCGCTTCTTATGAGAAACCAATTGCCTCGACGGATATATTATCGAATAGATATGTTAAAAACACCTTGAGGATGGATACTAAACAACGTTTGCCGTGTTTCTGTCGATATTATGGAGCAAATTTTGGAAAAGGTTTGGTGTTATAGTTGCAGGATTTTCTGGTCGATTTCTCAGCCAAGCATGGTGAAGAAACGGGAGCTTTTTCACCTACAAAAATAATATTTTTGGAAAAAAGCAACATTTGCTATCTAACTGGGAGTCTCCTGAGTGAAAACATCCGAAGTTCTTCAAAGGTAAATGATATAATTTGGTTGCTTTTCTTATTTTCGTGGAAATGTTGCCTGCTGCCAGCAGAGCCTAGCATAGCATTATGCCTTGATAAACTTACAGCCAACGCTAGACAAGCATTTGTGTAATGCATATTTTGAAAATCTGAGATGACCGTGTTGTTAACAAAAGGCTAAGCTTGTGTTTGAATATATTTATTTCATTTCATTTGCGATTTTCATGGATAGGAAAAGTTTATGTCCGCTGGGTTATGCTAATGCATTTGAGGCTATGATTACGCTACCGGATACGGGTCTGATGAGTTTCCTGGCCATGGACCCAAAATATTGATGTTTTATTCGTAGAGCTACTTAGTTATCACTTTTGCTTTATGGCAAGGTGCTCCATGCTGGAAAAGGCTTTGCTCATCACTAAACTGTTCCTGGATGGTTGGGAGAAGTTGCTCTCGGAGGATCTGTTGGTACCCTTCTTTATTCATGGCTGTGTTCTTAGGCAAAGTTATGAATGAACTCACTTCCTTGGCTGAGAAGCAACCCCACACATAAATGGTCCCAGGATGCTTTACTGTTGGCATGACACAGGACTGATGATAGCGCTCACCTTGTCTTCTCCAGACAAGCTTTTTTCCGGATGCCCCAAACAATCGGAAAAGGGATTCATCAGAGAAAATGACTTTACCTCTGGCCTCAGCAGTCCAATCCCTGTACCGTTTGCAGAATATCCGTCTGTCCCTGATGTTTTTCCTGGAGAGAAGTGGCTTCTTTGCTGCCTTTCTTGACACCAGGCCATCCTCCAAAAGTCTTCGCCTCACTGTGCGTGCAGATGCACTCACACCTGCCTGCTGCCATTCCTGAGCAAGCTCTGTACTGGTGGTGCCCCGATCCCGCAGCTGAATCAATTTTAGGAGACTGCGCTTGTTGGACTTTCTTGGGCGCTCTGATACCTTCACAACAATTGAACCGCTCTCCCTGAAGTTCTTGATGATCCGATAACTGGTTTATTTAGGGTGCAATCTTACTGGCAGCAATATTCCTTGCCTGTGAAGCCCTTTTTGTGCAAAGCAATGATGACGGCACGTGTTTCCTTGCAGGTAACCATTTTTGACAGGAAGAACAATAATTCCAAGCACCACCCTCCTTTTGAAGCTTCCAGTCTGTTATTCAAACTCCATCAGCATGACAGTGATCTCCAGCCTTGTCTTTGTCAATACTCACACCTGTGTTAACTAGAGAATCACTGACATGTCACCTGGTCCTTTTGTGGGAGGGCTGAAATGCAGTGGAAATGTTTTTTGGGATTCAGTTCATTTGCATGGCAGAGGGACTTTGCAATTAATTGTAATTCATCTGATCACTCTTAAGATTCTGAAGTATATGCAAATTGCTATCATACAAACTGAGGCAGCAGACTTCGTGAAAATTAATATTTGTGACTTTCTCAACTTTTGGCCATGACTGTACATTTGCATCGATGTCAGTGATTTAAAGGCACAATAGAGTGCTGAGTACCAGGCAGTTAACAAGTTTGGTAGGTTACTCATGACCAGCAGCATCAGAGTTTGGATAAGCCTAATTCTGACTAAACGGTCATGTGGAATTTGACTGCCTTCGTGACTCGTGACTACCTGTGTGGTGGTAATATGGTCACCACAACAACCCTACCTAGGAGCTAGGTAAACTGTTGAAACATGGGAAGATATTCTGTACCTTGTTGACTCTTCTATTTGTGCCGAACATGGTTTGATCAAATGCAAAATCCATAACACAGGACTAAACCCAGGCTTTCTAAAATCGATCCTGATGTCGTCCCTGTTTTGCAACAGGAGTCGGCAAGCTCCTGCTTCAATAATACATGTTTTGGTCCAGCTTTTCTCAACGTAACTATTGGTCTGCCATCTTTGATACCATATCTAAAAGTATTACAAATGCCTTTTGATCCTACTGCCATAACTTTGTTTAGGGTAATACCTGATGCCTTAACACTACCAAAATACACATCTGACTTTGTAGCCTTTGAGTTTGTTGGCAAGAAGGTTGATTTTTACTTCTGTGGCAATCACCCTCTCCTCCCTCTCATTTTGTGTGGATTAAAGATGTTTTTCACTTTAGTAAATTGGAGGAGATAAAATATACCCTATGGGGATCTTCTGACAAATTCTACCGAATATGGCCACCTTTTTTAAACTTATTTTTATTTAAATTGGCATGTCCGTTAAGAATAAATTCTTATTTACAATGATGGCCTACCCCAGCCAAACCCTTATCCGGACGACGCTGGGCCAATTGTGCACCACCCTACGGGACTCCCAATCATGGCTGGTTGAAATTATATTTATCGGACATTTGAGAAATGTACTGGTCATCCATATGCAATGGGTGCGTTCCCCAAATAGGGGGCCGCGTACCAAATCTGGTTTGCGGTAGATTTTATTTGGCACCCCAAGTTTTCTGAGCAAAACAAATATATATTGTATTCTATATTTTCTTTTAAATTGTTGGACATAAGACTATAAAAGCACCAACAAATAAGCTCCAAGTGATTTTAATTTTGTAAATGTGTTCCAAAGTATTACCACGCATGGTTTATTAGGTACACCAGTCTAATACCAGGTCGGACCTCCCTTTGCGTCCAGAACAGACTGAATTGTCGGGGAATTGAAACGTTGCTCAATTGGTATCAAGGGACCCAATGTGTGGCAGGATAACATTCCCTACACCACATATGTGAACAATATATGTAGTCAAAAAACAATTGCATTTTGTCATAAGTTAACAAGCAATATGTGAAAACTGTTGTGGAAATCTGCAGAGCTCAAGTCGACTACAAAACTCAAAATGCAACGCTCTCTAAAGTTTGGCTGGCTAGCTAGCTAGAACACGTAGCTACACACAATACCAAAGTCAATATCAGCATGTGAAGTAGTTAGCGAGTTGTAAAGTCCCTGAAACTGCAGTATCAAATGAGGAGTTACAATCTCACCATGTATGATCCATCTTCATAATCAACAGTAGCCTAGGCGCCTGTCGCGTGCTCTCTCAGCAGCAGGTGAGACATGCCTGTAAGGCAGCGTTCAAGGAGTGAGAGTGGTGCTGAAGCCCGGAACATTTGTCTGGCTACAATTTTATTTATCGACTTTTAATTGATTTGATTGGCCAAAAGCCGGCAATTACCGGTTAACGGAAACCCTGTGTTTTTAAAACCAACCAATAACTATTTCTGTCCACATATCACTCACTTTATACAAGATGTCACCCTCATTCGCATCTCACATAGTTTCCTAGCTCTCTCAACATGCAGGTGCCGGTCTTTTAACACACACACAAGATGCAGTGTACACACTGACTAGATCCTATTGTACACGGACTCACCCTATTTTTGCTATGTCTAGATTCGCCTCATGACCCATTATGGCTTCTCATAGTTTTTAAGCTGAGAGAAGAGGGATTTGGTTTGGGAAATGTGTGACAAGACAGCGCCGTCTCTGCAGTTTTAAAGGCTGTTGCTGTCTGACTACCTGACCGGGGGCTTTAAGTGAATGGAGCCTGGTGGTGGGCCAGGCTCCTGGTGGTGGGCCAAACATTCAAATAATCAAAGCTTGATGATGAGTTGGCTATTTGAATCAGCAGTGTAGTGCTAGGACAAACAACTGGCCAAGTCCTACCTTGAAATGATATGTCAACTTTTGTTGCACTGAAAGTTTGACTGGAAGGGATTGGACCGCAGTGAAAGTTATTCACACATGTACACAGATTTACTTCCAGTGTGATAAGGGTAGTGCATGGGACCTTGAACTCTATAGTAATTTGATTGACTCAACATTGAATGAGTAAATCGTTTTATTGAAGGGTATTGATCATGAAAGTAATGTCTGTTTCTCAAAAACATTGCAACTTTAACAGTTAGTTTAAATATAAACGTTAACATTCTTGTCCACAAAACACGCTTGAGTACACCCACTTGTCACTCAACCACGCACACACACGCGCACACACACACACACACACACACACACCAGTCCTGGCATAGCTGAGTTGGCTCTTGCAGGTGTCAGAGCTGGCATAGGCTTGGTGACAATGTCATATGTGAGAGGTCAGGCTAATTTGGTTAGCGGCCTATTTATGAGCTGGACAGTCAGTGCTGCCCGGAGCCTTCCTGCCTGCCTGCCTTCTCACCTTTCCCTTGTCCCCTCCTTTCTCCACAGTCCTGTGAGACTGGTGATTAACAAGCCAGCCCACAATGGCTTTTGGTAGGTAGCCTATACTGTTTGTTTCACAGAATAAATGACTTGATGGCATAGTTTATTCTCGTGGTTCGGTGTCTCAACATGAGACAACAGACAACAAAACCGAATTCCACTTGTGAATCCTTGTGTCCTTTTCTGGTGTGTTGTGGTCTTAAACCCTGTCTCATTCTTTTTGTGGATCTGTCAGCTGGGAGAATGGACTGTCATTTCTCTTTGCTAATTTGAGCTGTTCTTGCCATAATATGGGCTTAGTCCTATTTGGTAAAATACCATATTCTGTATACCACCCCTACCCTGTCACAACATAACTGATTGGCTCAAATGGATTAAGAAGGAAATAAGTTACACAAATTCACTTTTAATGGGTCACACCTGTTAATTGAAATGCATTCCAGGTGACTACCTCCATGAAGCTGGTTGAGAGAATGCCAAGTGTGTGCAAAGCTGTCATCAAGACAAAGGCTACTTGAAGAATCTCCAATATTTTGATTTGTTGAACACTTTCTTGGTTACTACATGATTCCATGTGTTTATAGTTTTGTCTTCACTATTCTACAATTTAGAAAATATTGAACATTTTAAGAAAAAACATTGAATGAGTAGGTGTGTCTGAACTTTTGACTGGTACTGTACATTTATTTACACCTGTGGAATTTGCCTTCGTGAGAAAGGTGCCCGTCAGCATTAAACCAACAGAATACAGACAAGTTCACATAGACCTCATACAGAATATACAAAATCGGTACAGTAAACTTAAAACATAAATCTGGCATCATTGTTTGGAATATCAAATCGCATTAGAATTGCAGTATCACATCTCAATAGAATCGTGATACATATCGTATCGGCACATACTGTAAGTATTGTGATAATATCGTGAGGTCTGGCAATTCCCAGCGATACTCCTCAGTCCTGCACTGTCAGCTGTCTGGACGACTAGTCTCTGGCACACACACACAGATCCCACGCATACAAACATTTCTACAAAGAGGATGGCACCCCCACATAAACACTTGTAAGCATGTGTACACACACAGACAGACTCTTTGTGGTCTAGCCAATAAGCAGCTTAACGCCACTCACCCCAGCTACTAGCAGTCTTATGGCTCAGGAAGTACATGCTTTGCTGCAGAACCACAAATGGCTGTTGGTTTTGTTTCTGTTTATTAGTAGATTAGGCTACCCTATCAATATGCCGTACTATTAGCCTAAATATGTTCCACACCTGTCAGAGGCCAGAATGAGAGAAGTGAGCCTTGCCATTAGGCAGAATGGCAGATATCATTGTGTTTGTACCGCATTGATTAGTAATCTAATTTTTCTGTCAATAACCGTAAACTAATTTAATTTTTCCTTCTTGCTCTCCCTCCACCTCTTTGTTTTGCTCTCTCCCCTTATTCTCGCCCTTGTATCCGCCCCTCTGTTTGGAGTACCAGTTGTAGTCTCTGAGGACTGAGCAGCTGACCTGAGGACCCCCCCCCCTACACCCTCACCCCTAGTCCAGAGGGCGAGAGCAGCCACTACAGCCACCATGGTGCTGTCACAGAGACAACGAGATGAACTGTGAGTACACACACACACACGACACGGGTTTTGTACGGTCATAAATCCTGGATAAGTTATGGGAAATGACTTGTTTTCCAGGCTTGTTGGATTCTAAACTTTGAACATTGAGATATTAAAGACATGATAGATCAGTCGCATAGTATATAAAGGAGTGAGATCTGTAGAAAGACAGTGTGGCTGTGGAATGTGCTGGGTGGAAGGGAGGAGATCACAGGATTGCTATAGGGGAAACAGATGGACATCTGTGGATTAGGTAGAGGGGTTGAGGTCAGGTCAGATCCCCTGAAGGGAGTAATAAGGGTTTAGTATCCTGTTACCCTCTTCTTGTGGAACCTTAAGATGTAAGGATTGTCCAGAAGTGTCCAAAGTGGGGATATATATATATATATATATATATATATATATATATATATATATATATATATATATATATATATATATGAAAAGCTTAAATAAATCATTATCTCTACTATTATTCTGATATTTCACATTCTTAAAATAAAGTGGTGATCCTAACTGACCTAAAACAGACTAGGATTAAATGTCAGGAATTGTGAAAAACTGAGTTTAAATGTATTTAGCTAAGGTGTATGTAAACTTCCGACTTCAACTGTATATTCCCGTTAATTCCCACGGAAAGTTTCCACCTTCCCCAAAATGTGGAACCAGTCAAGGGGTCTGAATACTTTCAGAATGCGCTGTTTTTGACAGGGTCTTAAAACCTCTTGGAACTACCGCTCCCGGATCCGGGAGAATTGTCATCAACTGACAATAATTAGCATAACGCAACGGACAAAAAATATTACTAGAAAATATTCATATTCGTGAAATATATTGAAACATAGCTTAGCCTTTTGTTAATCACCCTGTCATCTCAGATTTTGAAATTATGCTTTACAGCCAAAGCAAGACAAGCATTTGTGTAAGTTTATCGATAGCCTAGCATAGCATTATGCCTAGCTAGCAGCAGGCAGCTTGGTCACGAATCAGAAAAGCAATCAAATTAAATCGTTTACCTTTGAGCTTCGGATATTTTCACTCACGAGACTCCCAGTTAGATAGCAAATGTTCCTTTTTTCCATAAAGATTGTTTTTGTAGCCAAAATAGCTCTGCTTGTTCTTCACGTTTGGCTGAGAAATCAACCGGAAATTGCGGACACGACAACGTCGAAAAAATATTCCAAATTAGATCCATAATATCGACAGAAACGTGGCAAACATTTTTTTATAATCAATCCTCAATGTGTTTTTCAAAAATATTTTCGATAATATATCAACCAGGTCAGTTGGGTTCTTAGTAGGAGCGAGAGAAACAATGGCCGCATTTGTCTATTACGCACATATCACTGAGCCACCAGCTGATCACTGATGCAATGTTGTCGCTCACGCTTCAAAATAAAAGCCTAAAACTATGTCTTGTGACACTAGACACATTTAGGGAAGCCATAGAAAAAGGAATCTGGTTGATATCCCTTTCACTGCTCAATAGGGACGCAGAGGTTTGTAAATAAGATTCACTTCCTGATTGGATTTTACTCAGGCTTTCGCCTGCATAATCAGTTTTGTTATACTCACAGACAATATTTTTACCGTTTTGGAAACTTTAGTGTCTTCTATCCTAAGCTCTCAATTATATGCATTTTCTATTATCTGGTCCTGAAAAATAGCCTGTTTACTTTGGGAACGTTATTTTTCCAAAAATGAAAATGGTGCCCTCTAGTTTCAAGAGGTTAAACATGCTCATTCTGATACTATAAAAGAAATCAAACTGTTACTTGCATGTGACTCTGATGGAGGATTTTATAAAGTGATGCTCCTTTTCCTGTCTGTCAATTACAAGATGTGCTTACAAGATCTCTTCTTGTCCAATTTGACAACTGAAAGTACTGCCACTCATCAGACTGTCAATTTAGTCTTGCCTATAGGCTAACTCTTATTGTGTGTGAAATTTGTTTTTGAAGAGTTTAGGTGTAGTATTGCTGGGCTGTGCAGGCTGACTGGCATCGTTTTGTTTCCCCTTGGTCATCAACTTGGATAAAGTCAAGGATATGTTTTGCATTATTCTAAAGGCATACTGCAACACGTAGCATGTTTTCCTTTCCCTTACAATCAATGTAATTTAGTCGTAGCATTATAGTAAACAAAACAGCCCCATATCAACTTATTTTTACAAAGTAAAGCGTAACAGAGAATCTATCAACCCCCAAGTCGGTTGTGATATTAAGATGAGCGCCAACGATGATAAATCCGCATCGTTAAAAGGTTGTTCTAAATTATATCTACCTCTTCACCCTCTACAATTCAGTTAGGCCTCATTTTTAAATTTGATTGTGAAGTAACGTGCACAATTATCGCCCATTCGTCATCCATTTAGTGGGCTGGCATCGTTTGCTTTCCTTTCGCTCGGATAGAGTCAAGGATAAGTTTTGCATTTTTCTAAAAGCCTACTGAAACACCTATCATGTGTTCGTTTCCCTTTACAATCAATTTGATTAGCAATAACGTTATAGTAAGTAAAAGTCCCGTCAGTTTCATTTTACAAAGTAAAATGTATATTAAAATTATATCAAACCACAAGGCGTACGGTCAAATTATTTGCTATAAACATGAGTGACAAAGCTGATGAATATGTGAATCATTACAGTATAGTCTTTCTGAATTAAGTCAACCTCATATCAGTTAGGCCTAATTTTAAATTCAATTGTAAATTAAGTGCACAATTTTCACCCATTTCATCCATGTGTCCATTCAGTGAGGTGAGGGCGAGGGAGACTCATTAGCGCCGGGCTGTGTACCAACGTCCTACAGCACGTTGTCTTGGCGGGTTAAGTTGGCAATAGGTCTGAGGTGAAGAAAAACGCTAAAGTTCTAAATACTTTTCTGTTTGTGATTTCAAAATTCTGACATGAGCAATGTAAAATATTTTTTTACATTTACAAAATCAAATGTCAGTGGCCGTTGGCCTTTGGCAGTTCTAGTGTTAAAGAAAGATTTTTAAGCCTTGAGACATGGATTGTGTATGTGTGCCATTCAGAGGGTGGATGGGCAATAGTAGAGATTTAAGTGCCTTTGAACGGAGTATGGTTGTAAGTTCCAGGCGCTTCTTGGTTTTAGTCGCGTGTCTCTGTAGTGTAGTACAGTCCAGTAGCTCTGCAGACAGGAAACAGCCTTTAGAAACACACTGCTCTCTGATGGCACACTGGGCCAAAGGTTGACCTCATAGACACACCACATTCTCTCTGAAAGTGTGCCCAGCCACACGTATACTTGAACACACTCACTCACACAGGTTACACTGATCCAGCAGCCACTTGAGGAGTGCTGATGTCCTGCTGCTCATAAAACATTTAGCCCACATCAGAGAACGGAACCATGCTGCCACTTTATGCTTCTTCTGAGTGTTCCATCCCTCCAGCAGTCGTCATGTTTTCATGACCACCAGAAACACTGGCTGTGATTCATTCTTCAGCATTGTTTTCCTAGAGGAAACATTTCACTGGACACACACACACTTTTCTGATACGGTATTTAAGGAGGTATGGGAGCTACCTGCAGTCAGAACACTGACTGAATGAAACATGCTGGGTTAAAACTGGATTTTGAGATTGTCACATACCCAGCATGATTATGAAGACGACCTTGGAATATAATGTGCATATTGACGGTTGTTTTGTGCTCTTTATTCTCTCTATTTCTCAGAAACCGAGCGATAGGAGACTACCTCCGCTCAAACGGCTATGAAGAAGCCTATTCCACCTTCAAGAAAGAGACTGAGTTAGATATGGTAAGCAAACGCACGCACACTAACATGCTCCAAAACTGCCTCACTAACCTATTCTTTGATTTCCTTGCAATTATTTGAAACCTAGAAATCACGCTCTCATTTGTCAATTTCTGTCTCCTACTCCCACAGAATGAGGAGTTAGATAAGAAGTACGCTGGTCTTTTGGAGAAGAAATGGACCTCTGTCATCAGATTACAGAAGAGAAGAAATGGACCGAATATGCTTGGAATTGATAGTTTTGGAAAGAAGACAGTCTTACGTTTCCAGAAATGCAAAGATTTTCACTGTGAGTCCTTAGAACAAATGCCAAAACCAAGATCTGTCATCAGATTACAGAAGAAGGTGGGTTGACGTGACTTTTATGGTGTTATGGTATTTTGTGTGTGTGTTGATTTTCCATCCCATATTGGAATTGCAGATGGTTTTTAAGCTCTGATGTACTTTGCACCATTTTAACAGTTAAGAAAAAAAGTTATTTTGTGTCATGTGTTTACTATATATACACTGCTCAAAAAAATAAAGGGAACACTTAAACAACACAATGTAACTCCAAGTCAATCACACTTCTGTGAAATCAAACTGTCCACTTAGGAAGCAACACTTATTGACAATAAATTTCACGTGCTGTTGTGCAAATGGAATAGACAACAGGTGGAAATTATTGGCAATTAGCAAGACACCCCCAATAAAGGAGTGGTTCTGCAGGTGGGGACCACAGACTACCTCTCAGTTCCTATGCTTCCTGGCTGATGTTTTGGTCACTTTTGAATGCTGGCAGTGCTTTCACTCTAGTGGTAGCATGAGACGGAGTCTACAACCCACACAAGTGGCTCAGGTAGTGCAGCTCATCCAGGATGGCACATCAATGCAAGCTGTGGCAAGAAGGTTTGCTGTGTCTGTCAGCGTAGTGTCCAGAGCATGGAGGCGCTTCCAGGAGACAGGCCAGTACATCAGGAGACGTGGAGGAGGCCGTAGGAGGGCAACAATCCAGCAGCAGGACCGCTACCTCCGCCTTTGTGCAAGGAGGAGCAGGAGGAGCACTGCCAGAGCCCTGCTAATGACCTCCAGCAGGCCACAAATGTGCATGTGTCTGCTCAAATGGTCAGAAACAGACTCCATGATGGTGGTATGAGGGCCCGACGTCCACAGGTGGGGGTTGTGCTTTACAGCCCAACACCGTGCAGGACGTTTTTCATTTGCCAGAGAACACTACTGTTCCACTGGATGTCATAAGGTGAATGCACCAATTTGTAAGTCGCTCTGGATAAGAGCGTCTGCTAAATGACTTAAATGTAAATGTAGTGTAACACCAAGATTGGCAAATTTGCCACTGGTGTGCCCTGTGCTCTTCTGAGATGAAAGCAGGTTCACACTGAGCACATGTGACAGTCTGGAGACGCCGTGGAGAACGTTCTACTGCCTGCAACATCCTCCAGCATGACCGGTTTGGCGCTGGGTCAGTCACGGTGTGGGGTGGCATTTCTTTGGTGGGCCGCACAGCCCTCCATGTGCTCGCCAGAGGTAGCCTGACTGCCATTCGGTACCGAGATGAGATCCTCAGACCCCTTGTGAGACCATATGCTGGTGCGGTTTGCCCTGGGTTCCTCCTAATGCAAGACAATGCTAGACCTCATGTGGCTGGAGTGTCAGCAGTTCCTGCAAGAGGAAGGCATTGATGCTAAGGACTGGCCCGTCTGTTCCCCAGACCTGAATCCAATTGAGCACATCTAGGACATCATGCCTCGCTCCATCCACCAACACCACGTTGCACCACAGACTGTCCAGGAGTTGGCAGATGCTGTAGTCCAGGTCTGGGAGGAGACCATCCGCCACCTCATCAGGAGCATGCCCAGGCGTTGTAGGGAGATCATACAGGCACGTGGAGGCCACACACACTACTGAGCCTCATTTTGACTTGTTTTAAGGACATTACATCAAAGTTGGATCAGCCTGTAGTGTGGTTTTCCACTTTAATTTTGAGTGTGACTCCAAATCTAGACCTCCATGGGTTGATACATTTGATTTCCATTGATGATTTGTGTGATTTTTTTTGATGTCAGCACATTCAACTATGTAAAGAAAAAAAGTATTTAATAAGAATATTTAATTCATTCAGATCTAGGATGTTATTTTAGTGTTCCCTTTATTTTTTTGAGCAGTGTAGGATGCTTTCTTGGCCAGGGCTCACTTGTACAATAGATGCAATTCTCAGTGTGACCTCTGGTTAAATAATCAATAAAAACGTGTGTGGAGTATGAGTGAAATAAACAACCAACTGAACTTTCACGTCTACTACTCTCTCGTTGTCATCTTTTCCACTCCTTTATCTTCACTCCCCTACCTTCTCCCATCCCTCTCTCCCCCAGGTGATGGAGCTGGAGTCCAAGCTGAACGAGGCGAAGGAGGAGATGACTCTAGGGGGTCCTGTGGCCCAGAAGAGGGATCCTAAGGAGTGGATCCCCCGTCCCCCAGAAAGATACGCCCTAAGCGGCCACCGCTCCCCCGTCACACGGGTTATCTTCCACCCGGTCTTCTCTGTCATGGTCACTGCTTCTGAGGACGCCACCATCAAGGTCTGTATGTGTCAATCATTTTCTAAGAGCTTGGTGTACCAGGGAGCCATAGCTCTATGCAATATAAGTTTATTTTATCTAGCACATATATACAGTTGCGGCCAAATATATTGGCACCCTTGCACTTTTCTTCAGTAATTCCCTATTTCTTCTCAAATCTGTTGTAATTTAAATAATTGCTCTCCACGCCTTGTTGGGTTTTCGACATTGCAGAACCAAATAGAATGTTGTAAAAGTAAGTTTACAAATTTAATTTAGAAAATAAAGTCGGGCACCCTAAATCTGTGGGAAATGTTCTGTGACCCAATAAAACAACATGTAGGTAGTACAGCACTGTGTTTACTAACGACTAAATGAATCATTCAATGAAAAGAACGCCCTCCTACAATCAAACATGGAGGTTTGATAATGCTGTGGGGCTGCTTTTGTCACCACTCATACTGGAGGCTTTGAACGTGCACAGGGAATCATAAAACGAGGAGATTATCAGATCTTTTGGAGTCCAATATTCAACCCAGTGTCCAAAAACTGGGTCTCTATTGGAGGTTGTGGGTGTTCCAGCAGGACAACGACCCCAAACACACATCAAAAATCACCCAAGAATGGTTTAAGAAGAAACACTGGATTGTTCTGGAGTGGCCAACCAAGAGTCCAGCTCTGAATCACATCCAAAAACCTATGGCGAAATCGGAAAACAGCAGTTGGTGGAGGGCACCCCTCAACCAGTGAATAATTAGTGCAGTATGCTGCTGAAGAGTGGGCCAAATTGCCAGTAGAATTGTGCAGCAAGCTCATTGAAGGCTACAGGAAGCGTTTGCCTGCACTTATCTTGCCCAAAGGCTGTGAAACCAGGTACTAGCTCTGGGGTGCCAATAACCTTGTTCAAGCCATTTGTGTTCATTTTTAAAATTATATTTGCAAACTTACGTTAGATATCTCTGCAGCTGCTATAGCTGCTATTCCTCCCCTTCATCTTCTCGATATCCTGTCTTCTACTCTCTTTCTCTCCTCTTCCTCTCTCCTTTTCACTCGCTCCCTTCTTCCCCCCGCTCTTGTTCTTCTCATGCTCTCTCTCCTTATCTTTCCTCTTTATCACTGTCGAGATGGGGTGATGCTCTGGTAACCGGGACAACGCTGGTAGAGCATGGAGCACTGCACCCTGGGATGCATGTGAATCTCATCCTGCTCTCAACTTCTTCCTCTCTTTGCTTTGTGCTCTCTTCTTTCTCTTTTATTTCTCTTGTAACACTCACTCTTATGCATTGACCCAGAAGAAGTTTATTGCCCTGTCATGTTGAAAAATGTTTCAACTGACTATGCGTTTGTGTGTCTCTTGCTCTAGGTGTGGGATTATGAGGCAGGGGACTTTGAGCGGACACTGAAGGGTCATACAGACTCTGTCCAGGACATCTCCTTTGACCAGACGGGCAAGCTGCTGGCCTCCTGCTCTGCAGACATGACCATCAAGCTGTGGGACTTCCAGGGCTTTGAGTGCATCCGCACCATGCACGGTGAGGGTCTGGGTGGGTGTCTGTTGTGTTCCTCCAAGTGGTACAACAGCAAACAAGCACTACCCAATGTGCACCTACCGACACTGTTAGTGTACTTACGTGGTTACTTCAACAGTGTACTTATGTGATAGAAATATAATCATTCTATCTTTGGTTACTACAATGTAATTACTGTGGTGTACTAGGTATTGTAAAGTCATATTTTTTTTGTATTAGCCTTACTGATGTTACTTTCCTGTTTCCTGTTTGTCTGTTTCAGGTCATGACCACAACGTGTCTTCTGTAGCCATCATGCCCAATGGAGACCACATAGTCTCCGCCTCCAGAGACAAGACCATCAAGATGTGGGAGGTGGCCACTGGGTGAGACACACACACTTATCAGGTGCTGAAATACTGTATCTCTTGTTATATTAGTCCAGTGAAGAGATGTTCCAACGCATCCAGACTGACACATTCTGGTGTCCAGTATTACGGTTTTGCTGGAGAGGTGTGTGTTTGTCTAGCTACGCTACATGTCCAAAAGTATGTGGACACCTGTTGAAAATCTCATTCCAAAATCATGGGCTTTTATATGGAGTTGGTCCCCCCTTTGCTTCAATGGAGTTGTCAGGGCTTTGTCCAGGCCAATCAAGTTCTTCCACACCGATCTCTACAAGCATTTCTGTATGGACCTCCCTTTATGCACGGGGGCATTGTCATGCTGAAACAGGAAAGGGCCTTCCTCAGATTGTTGCCACAAAGTTGGAAGCACAGAATTGCGTATGCTGTAGTGTTAGTTTCCTTTCACTGGAACTAAGGGGCCTAGCCCGAACCATGAAAAACAGCCCCAGACCATTATTCCTCCTCCACCAAACTTAAAAGTTGGCACTATGCATTCGGCCAGGTAGCGTTCTCCTGGCATCTGCCAAACCCAGATTCGACTGCCAGATGGTGAAGAATGATTCATCACTCCAGAGAACTTGTTCCCACTGCTCCAGAGTCCATTGGCGACGAGCTTTGCACCACTCCAGCCGACACTTGGCATTGCACATGGTGATCTTACTGTAGGCTTGTGTGCGTGCGGCTGCTCGGCCATGGAAACCAATTTCATGATGCTCCTGACAAACAGTTCTAGTGCTGACGTTGCTTTCAGTGGCAGTTTGGAACTCTGTAGTAAGTGTTGCAACTGAGGACAGACGATTTTCCTCGATTTACACGCCTCTCGGCAACGGGTGTGGCTGAAATAATAGCCGAATCAACTAATTTGAAGTATGTCCACATACTTTTGTGTGTAACTTGGTCGAGTCGGTTTCTTTCTCTAGGTATTGTGTGAAGACATTCACAGGCCACAGAGAATGGGTGAGGATGGTCCGGCCCAACCAGGATGGTTCTCTTATCGCCAGCTGTTCCAACGACCAGACGGTGCGTGTGTGGGTGGCCACCTCCAAGGAGTGTAAGGCTGAGCTGCGGGAGCACGAACACGTGGTGGAGTGTATTGCCTGGGCCCCTGATACCGCTCACCCCACTATCCTGGAGGCTACTGGCTCAGAGGTGAGGAGAACCTCTATACTATGTGAGGTATTTTGAAACGATGACACGTGTTTCGGCAATACAACTTGTTTTTTGTTCATGTTTATAAGCATTTTTTCTTTACTCTCTGTAGAGTAAGAAGAGTGGGAAGCCCGGCCCATTCCTTCTCTCTGGCTCTAGAGATAAGACCATCAAGATGTGGGACATCAGCACTGGCATGTGCCTTATGACTCTGGTGAGTGTGTGTGCGCACCTTTTACTATAGTTGTGAGCACCAGAAGTCCTCAAGAATAGTAAACCAACACCGTTAGAGAAGTGGGGACATTTTGCTGGTCCTCATTTGTAAAAAGGCTATTTTGGGGTTAAGGTTAGGGGAAATAGGATTTTGTTCGTTACCTTCCCCTCAGGTAGCACGATTGGTCATGATAACTGGGTATGTGAGGATGTCCAAAGTAGGTTTTGTTTCTCAGGTTGGTTGTGTGTGTTCTCCCTCTAGGTGGGTCATGATAACTGGGTGCGTGGTGTGTTGGTGCACCCTGGAGGCAGGTTCATAGTGAGCTGTGCTGATGATAAGACTCTGAGGATCTGGGACTACAAGAACAAGCGCTGCATGAAGACCCTGTGTGCCCACGAACACTTTGTTACCTCTCTGGGTAAGACTGTCTGTGTGCATTCCCTTAAATATTGTAGTACTAGTCAAACCCACCTGTTTGTGTGTGCGCAATCTCCAACACTTCTGCCAGTTCCACAGTTCTACCTCCACCCAGTCCATCATCAGGGTTCGTACGGTCATAAAAATTCTGGGAAAGTCATGGAATTTTTTTATGGTTGTTTCCAGGCTTAGAAAAGTTGGGGAAAATGATAAAATCCTAAACGTTTTGGAAAAGTTATTAACATACATTGCTAAATTTTCATGTCATTTATTTAGGCACAGTTTAAATCTATATTTTATCAATCAAATAAAAATCAACATATCAGCGAGGATCAGAATGACACTTTACCACATCTGTGTTTGCGCGCGTCACCTGCATGTGTGAGAGACGAGTGGGCCGTTGCTCATGTGAATCGAAATAATAATTTGTGAATTGCGAATCATAGTTTCTGGAAAAGACGATTAATGTCGTCTTCTGGATTCTGTGGCTTCAAAACTTGTTTTGTAGATACTTCCAGTTGATTTGAGCATCCAATGAATGGGACATTTTTTCCCGCTTTACCGTTTCCAGGTTGTTAAAGCCTGAATTCAAAAGTCATTACATTGAGATTTTGTCACTGATCTACACCCAATACCCGTAATGTCAAAGTGGAATTTTGTTTGTGGAACATTTTAGAAATTAATAAGACATTTCAGCTTTACATTTTTTGAGTCAATAAGTATTCAACCCCGTTGTTATGGCAAGCCTAAAGTTCAGGTGTAAAATGTGCTTAACAAATTGCATAATAAGTTACATGGACTCATTCCGTGTTCAATAATAGTGGTTAACATGATTTTTGAATGACTGCCCCATCTCTGTACCACTTATGTACAATTATCTGTAAGGTCCCTCAATCGAGTAGTGAATTTCAAGCACAGATTCAACCACGAAGACCAGGGAGGTTTTTTAATTCCTTGTGAAGAAGGGCACTGATTGGTAGAGGTGTAAAAATACAATAAAGCAGATGCTGAATATCCCTTTGAGCATGGTGAAGTTATTCATTAATTTCACCTTGAGGCCAATGGTGATTTTAAAACAGTTAAGAGTTTAATGGTTGTGATAGGACAACTGAGGGTGGATCACCAACATTGTAGTTACTCCACAATACTAGCCTAAATCACAGAGTGAAAAGGAAGGCTGTGCCGAATAGAAATCAATATTCCAAAACATTCCTCATGTATGCAACAAGGCACTTTGACGTGTACGATCACATATTTGTGATCATTGTTGAGTGCTCCCTGCCATTCTGAAAAGCATCTAAACAATGTTTTGTACTGATTGGAAATAAAGGTCTTTACAGCAAAACACAAATGAGCAAGCTTATAGCTCGACTTGTTTACAATGTAACACATCTCTGGTGAGCACAAGGGAGAAATGTAATATTGTTTAGAAAAGAGATGCGCGTCAGCTAAGCTAACAGCAGATAACATGGCTGCCGTCATAAAGAATTTAAGTTTGACTAGCAAAAACTCCCTAACCCCAGAATGCCATTCACTATAAAATGCAAATAAGTCAAAAATGGCTGGGCACATTGCCTTAAAAATATGAACTTAGTTTGGCCACTTTTCAGCATATTCCAAATCTTCGATGTACATGTTAGTGTATACAAGAACTGGAACACATTTTTGACAAATCACAAAACAAATAAAAATGTTATGACCTCGCAGATCATCATGCTAAATACAAGCCTACTGCCTAGCCTAACTGTAGCGCGAAAGCTAAACCGGATAAAACCTTTTTTTTTTTTGGGGGGGGTCATTTAAATTGTGGGGGTATTCAATTCCATGGGGGTGGAAATGGGAAAGGTATCATGGGGGGTATGATTAAGGCAATATATCAATAAATGGGGGGGACAAACAGGAAGTTTATATGCTAAATTAAAGTAAAACCCCTGGTAAGGGGGGTATGATCTGGCATAGTTAAAATCTCATGCCACATTCAAAGGAACTGGGAAATTTCCGACTTCAGTGCGTCCAAGACAACTGGGAACTCGGGGGGGAAAAACGAGACTGGGAAAATCGTTATGAATGGTCATCCAACTCGGAATTCCACCTTGAACTCAGGCCTCTTTCTACAGCTCCGACTTGAAGATCACTGACATCATGATTTGACTTTGTTTATTGCCGAATTCCCAGTTGTCTTGAAAGCACCATAAGTCGGTCGCATGAAAAATCCCTTGTTGTAACATCTTTGGTCTGACAGACACTTACGTGACAACCAGAATGTATTGAATGATGTCAACGAACATGACGCCCCACATAGCTGGCAAATAGCTTAGCATTTGCTCATCATAATCAGTAGAACCTTCAAAAGTATTTTACATATGTGTCCATTACAATCTATGCAAGAATTGGAATGCCTGACTTGTCACCAGTATTTGAAAATGTGAATAAAACCGTAAATACATTATGCTCCATACATATGGTATGCTACAGTAGAAACAACAAATTGATATACAGAAAATAAGCCACTTCCTTTTTGATAGGAACGCACACATGTCCACCAATTTGTAAGGAAAACAACAATGAAGACCATGCGGGTGCCAGCCATAAAATGTGCTGGGGGGAAAAGTTTGCACGGCCTGTTCTGACTATAGATGCGCAATATCTTCATACATGATCTGGGGAAACACTAGGGAAGTGCTTTGGCTCTCATTGAAGAAAGAAGTTTTGTCCGGCTCAGTAAAGCCTCAAACATAAATTGTCTGCAACAGTGAAATGCTTCTCATGTGAATTAATGGGGTGGAACACACCTCAATTCAAACTGTTAGAAAATAATTTTAAATTGACAAGTTGAACAGCCTAAAGATAATTAGCAGGCAATGCCTTTAGTTTGAGGGCAACGCGGGTTATAACTGTCCTGGCAACATCCCTACGGTGAAGCATGGTGGTGGAAGCATCATGCTGTGGGGATGTTTTTCAGCTGCAGGGACTGGGAGACTCATCAGGATCGAGGGAAAGATGAGTAAAGTACAGAGATCCTTGATGAAAACCTGCTCCAGAGCGTTCAGGACCTCAGACTGGGGCGAAGGTTCACCTTCCAACAGGACAACGATCCTGAGCACACTGCAGTAGTGGCTTCGGGACAAGTCTCTGAATGTCCTTGAGTGGCCCAGCCAGAGCCCGGACTTGAACCCGATTGAACATCTCTGGAGAGATTTGAAAATAGCTGTGCAGCGACGCTCCCCACCAACCTGACAGAGCTTGAGAGGACTTGTAGAGAAGAATGGAAGAAATTCCCCAAATACAGGTGTGCCAAGCTTGTAGCGTCATACCCAAGAAGACTTGAGGCTGTAATCGCTGCCAAAGGTGCTTCAACAAAGTACTGAGTTAAAATGTCTGAATACTTATGTAAATGTTATGTTTTATTTAATAGTTTTTTTTGCCAGAATTTCTAAACTTGTTTTTGCTTTGTCATTAAGGGGTATTGTGTCCTGGGGGGGGGGGTCATCCGAATACTTTCCGAATGCACTGTTTCTATTTCATGTTCAATGAATATGGAAACATGTCTAAATGTTTTCACTTTGTCATTACGGGGTATTGTGTGTAGATGGGTGAGAGATTTTTTTATATATATATATAACTCAAATATGTACGCAACATGGAACAATTTCCAAATTACAGTTCATATAAAGAAATCACTCAATTGAAATACACTGCTCAAAAAAATAAAGGGAACACTAAAATAACACATCCTAGATCTGAATGAATGAAATATTTTTACTAAATACTTTTTTCTTTACATAGTCGAATGTGCTGACAACAAAATCACAAAATTATCAATGGAAATCAAATTTATCAAGGGGGAGTGAAGGTAAAGGTGTGGAAAAGATGACAACGAGAGAGTAGTAGAAGTGATAGTTCAGTTGGTTGTTTATGGTTCTCCAACAGAGTTATTTCACTCATACTCCACACACGTTTTTATTGATTATTTAGCCAGAGGTCACACTGAGAATTACATCTATTGTACAAGTGAGCCCTGGCCAAGAAAGCATCCTACACTGCTTAAAAAAATAAAGGGAACACTAAAATAACATCCTAGATCTGAATGAATTAAATATTTTTATTAAATACTTTTTTTCTTTACATAGTTGAATGTGCTGAGCACATGGAGGGCTGTGCGGCTCCCCCAAAGAAATGCCACCCCACACCATGACTGACCCACCGCCAAACCGGTCATGCTGGAGGATGTTGCAGGCAGCAGAACGTTCTCCACGGCATCTCCAGACTGTCACGTCTGTCACATGTGCTCAGTGTGAACCTGCTTTCATCTGAGAAGAGCACAGGGCGCCAGTGGCGAATTTGCCAATCTTGGTGTTCTCTGGCAAATGCCAAACGTCCTGCACGGTGTTTGGCTGTAAGCACAACCCCCACCTGTGGACGTCGGGCCCTCATACCACCCTCATGGAGTCTGTTTCTGACCGTTTGAGCAGTCACATGCACATTTGTGGCCTGCTGGAGGTCATTTTGCAGGGCTCTGGCAGTGCTCCTCCTTGCACAAAGGCGGAGGTAGCGGTCCTGCTGCTGGGTTGTTGCCCTCCTACCGTCTCCTCCACGTCTCCTGATGTACTGGCCTGTCTCCTGGTAGCGCCTCCATGCTCTGGACACTACGCTGACAGAAACAGCAAACCTTCTTGCCACAGCTCGCATTGATGTGCCATCCTGGATGAGCTGCACTACCTGAGCCACTTGTGTGGGTTGTAGACTCCGTCTCATGCTACCACTAGAGTGAAAGCACCGCCAGCATTCAAAAGTGACCAAAACATCAGCCAGGAAACATAGGAACTGAGAAGTGGTCTGTAGTCACCAGCTGCAGAACCACTCCTTTATTGGGGGTGTCTTGCTAATTGCCTATCATTTCCACCTGTTGTCTATTCCATTTGCACAACAGCATGTGAAATTTATTGTCAATCAGTGTTGCTTCCTAAGTGGACAGTTTCATTTCACAGAAGTGTGATTGACTTGGCGTTACATTGTGTTGTTTAAGTGTTCCCTTTATTTGTTTGAGCAGTGTACATTCATTAGGCCCTAATCTATGGATTTCACATGACTGGGCCAGGGCGCAGCCATGGTTAGGCCTGGGAGTGGGTAGGCCCACCCACTTGGGAGCCAGGCCCAGCCAATCAGAATGTGTTTTTCCCCACAAAAGAGCTTCATTCATTACGTTTCATCAGCTGTCTGGTTGACTGGTCTCAGATGATCCACCAGGTGAAGAAGCAGGATGTGGAGATCCTGGACTGGTGTGGTTGCACGTGGTCTGCAGTTCTGTGGCCGGTTGGACGTACTACCAAATTCTCTAAAACAATGTTGGAGGCGCCTGATGGTAGAGAAATTAACATTAAATTCTCTGGCAACAGTTCTGGTTGATATTCCTGCAGTCGGCATTCCAATTGCACACTCCCTCAAAATTGAGACATCTGTGGTATTGTGACACAACTGCACATTTAAGTGGCCTTTTGTCCCCACCATAAGGTGCACCTGTGTAATGATCATGCTGTTTAAAACCTGTTGCGGATTGTAGTCCCTGTACAGGAATCAAAAGCAGCGGAAATTTCAGAGCGCCACCTTTAGTACTCGATAAAACTCAAACTTTCATTAAAACACACACTCAAGGTACTCAATTAAAGCTACACTCGTTGTGAATCTAGCCAACATGTCAGATTTGTAAAATGCTTTTCGGCGAAAGCATGAGAAGCTATTATCTGATAGCATGCACCCCCCCGAAATACCTGAACGCCAAACAAAAGATTTAGCGGTCAGAAATAAAATATAAAACATTCAAAGCTTCTTTGTTGGCACTTTATGTCCCATAAACATCACAATTGGGTCTTTTCCGATTTAAATCAGTCATTGATACCCAAAATGTCCATTTATGAAGGCCGTATCTGATCCAGGAAAATTCACCTTTACAAGACACCCCTTTTTTAAAATTAAAAAGTTGCATATAAACTTTTACAAATCACTTCAAACTACTTTTGTAAACCAACTTTAGGTATTAATAAACTTTAATAATCGATCAAATTGATCACGGGGCGATCTGTATTCGATAGCAGCAAGTCTTGAAATCATTGTCCATTTTTTCACTTTCATAACTTCCTCCGGTGCACCCCAAGACAGGAAGTGCCTATAAGTCATCTAACCAAGGATAAACCAGCAATGAAATGCCAGTACTGGCGACATCGTGTGGAAGCTGTAGGCATTGTAAACGGAACCTCATCTATTTTCTATCGCCTTAGACAATACATTGACTGGCGGATGAATATTTCTTTTGTGTTTTTGGTGAACAGTTTTCCCAGGGATTTTTACTCCTAAACACGTTCTGTTATAGCCACAGACATAATTTAACCAGTTTTAGAGACGTCAGAGTGTTTTCTATACACACATACTTATCATATGCATATACTATATTCCTGGCATGAGTAGCAGGACTTTGAAATGTTGCGCGATTTTTAACAAAAAGCTGTGAAAATTCGCATCATCCCTAGCTTCTTGATATGCCACACCTGTCAGGTGGATGGATTATTTTGGCAAAGGAGAAATGCTTACTAACAAGGATGTGCACGAATTTGTTAACAAAATTTGAGAAATAAGCTTTTTGTGTGTGTGAACATTTCTGGCATCTTTTATTTTACCTCAGGAAACATGGGACCAGGACTTTACATGTTTATATTTTTGTTCAGTATGCTTTATTCATATTTATTTAAGGTTATTCCACATTTTGCTGTGTTACAAGTCTAGGGTTATGAATATTTTCTGAAGGCACTGTTTACATCAAGGGTGGTCAACCATCTTCCCAGAGAGCAAATAGGTGCAAGCTTTTATTCCAGTCTGTATTTGTATTTCTTTCTCTAGATATGCACCGGACTGCTCCCTACGTGGTGACAGGCAGCGTTGATCAGACAGTCAAAGTGTGGGAGTGTCGCTGAGTCTGCCTGCTACCTCCCTCTCCTCATCTTCCTCTCTACCCTCCAACCACAGCCCTATACACCCCCCCCCAACCTCCTGCTCTTCTCTTCTAGAAGCAGCATTAGTGCTCCCCTAAATAGCAGCCACTCCTCCCCTACTCACCACCTCTATCCTCCAACCACAGCCCTATACCCCCTCCTACCCACAATCCGACACTTTCTCTCTGACACTCACCTAAGCCCAACCTCTCGCACTCTATACCATTGTTATCCAGGCTTTGCCCCTCATCTCCCGGCCCTGTTTTAAAATAAATATTGATTGTCCTTTTATGTAAATTATTCTGGATGTAGAGTATGCTTAATAAATATTACACACACATTCTCTCGCACACACACACTAAAAGAAAAAAATCAGTATTCCTTGGCTGGTGATTTCTCCAAAAAACGTGCATACTGTAAATTTGCCATGATGTGGGGGTCAAAGGGTAAATGGTTCCTGTGTCCTTCCCCAGTGGATGCTGGGTAATTGTGACTGTGCACATAAACCAATCACGTCTGTTCTTTAAGGGTTTGGTTTGGGTTTTATTTTGTTTCTTCCTGCCACTGTTATTCTGACGCTACCTAGGAGAGAGAGAAGAGTGTGAAAGGAAGAAAATTGTGACGGAGGAGTAGAATAAGAGATGACTGGTAGTGTCTGTGCGTACTTTGTGTAGTCTGTGTGTATGGCGGTAGAGAATAGAGGTTGTGTGTGTGGAGGCAAGGCTTTCTGTCCCTCTGTTTATACTCCCTCTCACTTACTGGTAAATGACTGGCTTCTAGTAGATACTCACAAGGCTCTTAAAGATCCCTATGCTGTAAAGATCACACAAATGAAGACTTTATCTCGCTCCGTCATACACACACTTCAAGGAAGATGCATAGATGAGCAGACTCTTATATTTGTGTTACACACACACCAAATACATACACAAACTTCTGCTGTTGTGTGTCCCAAGAGCACCCCATGCCCACTCATTCTCTGTTGTGTCTGCCTTGTTAACCCTCTTGAGGTCTCCCTCACCAAGGGATTTCCTTCTGCTTTCTGAACTCTTACTGCTCTATTTGTCACATACTCACACAGATGCACATAAGCACAGTAAACTTGTGTTCCAATATATCTGTATGTGATTGTTTGCAACATAAAAATATCTGTAAATATAACATTGCCCTTGTCATGTGTGCTTTTATTTTTATAAGGAGGTATGCACATTTTGCACAGCCTGGGGAGTTTGCTGTTGTAATCGAGTACTGTAGAGCTCAGAGGCTGATACTGTCCCCACTAAAACAAAAGATAAGGAAAAAGTGTCAGATCAATAAAGAAAAATAATTATTTCTCAGACAGCGCCATAAACTTTCATTTGCCTCATGCAAATTACTGTGGAAATGTTATAATGTAGGTCTCTAAGCCCTTTATATCGCTATCTACTAAGCTAACATATGGAATTATTTCAAGATGGTCATAATGTATCATAAAGCCAATAGATGTTTTATTTTAGGACTTCTGAAGGTAAAACACAGAATTCGGCCTGTACTGCTACAGCCCAAAGAAACACGTTGAATAGCACATTTTTACATGGCAAAACAGACTGCCGTAAAGATTTAGTGATGTCAGAGCAAAACCCCCGACAATGTCGTGTTGTTGAGTCATCTTTCAATGGCGGTGCTTTATTCGTTTGTAGCTCAAAATATTGTGCTTTTTTTTTTTTTTTTTTTTAACCGACGTTTGGTGAGTATGTTCTTGTCTGGTTCCTCTTGTGTGGAAAAAGACCTTTCACAAGCCCCATGTTATGAAATAGGCGCGAGCTTTATATCGCCGGAAAGAGTGAATTGAGCTGCAGCCACTACACGAAACGGTAAGTAGCATAAACACCGGGAGCTATTCAAAATGTTACTGTGACGCTAGACAGCGTCAATCGACTTCAATGGCCAGAAGGTAGCTTGTCTCTACCACCATAGCCACGGGAAGTAGGGGTGCTGCAACACCCCCTGAAAAGTCTGAATTATTTTTTATTTACAAAAGCAGTGCACTGGGCCCTTACTAGTCACGTATTAGCGGACCGATTTATAGCCAGTCTTGCTCAAGCAAAACAAATATGTAAACCCGATTTTCTGCCTGACTGTGGTGCTCAACCTGTTTTGTTAGAATTTGTCATCACAACAAAATTACATATTTTACTCAAGTAGAGCTAATTAAATTGTGTTTTCTTTGAAAAGATGGACCTGGCTGAGAATAGAACATTCAGTTTTCTGCCTGAGTGTGGCGCTGTTAACCACTATTTTTCGGGATTATCTTGTGACCAGAACAAAACGACATAGTTTACTCATAGTTATTCGGCTGTCCCCATAGAAGAACCCTTTTTGATTTCAGGTAGAACTATGTTGGGTTCCATGTAGAATCCTCTGTGAAGATGAGTCTTCAAAGAGTTCTCCTGTGGGGACAGTAGAAGAACCATTTTAGGTTCTCGATAACACCTTTTCTTCCCCCTAAGAGTGTAGAGATTTAAATAAATTGTGTTTATTTGATAAAATGGGCCTGGCATAAAAAATACAATAAAGGGAAAGGCTTAAGAAATAGGCTGATTATCTTTTTTGCATATCTTATTTCCAATGCTGGCTGCCATGGTTAACACAATGCAGGACCATGAATTCTACCTGAACTGACTCAGAAATGTAACATATGTAGACCTACAGTATCACAGCGAGGTCAAACAGTTGTGTTTTAGTCAGATTTATCCAGTACCCACAGCAGCGCTATTGATTATTCTCCACATCCAGTGCATGTGGTGTACTATGCTCTTAGTCATGCTCTCACTAACTCCCAACTTGTTTCTGTCTCCCCTTCTGGATGGCCTGAGGCTCTATGACGACAACTGAGGACACCCTGGCCTTACCTGGATGTGCCTGGTCCAATCCCACCTGGCCCCCATCTACCTGCCTGTTGCTGCCTCCGCTGGTTATTTCTTCCCAACAAGTCACTGAAACCTGAGCCTGATTTAGCTTTGAGCCTCTGCAGATGTCTTCAATACATAAAACGTATATATGTTATGGCTTTACATCCCCTGCTATATTGTGGATAAAGAGTTACCTGTCTAACAACACAGAGTGCGTTCTTTAATGGAAGCCTCTCCATCATAATCCAGGTAGAATCAGGACATGCCACTGGCTTCGAATAAAGCCAGAGTGTCTATGTATGCGGATGACTCCACACTATACACGTCAGCTACTACAGCAACTGAAATGACTGCAACGCTTAACAAAGAGCTGCAGTTGGTTTCAGAGAGGTGGCCAGGAATAAATATTTCTAAAACTAAGAGCATTGTATTTGGAACAAATCATTCACTAAACCTCAACTAAGTCTTGTAATAAGTAATTTGAGCAAGTTGAGGCGACTAAACTGCTTGGAGTAACCCTGGATTGTAAACTGTAATGGTCAAAACATATTGATACAACCTGTGTCGAGCAGCGGTCTAAGGCAGGTGTCAATACAGACCCTGGTTCGATCACAACTGGCCGTGATCGGGAGTCCCATAGGGCGGCGCACAATTGGCCCAGCATCGTCTGGGGTAGGCTGTCGTTTGTAAATAAGAATTTGTTCTTAACTGACTTGCCTAGTTAAATCAAGGGGGAAAAAAACAAACAGGTGTAAAGCTTTAACACATAGGTTTTTTTCAGCAGCAGACTATGATCGATAATGTCAAAAGACGCACTGAAGTCTAAAAAAACGATCTTTTTATCACCAATTTCCCTCAGCCAATCATCAGTCATTTAGTAGCTAAGATGGGGAGAAGTCTGTCCATAATAAAGCGCTACTCTACCTTAACAGCATTATCAACAAGGCAGGAACTACAGGCTCTAGTTTTGTCGCACCTGGTCAGTCGTGGGGTCAGGTGCCGCAACAAGGGACTTAGGAAAATTGCAATTGGCTCAGAACAGCACGGCTGGCCCTTGAATGTACACAGAGAGGTAATATTAATCTCTCCCTGGCTCAAAGTGGAGGAGAGATTGACTTCATCACTATGAGAGGTATTGACATGTTGAATGCACCGTGCTGTCTGTTTAAACAACTAGAACACAGCTTGGACACCCATGCATACCCCACAAGACATGCCACCAGAGGTCTCTTCACAGTCCCCAAGTCCAGAACAGACTATGGGAGGCGGACAGTACTACATAGAGCCATGACTACATGGAACTCTATTCCACATCAAGTAACTGATGCAAGCAGTAAAATTATATTTAAAGAACAGATTTAAAAAACACCTTATGGACTGTGAAGCAACACAGACACATACACACATGAACATTGATTTAGAACTGTAGATATGTGGTGGAGTGGGGGCCTGAGGGCACACTGTTGTAAAATCTGTGAATGTATTGTAATCTTTTTAAAATTGTATAAACTGCCTACATTTTGCTGGACTCCAGCAATAGTAGCTGTTTCCTTGGAAGATCTTTTCCCATTCAGTTGTTTCCCACAGATTTTTTTCCCATTCGGTCAAACAAATAATGCCTTATTACCATCGCTAAATTGTAAAGACATCGATGCCGGTGTGTACTTGTTTGCAGACTCTTTTTTTTATACAACTTTGACAGTACTGCTGATCATAGCACTTGGCTTGCACTTGCAAATTCAGCACACACAACATTCTATAATAGAATTGGGTTATTTGACGCATCAAATAGTGTTATTTGTGGTGTATCTTTTTTTGACGCGCAAAGACCCAAAAGGCGTTCTGTACGCAAAGACCCAAACGGCGTTCCGTACGCAAAAGACCCAAACGGCGTTCCGTACGCAAAAGACCCAAACGGCGTTCCGTACGCAAAAGAGAGAGGACTACTTTCTTGGGGACCTGAATATTTACTGGTTTTCATCAAGCTGTCCGCTCAAGGGGAAGCTTCTTAAAAACACCAGTCTCAAAGTCAACAGTGAAGACGCGACTCCGGGATGCTGGCCCTCTAGGCAGAGTTGCAAAGAAAAAGCCATATCTCTGACCAGTTTCTGTGTTCTTTTGCCCATCTTAATCTTTTATTTTTATTGGCCAGTCTGAGAGATGGCTTTTCTTTGCAACTCTGCCTAGAAGGCCAGCATCCCGGAGTCGCCTCTTCACTGTTGACATGGATACTATTGTTTTGCGGGTACTATTTAATGAAGCTGCAAGTTGAGGAATTGTGAGGCGTCTGTTTCTCAAACTAGACACTCTACTGTACTTGTCCTTTTGCTCAGTTGTGCGCCGGGGCCTCCCACTCCTCTTTCTATTCTGGTTAGAGCCAGTTTGCGCTCTTCTGTGAAGGGAGAAGTACAGTCGTGGCCAAAAGTTTTCAGAATGACAGAAATATTAATTTTCACAAAGTCTGCTACCTCAGTTTGTATGATGGCAATTTGCATATACTCCAGAATCTTATGAAGAGTGATCAGATTAATTGCAATTATTTTCAAAGTCCCTCTTTGCCATGCAAAAGAAATGAATCCCACCAAAAACATTTCCACTGCATTTCAGCCCTCCCACAAAAGGACCAGCTGACATCATGTCAGTGATTCTCTCGTTAACACAGGTGTGAGTGTTGACAAGGACATTGCTGGAGATCACTCTGTCATGCTGATTGAGTTCGATTAACAGACTGGAAGCTTCAAAAGGAGGGTGGTGCTTGGAATCATTGTTCTTCCTCTGTCAACCATGGTTACCTGCAAGGAAACACGTGCCGTCATCATTGCTTTGCACAAAAAGGGCTTCACAGGCAAGGAATATTGCTGCCAGTAAGATTGCACCTAAATAAACCATTTATCGAATCATGAATAACTTCAAGGAGAGCGGTTCAATTGTTGTGAAGGCTTCAGGGAGCCCAAGAAAGTCCAGCAAGCGCCAGGACCGTCTCCTAAAGTTGATTCAGCTTCGGGATCAGGGCACCACCAGTACAAAGATGGCTCAGGAATGGCAGAGGGGCAGGAGGCGTAGACTTTTGGAGCATGGCCTGGTGGGCAGCAAAGAAGCTATTCTCTCCAGGAAAAACATCAGGGACAGACAGATATTCTGCAAAAGGTACAGGGATTGGACTGCTGAGGACTGGGGTAAAGTTATTTTCTCTGATGAATCCTCTTTCCGATTGTTCGGGGCATGCGGAAAAAAGCTTGTCCGGAGAAGACAAGGTGAGCGCTACCATCAGTCCTGTGTCATGCCAACAGTAAAGCATCCTGAGACCATTCATGTGGGGTTGCTTCTCAGCCAAGGGAGTGGGCTCACTCAATTTTTCCTAAGAACACAGCCATGAATAAATAATGGTACCAACACATCCTCCGAGAGCAACTTCTCCCAACCATCCAGGAAGAGTTTGGTGACGAACAATGCCTTTTCCAGCATGATGGAGCACCTTGCCATAAGGCAAAAGTGATAACTAAGTGGCTCGGGAAACAAAACATCTATATTTTGGGTCCATGGACAGGAAACTCGCCAGACCTTAATCCCATTGAGAAGTTGTGGTCAATCCTCAAGATGTGGGTGAACAAACAAAACCCCACAAATTCTGACAAACTCCAAGCATTGATTATGCAGGAATGGGCTGCCATCAGTCAGGATGTGGCCCAGAAGTTAATTGACAGCATGCCAGGGCAGATTGTAGAGGTCTTGAAAAAGAAGGGTCAACACTGCAAATATTGCCTCTTTACATCAACTTAATGTAATTGTCAATAAAAGCCTTTGACACTTATGAAATGCTTGTATTTATACTTCAGTATTCCATAGTAACATCTGACAAAAATATCTAAAGACACTGAAGCAGAAAACTTTGTGGAAATTAATATTTGTGTCATTCTCAACTTTTGGCCACGACTGTACAAAGCGTTGTACAAGATCTTCAGTTTCTTGGCAATTTCACGCATGGAATAGCCTTCATTTCTCAGAACAAGAATAGACTGACGAGTTTCAGAAGAAAGTTCTTTGTTTCTGGCCATTTTGAGCCTGTCATCGAACCCACAAATGATGATGCTCCAGATACTCAACTAATCTTAAGGCCAATTTCATTGCTGCTTTAATCAGAACAGTTTTCAGCTGTGCTAACATAATTACAAAATAGTTTTCTAATGATAAATTAGCCTTTTAAAATGATTAACTTTAGCTAACACAATGTGCCATTGGAACACAGGAGTGATGGTTGCTGAATATGGTGCCTCTGTACGCCAATGTTGATGTTCCATAAAATATCTGCCGTTTCCAGCTACAATAGTCATTTACAACATTAACAATGTCTACACTGTATTTCTGATAAATGTTATGTTCTTTTAATGGACAAAAAACAAGGACATTTCTAAGTGACCCCAAACTTTTAAACGGTAGTATATGTTATGGTTAGTTTTCCTTATTTTCACTGTGGAATGTCCATGTCGATCCTCTTGGTTGTGTTGGTCCTCTTGATCCATCCACCTGTCTTCTTTGTTTGTGAGGCCTGATCCCTTCATCCCATATTTTTTTTCCTGTTATATAATTTAATATGACTGAAGATGTAGCATTTTATGCCAGGCCCCTTCCAATAGGGTATAACAGACTCGTTAGAACTTTGACCACACGCTCTCTAGACGGACTACATGCCCTCTAGACGGACTACATGCCCTCTATCAAATCAAAACTGGAATTGTTACTCAAAACAAAAGTTGTAAAAGTATGTTAGACATTTATAGAATAAATCATACCTAGTTTGATGTTTCTGTGACAGTGAATTAGTTATTGATTTATACAGTTTAAAATGGCATTTGATTATGTATTTCTATGAAGTCAACTGTAATGTTTACTCAAAACAAAGGTTGTATTATTTCTGTGCTAGAAATGTACATAATAAATCATACCTAGTTTTGATTTTTCTGTGACAAATTGTACATTAGTTATTGATTTATACAGCTTTAAATGGCATTTTAAAGATTGTATGCATTTCCATCAAATCAAAACTGGAATTTTTATTCAAAACAAAGGTTGTAAAAGTATGCTAGACATTTATAGAATAACTATATATATTATGTTTCTGTGACAATCAATTAATTAGTTACCATTTTAAATGGCCTTTGGCATATGTATGTTGAATGTGTGAATATAAAATCGGTTTAGGGTAGGGGCGTCCAACGGATCCCTGATTTTTTGTTGTTGGTTTATTTAACTAGGCGAGTCAGTTAAGAACAAATTCTTATGTACAATGACGGCCTACCAAAAGACAAAAGGCCTCCTGCGGGGACGGAGGCTGGGATAAAAAAAAAGATATCTAAATATAGGACAAAACACACATCACAAGTGACACAGCACTACATAAAGAGAGACCTGATAGCTACGACTCTGGTTAGAAAACAAGGTCATGGCTAGAAGGAATCCTGCTTTTATCAGAATGTACTTTTCGTAGCAGATTGGGATAATTAGGCTTCGAAAAGGCTTAACTAAAATGCAAAAACAATTACTTTTAATGAAAGCTCGACCCATGTAGACATGACCGATCAACAGAGGCGCACAGTGATGACGTAAGAGACAAACTACAACGTTCTGTTAGTGTCCCTCCGACATACATTTAAATAAAAAGTACATTGTAAAATTATTCAAACAAAAATAATTTATAAGCACATTTTTTTGAAAATATTGCCGTTTGTCTGACTTCTGATTCATCTTCTGATTTTCTCTCGAGAAAAAAAAATATTTCAACGTGCATGGATCTATCAAATACTCAATGTAATGCGGTTTCCGCCCTTTTCTGTCCTCTTTTTCCGCTGGAAGGTAACGTGGTTGTTTGTTCTTCTTGTAGTCGTATTAAAAATGTCGAACAATTTGACCTGTCTGCTATGTTTAGATTGCTAATTGTTTAATAACAGCGTACGTTTTTATTACATAGGTGTGATATTGATTGTAGCGATACTTTTTATAGACATTTCTAATCGAACTATTTCAAATCGGTCAGCCTGCTGTTAGGCCCTAAATCAGTCTGCCATACTACGAGGTAAAGTTAGCTGGCGTGGTTGTTTGTCCTATACAGAGCACGGGGCTTCGACGTGCGTCCTCATTTGTAATCTGGTGTAGCTAATGCTTGTCAACTATATATATTTTGCATATTGTAAATCCCTTTAATCGGAACACGCGATCTTCACAGTCCCACTCAACTGGACCATATTCATGCAATTTAGGTACCTAACTTCCTATCCTAGCTATTTAGCTAATTTAATTAGTTTGAGGTAGCCAATTACTAGTTGGGTACATTTTTGCCAACTATAGGAAGGTGACAAAACGATCCTGCCAAGTTGCTCTGTTTTATAGCCTGGCTTTTAGCTAACGTTAGCCAAACAAACAATGAACTTGTTCTATTAACGTTCGTTTTCTGCAAAATGTGCCTTTGATTCCCGTGTTACTTGACTAACTTGTATTAAACGGCCTCATTGCCAAAATCCCTTTATCGACTTCACCAGAGTCCGATAAACTCGGTACCAGTTGTCTGTCCAGTATGGAGGAAGTTTCGCGAGCCAATTTTAACTAGCCTTGGCGCAATGACTGGAAGTCTATGGGTATCTGCTATCCCTTTAACGTTTATTGTCTGTCCCAGGTTCGTCAACATGTCTTCTCATCTGCAGTGGATGGTCATTAGGAACTGCTCCAGCTTCCTCATCAAGAGGAATGGACAGACTTACAGCACCGTGAGTACAACTAACAGACGGCCAAGAATCAGTGGTCCTAGTAAATGTACCCCACATACCTGGTGGAACATGAACTAGGTCATGCTTGCAGTCAGATGTTCTTTGAGTTTGTTGAAATGTTGATAATTTGTCTGTGGTCTGTCAATTCTTTATTCACATAACAAAGAGATTAATGTACACTGAACAAAACGAGAAATGAACATACAATTCTGGCAACCGCTCTGGTGGACATTCCTGTAGTCAGCATGCCAATTGCATGCTCCCTCAACTAGAGACATCTGTGGTGTTGACAAAATAGCACATTTTAGTGGCCTTATTGTTCCCAGCACAAGGTGCACTCGTGTAATAATCATGCTGTTTAATCAACTTCTTGATATGCCACGTCTATCAGGTGGATGGATTATCTTGGCAAATGAGAAATGCTCACTAACAGGGATGTAAACAAATGTGTGATCCCATTTCTGGGATTTTTTATTTCAGGTCATGTTGCGTTAATATTTTTGTTCAGTATACACATGGATTGACGATGCAAGGTCGTGCTGCAGGATTTGTCAATCCTGCAGATTGAGGATTTAAGAAACAAGTGCAATGGGATTTGTTAGTCAAATGTAATTTGCATTTGTTTAACAGGAGCCCAACAACCTGAAGTCCAAGAACTCCTTCCGTTTCAACGGGCTGGTGCACAGGAAGACTGTTGGTGTTCAGCCTGCAGCTGATGGAAAGGGTGTCGTTGTCGTGCTGAAGAAGCGTGCAGGTAAACATGGTTCTCCATAATACCAACCAGGAAATTAAGTACAGTTCCACCACATACCTGTTTATGGTGATTCTTCAATACTTGTCATAATCCACCTCTTGTGAATCACCTTAATTGTCTTGCTGTAAAGATATTGGTAGCTGTTGTACCTGTGAACCTGACTGACATGTCGTTGATTTAGGTCAAAGCATACTCTTAAGAATGTGAATTGAGGGAGTTGCGGCTTGTTTTATTACTCAGGCCAGCGCAAGCCTGCCAATTCATATGAGAAGATCACCATCAACAAGAACTCCCGTGCCACTCTCAGCAGCCTGAGGCACATCATCCGCAAGAGCAACTACAGAAAGGACCTGCGCATGGTGAGCACACTACTAAACCACTTGTTTTTCTACTGGTCTTCAATATTTGTGCTAGGGACCAACCAGGCTTTTGAGAAAAGTCTGTAAACCCTGTTCGATTCAGGACTAGGATTGAAGACTTCTGTAGTCCCACACAAGTTTGCATCTTAGACGATGATGGGCCGATTTTCCCTGACATGGCTAAAGGGCGAGATTCTATCAAATGTGTGCTAGCCGACATCCGCATAGAGGTTGTTTTTGCAGTGTAGGAAGTGGAGCTGTGTTAGTGGTCAAATCAGCAAGCGGCTCCTTGCGTTTCCTTATTGCGGACACTGCCACTGTATTTTCCATGAAACCACACCCAACTTTATCTGACAACCCATGCAGATGTCTTACAAGTTCAAACACTCAAATGCGTGATGTTCAATCGTATACACCTTGATTACACTGATTATACCCCATTCAAATAAACATGCATTAGAATACACTTTCTTTCTTTGTTTTGAAGTTCTAACACGTTAGGGATAATACGGTAGTGGTTAGTGACAAGAGCAGCTGCTCACACCACAGACACCGCCAAAATATCCCCTATGCGGATTAGAGGTCGACCAATTATGATTTTTCAGCGCCGATACCGGTTATTGAAGGACCAGAAAGGCCGATACCGATTAATCGGCCAATTTTTTTGACAATTACAACAATACTGAATGAACACATCAATAAAATCAATTTAGCCTCAAGTAAATAATAAAACATGTTCAATTTGGTTTAAATAATGCAAAAACAAAGTGTTGGAGAAGAAAGTAAAAGTGCAATATGTGCTATGTAAGAAAGCTAACATGTCAGTTCCTTGCTCAGAACATGAGAACATATGAAAGCTGGTGGTTCCTTTTAACATGAGTCTTCAATATTCCCAGGTAAGAAGTTTTAGGTTGTAGTTATTATAGGACTATTTCCCTCTATACCATCTCGGGAGTTGAAAGGCTTGAAGTCATAAACAGCGCAGTGCTTGACGCACAACGAAGAGCTGCTGGCAAAACACACGAAAGTGCTGTTTGAATGACTGTTTACGCGCCTGCTTCTGCCTACCACCGCTCAGTCAGATACTTGTATGCAACGCAGGACACGCTAGATAATATCTAGTAATATCAACCATGTGTAGTTAACTAGTGATTATGATTGATTAGTGATTATGATTGATTGTTTTTTTATAAGATAAGCTTAATGCTAGCTAGCAACTTACCTTGGCTTACTGCATTCGCGTAACAGGCAGTCTCCTTGTGGAGTGCAACGAGAGAGAGGCAGGTCGTTATTGCGTTGGACTAGTTAACTGTAAGGTTGCAAGATTGGATCCCCCGAGCTGACAAGGTGAAAATCTGTCGTTCTGCCCCTAGAACAAGGCAGTTAACCCACCGTTCCTATGCCGTAATTGAAAATAGGAATGTGTTCTTAACTGACTTGCCTAGTTAAATAAAGGTGTATAGATGGAAACTCTGCGCCCAAAAATACAGATTTCCGATTGTTGTGAAATTTTGAAATCGGTCGACCTCTAATGCAGATGTCTGCCAACGCGGGTTAAGCTCAATCTGATTGAATTGAGGCCCGAGTCTTGTCCTGGACTAAAGTATGTCTAATGGAAGTTCTCAATTGAAAGATTTTTTTAGTCCAGCTCCAGCTTACACGGAACCCAAACTGGCTGCGCGCGTGTGCCATCGTGCATAAATGTATTGTGTCCCCCCACACCAAACACGATCACGACACGCAGGTTAAAATATCAAAATAAACTCTGAACCAATTACATTAATTTGGGGACATGTCGAAAAGCATCAAACATGTATGGCAATTTAGCTAGCTAGCTTGCACTTGCTAGCTAATTTGTCCCATTAGGTTGCTGTTGCTAGAAAATTTGTCCTGGGATATAAACATTGAGTTATTAATTTACCTGAAATGCACAAGGTCCTCTACTCCGACAATTAATCCACACATAAAACGGTCATCCCGAATCCTTTCTAGTCACCTCTCCTCCAAGGCTTTTCCTTCTCCGGACTTTATATTGCGATTGGCAACTTTCATAAATTAGGTGCATTACCGCCACCGACCTCGTTCGTCTTTCAGTCACCCACCTGGGTATAACTAATGAGAAGGCACGTAGGTACCTGCTTCTATAAATCAATGAGATGGGAGAGGCAGGACTTGCAGCGCAATCTGCATCACAAATAGATCTGACTTCTATTTTAGCCCTTGGCAACGCAGACCCCCGTTGGCGCGCGCGAGCAGTATGGGTGCAATAATTTAATAATATAGATTTCTAAATGTATTTTGCGATGTGAGCCGTGTAGTCAGGGTATTAGTGTACAGGAATCTGGCCCTTGCAGTGGACATGAATAAACCCATAGGGCTTAAAGTTGTGTAATGGGTTTATGGTCAGACTTGTAGCAAGTAAAAGATGGATCCAAGTATAACATCTTAAAGTTGAACGATGTCTTATGTTTTCCCAGGCTGCTCTGCGTCGTGCCAGCGCCATCCTGATGAGCCAGAAGCGTGTGGTGGTGGTGAAGAGGCGTTCCAAGGCTGCCAAGACTGCATAAAGTTGCAGAGTTATGACAAATAAAAATAAAAAATGGGTTTGAGAAACACTACCCTGTCAGTCTTCAATCTTTGGGTCGTAAGAATAAAGAGCAATGCCTCAAGTTGGCATTAACACCACTGTATCATGTGTTTGATGGTGTAATTTTGTTTTTGGCAGGCCTAATTTAAATGGTGCTATGCAACATCCCCTGTTTCTGATTCATTCAATCTGGTTATTTAAACCTACAGTCCATTTCCTGGTTTCCTGATAGCGATGGAACTTACGAGTGTTTTAATGATGCATCTTTCCTACAATGGCCGAATATGTCACATGCGTTTCCCCAAATGCCATGCATAGAGAACGGTCGCTTAGTGTGTCGATATCAGGGGTTGGAATACATTTCTAGAGAAACTGGAACGAAAGTGAACAGCAGTATTTTTTTAAAGCATGGGAATCGGTTGACTTTGTTCCGGGCAATTTTTGTCCAACAATGCATATGCCAAAGCCCTCACTCTCACAAACTACTCTACCGGCTAAAAGTATTTGCCTGTGTGTGCTGGTATGTAATGTGCCCTTCCCCCTCTGAAGCTTAGGCTACTGTAGCCTGACAGTTTTCATTAGAGAATGGATTACATTTTCAATGCTAGTTATGGATACTATAGTTTCACATAGGATTTATTAACTACAAAAAGAAAAGATGTGTTTTTAATTCTGGTGTCACTCTCCGCACACAAGCTTGCTAACTAGCTCTGGGAATTTCAAGGACATTAAAAGTTCCTCCTAGAAGCTGCACCTCCGTAGCTATGAACCGCTTGGCCTAATTTAAAGGGTAATTCTCAACCCCATTTTCAGCCTTTGCCCATCCACTTAAAAACAAATGCATTCAGCTGAGAAGTGGTTTGAGGGAATTGCTCAAATGTAGTTATCTGAGGCCAGCATGCCACAAGTCCACTGGCACACTGATAATTGTCGCCTCTATTAGGTTTTGATTGGACAATGCATGTTAAGTAATTTTTTATTTCTACCCCTCAGTATTCCTGAGTGAAATTTGCCAACTCAGCTGAGAACGCCATTGCCTAAATGGTCACCAGATGGCATCGCGATCAGTTTAGCTAGTTAGCTTGCTAAATGTTTTTTTTTTATATTATCACATAGGCACTTATTGAAATGACCAAGACATTCCACAAAGTTGTCAACACTTGAATCACAGAGAAAGATTCATTATGACCACTTCCTTCCATTCGTATATCGAGAAAGGTGTTGATTTGATTAAAACAATGAGGGAAAGCTGACTAAATGGGGCTAATAACATTTCTGTTGGAAGGAGAAAATTGAAAAAAGACAATTAGGATTAAAGGATTTGGTTGGTGGATCTGAACTGGTTACCTCCAATTCTTGATACGGTAATAAAAAATGGGAAAAAGGAAAATTGCCCTGCCAACTATTAACGCTCTAAAAAACAACACCCCATTGGGCTTGGGCAGTGTGATGGCAATTGCGTCGTCTGTGGACCTATTGGGGCGGTAAGCAAATTGGTGTGGGTGGAGGTGATATGGTCCTTGACTTGTCTCTCAAAGCACTTCATGATGAAGAAAGTGAGTGCTTCAGGGCGGTAGTCATTTAGCTCAGTTACCTTAGCTCTCTTGGGAACAGAAACAAGGGAGGTGGGGTCTTAGGGGAGGGGGCGGGCAAGCGAGCGATGGGGGGAAAAAGACAGTGAGGTGCCCCCCCTGTGTTTGCACGACTCCTCTGTCCCTGTGCCCCTAGAGGATATTGACAGTACGATCTCCACTCTGTCTATGGCCCTGGGGGAAGAGGGGCTGCAGGGGTTCTCTGAAACTGCAAGCCTGCGTCCCAATCCCGCCGTCATGGGCAGAGCACCTGGGGCAAGGGGAAAACATGGAGAGCCTAGTGGGTGGCGAGCAGGTGGCCCTTTCTGAAGAAGACCTGTATTCGTCGAACGAGGGGAGCATCTTTGCATCCCTGGAGGAGATGGAGCAGGGGAGCATCGGGTGAGCCTCCTGTTTTGTTTTTGGGAGGTAGGAGAATAATATTTTTGTTTCCTTATGGATACAATCACTTTTGTTAGTGTAAATGTAAGGGGGTTGAGGGATAGGGTAAAAATGAAGGACGGTTTTTAGTTATTTAGAGGGTGTGGGGTTTGATTTTTGTTTTTTAAAGGAGGTTCACCTAAGGGATAGAGGGAATGTTGTGAGGTTTGAGAGGGAGTGGGATAAGGGGGAATCAGTTTGGGATATAGGGGGGACGTTCACTCTTCGGGAGTAGAGTTTTTGTGTGGGCATAGGGAGGTTGAGGATACTTTTGTTGTTATGCAAGGGAGGGTTTTGGGGGTAGATATCACTTTTAGGGATAGTAGTTATAGGTTAGTGGTGGTGTATGGGCCACAGGTGGCGGCAGACAGAAGGGAGATGGTGGACTGTCTGACGCCCCTGTGTGCCACAAATAGGCAGTTGGTGATAGGAGGGGATTTTAATATAGATTTAGGGTAGGGGGGATAGCAGTGCAGGCGCCATCACTGGGCTAATGGCTTGCCATGGTCTGGTTGATGGAGGCCTGCACACTACTCCGACAATGGCTGGCCCCACTGGGAGTTAAGCAGAGGCATGACTATATTTCTCTATCTAGGTCTTTGGGTCAGTTGTCTGGTCGGCTGTTGCCTGTCTTCTTTTCAGATCACGACGGGGTGCTCCTGCAGGTGAGTTCTCCAGTCTGCCTCTTCGGTTGGGGGTACTGGAAATTAGATCGGGATGTGCTGGATGAGCAAGCTTTCGTTAATGCCTTTATTGGTGTGTTTCGGGGGCTTGAAGGCCTCCGGTCCATGTGCAAGGGGGTGTTAGTCAAGGTAAGGATTAGGGTCTTTATTATAGGATATTGTAAGAGGAGAAAAAGGGAGGAAAGGAGGGAGGTGGATCATATCCAAAGGTTGCTCTAGCTCGAGTACGAGGCAGGCAACCTCGGCGGGTCGGTCGACTGGGAGAGATCCACTTCCCTGAAGGAGCAACTCAGGGAGCTGCAGGAGCGGAAGGCTCGAGCTTTCCTGGAGCGTGCGCATAGTGGCTTTTTAGAGCATAACGAGACTTGTTCCGCTATGTTCTTTAAAGACGCATTTGCGACTTAAAAAAAAAAAAGACCTGTGTGTCGCCGGGGAAACGTTGGGTGGGGAGGAGTCGGCTTTTGCCACCCCGCTGAGGTCTGCCGAGACCCCCGGGTGCCCGGCGGGTGCAGGGTTCCGTTTGTGGTTATCGCTTCTCGGCCTTTTGGCTAAGATCATTTTGGGTACCGAGGTGCCACTCTTAGTTAAAAGCCGATGGCCGGAGGGCAGGATCAACAGTCAACCAGAGGGGCTGGACTGCGCAATAAGTTGCAATTCGTTTGGAAGAACAAGGGCCAGCAAATTGGGAACAGAGAATGGTTCATCAGGACGGTGATCATTGAAGGGTTAAGGGTGGACCCAGGGAACGTTTACTGCTTGCAGCGGAACATGGCGGCGGAGGGCTATGACCTGTCCCTAAACAGTGACACCTGCAAAGAGAAGGCAGCCAGTGAGCCATACTCAAACTTTCAGGTTTACCCCTTGTGCCAGTTGGGTTTAAAGGTCATCACCGTACACATTTAAATCAAATCAAATCAAATGTATTTATATAGCCTTTCGTACATCAGCTGATATCTCAAAGTGCTGTACAGAAACCCAGCCTAAAACCCCAAACAGCATGCAATGCAGGTGTAGAAGCACGGTGGCTAGGAAAAACTCCCTAGAAAGGCCAAAACCTAGGAAGAAACCTAGAGAGGAATCAGGCTATGTGGGGTGGCCAGTCCTCTTCTGGCTGTGCCGGGTGGAGATTATAACAGAACATGGCCAAGATGTTCAAATGTTCATAAATGACCAGCATGGTCGAATAATAATAAGGCAGAACAGTTGAAAGTGGAGCAGCAGCACGGCCAGGTGGACTGGGGACAGCAAGGAGTCATCATGTCAGGTAGTCCTGGGGCATGGTCCTAGGGCTCAGGTCCTCCGAGAGAGAGAAAGAAGGAGAGAATTAGAGAAGCACACTTAGATTCACACAGGACACCGAATAGGACAGGAGAAGTACTCCAGATATAACAAACTGACCCTAGCCCCCCGACACATAAACTACTGCAGCATAAATACTGGAGGCTGAGACAGGAGGGGTCAGGAGACACTGTGGCCCCATCCGAGGACACCCCCGGACAGGGCCAAACAGGAAGGATATAACCCCACCCACTTTTCCAAAGCACAGCCCCCACACCACTAGAGGGATATCTTCAACCACCAACTTACCATCCTGAGACAAGGCTGAGTATAGCCCACAAAGATCTCCGCCATGGCACAACCCAAGGGGGGGCGCCAACCCAGACAGGATGACCACATCAGTGAATCAACCCACTCAGGTGACGCACCCCTTCCAGGGACGGCATGAGAGAGCCTCAGCAAGCCAGTGACTCAGCCTCTGTAATAGGGTTAGAGGCAGAGAATCCCAGTGGAAAGAGGGGAACCGGCCAGGCAAGGACAGCAAGGGCGGTTCGTTGCTCCAGAGCCTTTCCGTTCACCTTCCCACTCCTGGGCCAGACTACACTCAATCATATGACCCACTGAAGAGATGAGTCTTCAGTAAAGACTTAAAGGTTGAGACCGAGTTTGCGTCTCTGACATGGGTAGGCAGACCATTCCATAAAAATGGAGCTCTATAGGAGAAAGCCCTGCCTCCAGCTGTTTGCTTAGAAATTCTAGGGACAATTAGGAGGCCCCCTATGTGAGGGATGACAGCATCGGGGCTTTCCTAGGCCGGTTTGGAAAAGTGAGTCCCGGGGTGATGTACCTACAGGATGGGTATGGCATCTGGTCAGGGAGGAGACAGTTCCGTATCGCACTGAACATGGATCCGGATGGAGCTGATAAGTTGGTTCACCCACCAGCCTATTTCTCCATTGGAGCGGACCGGGGATACCTGTTTTATTCAGGCCAACCAAGTTTTTGTAGACACTGCCGTAGCTTCGGTCATTTGGCCACGGGGTGCAACCTGCTGAAGTGCAGAAACTGTGGGAAACCAGGTCACGGTGCAGCCAACTGCAGGGAGGCTCGAGTCTGCAATGGCTGTGGGAAGCAGGGCCATTTGTTTAAAGACTGTCCAAATAGACAACGGACCTATGCTGAGGCAGCCGGCGATGGCCCTGAGGAAGGCGCGGCGGGATCTCCCCTACGGCCAATAGAGGAGGTTCTCGAGGAAATTCGAGCGGAGGTGGCAAAAGCCCCGGGGGAAAGTGCAGTAAAGGAGGTCCGACCGAAGGGGACTGAGGAGGAGATGGAGCTGCTGACGGGTGCCTGGGAGGATAGTCTGTTGAGTGAGATGTCAGACGACCCGGCTACCCGAAGCCCTACCCGGAAGTCTTCGGCGGGCGGGTCGACTGGATCGGCATCTTCAGATAATGGAGAGTCCAGGAAGGTGTACAAGGGGAAAAGAAAGAAGAGGAGGAAGGTCACGGACCGGGTGGCGGTGGAAGAGCATAAGAGGCCAGCGGTGGCCATCTCCAACCGGTTCACAGTGCTGAACCCTGATACCGGGGATGAAGGGTCAGATGTGGGGGCTGAGAGCCAGGATCCAGTTGTGTTAAAGGTTCCTGCGTTGGCAGGCTCTGAAACCTCGGTCGGGGGGTCTGAGGAGCAGGTCCACGGGGCTTGTTTGGTTCCTGAGCTTCCTGGGACAGGCACCTTGGAGATGGACACCAATCCTGAGGAGGCTTCAATGGACTGTGCACAGGTACTGTCCAGGGAAGACCACTCTTCCAGTCCTGGGTTAACCTGTGTGGACTTTTCCAGCCCTTAACGCTCTTTCGTGGCACCAGGCATGCCGAACAGTGACCTATACTTGGAAGGGGTGAGTGCTTGGAAGGGGTGAGTGGCTTCGGGATGGGGGAGGCTCCCCTCTGACAGACTGTATAGAGACGCTGGGTGGTCTTGTTTAGTTTCTTCTTCATTGGTATGTTTTTTTTTTACAGTTGCAACAGTGAATGTAAGGGGATTAAGAGATAGGGGGAAGAGAGGAGGGGTGTTTCAGTACCTTTCCTGTGTCTCCTTCCAGGTTTGTTTTTATAAGAGGTTCATTTAAGGGACATGGGGGATGTTTCTGTGTTTACAAGGGGGTGGGCGAAAGCAGAGTCCAGATGGGGGATAGGGGGGGTGCACTCCTCTGGGGTGGGGATTATGTTTGGGGATAGGGACTTTTCTGTGGTGTTTTTTTTTTCTTCTGTCATACAGGGGAGGGTTTTAGTGGTTGATGCAGACTGGAGGGGGGTGAAGTTTCGTTTTATTAACATTCATGCACCTGAACCTCGAGGTAGAAAATATCATTTTTTGGCTCTGCCAGATCTGTGTTACTAATCGAACTGTGGTTTTGGGCGGGGATTTCAATGTCTCTTGAAGGCACTGGGGACTTTAGCCTACCCTATTTGGTTTCTGTGGTTAAAGAATTTTCTTTATAGAACTCTTTCAGAGTCTGCGACCCCAATGGGGAGGGTATGACATGGACAAACTCAATGGGTTCCCGTAGTCATATATAGATTTTTTTTATACCTTTATCTGTGCCAATTTCGCAAGTCACTGTCTCTCCGGTTTGGTTTTCTGACCATTGCCAAGTTCAGGTAGTGTTCTCGGTAGATGTGCCGATATTTGGCAGAGGTTTTTGGAAATGAAACTCCAAAATTTTGGCGGATCTTTCTTTTAGGGAGGCTTTTAAATCCCATTATGAGATATGGGGGGATTTCAAGCCTTTTTTTGGTTCCCTAGTTGAATGGTGGGAGTGCGTAAAGCGCAATGTGCACACCCTGGCCATTTCGCACTGTGGCGCTAAGGCCCAAGCAGATAGGAATGTTTTTCAGCGGCTTCAGGGGGAGCTGACTGTCTTGGTGTCAGCTGAGAATAAGGGTGAGGGGAGGGATGTGGAAAGGATGGAGGGTTTAAAAAGGAAGTTGGGGCTGTATTTTCAGGGGAAGGCCAGGGACTTTCTCTTCAGGTGTCAAAGAGACAAGTTTGAGTTTGGTGATGCTAGCACCTCATATTTCTTTTTACAGATTAAAGCTGCCCGTGCCAAAGCAGTTATTGCTCAGTTGCGAACAGAAGGGGGGGGGGGATGGTTTCTGACCCAAAGGGGATGGTGGAAGCAGCGTCCTCTTTCTACCAAGAATCCTTTAGGGAGAAGGACATAGATGGTTCGAAAGAACGTGTCTTTTTAGGGTTTTTGAGGAAAAAGGTTCCTCCGGAGGCAGCCTCTGATCTCGATCGCCCTTTCGAGCTTGCGGAAGTTGAGGCTGCTTTGTGGGGTTTACCAACCAATAAGGTGCCAGGTTACGATGGACTTCCACGGGAGTTTTATGTCACCTTCTGGGAGATTTTGTGGAGAGATTTTCTTTCGGTAATTAACCTCTCTGCGCACGGAACCCGCTAGTGGGCTGAAATTCCACAACATAAGGTGATCGCTACATAAATAGTCATATTAAACATTCATGAAAATACAAGTGTCTCACATGTATCGAAAGCCTAGAATCTTGCTAATCCAACTGCGTTGTCAGATTTAAAAAAGGATTTACTGCGAAAGAATACGATGCGATTATCTGAGCTTAGGGCCCCATAAAAAAAAAGGTTTTAACTAGCACAGGCATAACATAATCCAAACTGCATTAAAATAAATTGTTTACCTTTGACGATCTTCGTCTGTTCGCAATTCCAATGCTCATTGTTACACAATGAATGATCTTTTGTTTGATAAAATCTGTTTTTATAGCCTAACACGAAACATTTTGTGAACCGCTTGTGTCGTGAATTCCGTCTCATTCCATTTTCGACGACACATTCCAGGTAAATAACCCACAGAGGTTTCACCTCAATCAACTGGTTTGTTTGTAACACAATCAAACGTGATGGGCCATTTCGCGGGACATATTGACTGAAAGAAACTGATTTGAAGACAACAAGTCATGACATCATTGTGCACCAATGATTTGCCCGCTGTTTCGTTGATTGACTGTCTTTTAACCCAATGACCACTGATCATCTTGAAATCTAGCTGGGTAGATAGCCAATGAGCTGAGCTAAACGGCAATACGCCATGTTTATGTATTGCAAGACCAACCCATGTAGTAAGCTCCAGTGTAAAGAGAGTCATTCTCTATTGAAGTTTCATACCGGAAGGAGAAGCACATATTACGCACTGCATTGTTTGGCGAATGCTCAGATTCAGCTGTTTATATATCAATCATTATGGTGACTAAGTCAGGGAAAGCTAAATCTAAGTCTAGATATACAGATGTACACACAATTTTAGAATACATTTATTGGGAAGGTGAGACAGATTGTTGTAGGAATATTTTTTGAACGGGAGAGGACATCGTTTTGGACTGGTAAGTTCTTATCATGCTAATGCCCTTGTTTGAAATTAATAATATAAAATATTATTTGTGATTTCTTTTCATTTTAGAAGCAATATAAAAACATGAACCGTAATTGCTGGACTATTAAGCGCACCCGAATATAAACCGCACCCACTGAATTATAAAAAATATGTATTTTGTACATAAATAAGCCGCACATGTCTATAAGCCACAGGTGCCTACCGGTACATTGAAACAAATGAACTTTACACAGCCTTTAAACGAAACACGGCTTGTAACAAAAATAAATAGGCTTTAACGAAACACGGCTTGTAACAAAAATAAATAGGCTTTAACGAAACACAGCTTGTAACAAAAATAAATAGGCTTTAACGAAACACAGCTTGTAACAAAAATTAAACAGTAGCGTCGGAGTTGAATAGCCTCAGAATTGCTTCATCCGATGTTGGATCGTTTTCATTGTCGCTCTTGTCACTTTCATCCGGAGGCAAATACCCCGTTGAGCTCATGCTGCCCCTTCAACACGCAGCAGTCCAGCCTTTCGAAACCCGTTGATGATAGTGGATTTTTTGACAATGCTCCACACTGTCAGGACCCACTGGCAGACTTGACCATAAGTTGCTCTTCGCATGCGGCCCGTTTTAGTGAAGGACTTCTCCCCACTTGTCATCCAAGCCTCCCACTGAACACGGAGCGCCACCTTAAATGCACGATTTACACTGATGTCGAGTGGCTGCAAATAATTTGAGCCATCTGCTTTTCTTCCCTCTGAAAGGTTTGTTGTCTTTTTGCACTGAGTCAGTTCCTCACGCTGCTGTTTACAAAGTCTTATAATCGACTCATTAAGGCCAAGATCCCATGCAGCAGCTCTATTTCCTTTTCCAACAGCCAGATCGATCGCCTTCAACTTGAAAGCTGCATCATATGCATTTCTCCGTGTCTTTGCCATGATGAGGGTGACAAAATTACTACCGTAATCAGAATGATGGGAAGTTTGAGCGCGCTCGATTTACGTCACATGTGACGGTGCTCAGTTTTTTGGCGGCATGAATCTTGTGAAAGCGGGAAAAATCCATAAATTAGCCGCGTCATTGTATAAACCGCGAGGTTCAAAGCGTGGGAATAAAGTAGTGGCTTATAGTCCGGAAATTACGGTAATGTCATGAAATGTGAGATGCGTGTGTCTGCTGCCCCACCCCAACCCACATGAAATAGCCTATTTGAGGCTGTTAAGGAGAGGGCAGGACCACATCATTGGCCAAAGTGAAATGGAGACAGTAGATACAGCTGGTCTGTTGTAATATAATAAAGACAGTAGATCTAGCTGGTCTGTCATAATATAATAGAGACAGTAGATCTAGCTGAAATGTCATAATATAATAGAGACAGTAGATCTAGCAGGAAATAATAATATATTCAACCTAATATATTCAACCTTCAACACTATATATATCTGTTTATTATACCTGTTGATACAGGGCTCATATGTGAAACTATTCTAACTGAACATTTTCTTTCACGGTGACACTGACTCTGAATGGGAGTCTTATCCGGTGTCCTGTGTGAATGTAAGTATGCTCTCTCTAATTCTCTCTTTCTCTCTCTCGGAGGACCTGAGCCCTATGACCATGCGTCAGGACTACCTGGCATGATGACTCCTTGCTGTCCCCAGTCCACCTGGCCTTGCCGCTGTTCCAGTTTCAACTGTTCTGCCTGCTGCTATGGAACCCTAAACTGTTCATTTTTACTCTTGAGGTGCTGTCCTGTTGCACCCTCTACAACCACTGTGATCTCAACCTGGCACAGCCAGAAGAGGACTGGCCACCCCTCATAGCCTGGTTCCTCTCTAGGTTTCTTCCTAGGTTTTTGCCTTTCTAGTGAGTTTTTCCTAGCCACCGTGCTTCTAGAATTAGAAAATGAAAAAGGTGTAAAGGTAAATGATTTTGTTGACATCGTAGATTCAGTTGAATCCTTTTACAGAAATCTTTATAAAAAGAATGATGTGGATAAAGTGTGTGTTGAAAAAGTGTTGGAGAAAATCAGTGCCAAAGTATCTCAGGCAGATAGAATGTGTGATGAAGAGATTTCAATTATGGAAATCAAGGAAGCAAATGAGAACACTCAAGGAAATAAAAGCCCAGGTTTGGATGGTTTAACAAATGAATTCTATAAAGCTTTTGTGGATATTTTGTCACCCATTTTATTTAAGGTTTTTCAGTATATGGAAGAGAATAAGGAAATCCCTGAGTCTATGTCAATTGGAATGTTAACCATCTTATTTAAAAATAGAGGCAGTAGGTTAAAGTTAGAAAATTATAGGCCTATTAGTCTTCTAAATTCAGATGATAAAATACTGACTAAAGTTTTAGCTAATAGGATGAAAAAGGTGATTGGAAGTATTATTACATCAACACAAGCCTACGGAATACCTGGAAGAGATGTTGCAGATATAATTTGTACAATTAGAGATGTTGTTAATCAAATGAAAAATGAAGGTGGTATAGTTTTAAGTTCAGATTTTAAGAAAGCTTTTGATAAAGTGGAACATAGTTTTCTGCTACAGACTTTGGAGAGGTTTGGTTTTGGGCCAAAATTTGTATCTTGGATTAACTTGTTGTATAGCGGAGCAAAAAGTTGTGTTAAATGTAACGGGAGTGTTAACAGATACTTTCCCTATAGAGAGGTCAGTAAGGCAGGGTTGTCCTTTGTCAGCTCTATTGTACAGTGTTTCTACGGAACCTTTAGCTGTTTTAATACTTGGAGACAAAGAGGTGAGGGGTGTTGGAATCCCAGGTGGTGGTGTCAGTGTTATACATCAGTACGCTGATGACACTACTTGTACTGTGAAGGATGTAGGTAGCATTGAAAGCATTATGAAAATCATAGATATCTATTGTAAGCCATCGGGGGCTGAAGTTAATATAGAGAAGATGGAAATTATATTTTTTGGGGATATCAATGCACATAAGTGTGAGATTTCATTTAAGGTAGTTAAGGATTTTATGAAGGTGCTGGGAGTAAATATTGGTGTAGAGGAGAAAGAGGCAAGGGATATAACTTGGATGGGGATCCTCAATAAAATCAAGCTAACTTTGAATTTCTGGAAAAATAGAAAATTAAAGTTAAAAGGTAAAGTAATTGTAGTAAATGTTTTGGGAGATCTAGACATGCCAGAGTGGGCTCTAAATGAATTGAATAATGTGGTGTCTAATTTTATATGGGATGGTAAAGGTGTTAGAATTGCGCAGAAAACATTGATAGCAGACTATGATGATGGAGGTTTAAAACTTGGAAATTTTGATGTTAAAAGAAAAGCTATTAGGATAAAAACAGTAAAGAAATATTTGTATGACAGCTTAGATTATGGCTGGAATTTTTTTTTCAAAGACTATTTGGATGAGAGTGGTGGATGTGAAGATAATGGTTTGTTGATGGGTCTTAAAAGAAAAATGCGTGAAAAGGTACCAGATTTTTATAAAGAAGTGCTAAATGCATGTGCAGAGTTGTTGCCTAATGTGTATTATGATTGTGGGCATATTGACCTAATTATGAATCATCCTGTTTTTCTGAATGAGAAAATTAAGTACAAAGAAAGGGTGTTATATAGTGAAGTAGTCATGAGTGCAGGTTTTAGACAGATAAAAGACTACACATATGAGGTAATTCCAGTTTTTTTTCCTGAAGAAGCTATTTTTGACACCATCCATGAATGGGATGTAGAGGTGGGTAGGGGAACAGTGAAGAATATGTACGAGAAGATAAAAGAAAGTATACCAATCACATGGGTGGATTTAATAAAGAGTGAAGTTGTTAGGGAATATTTATGTATTTCCTAATTTGTTTATTGGTAACAGTAAGGAGAAGGCTCATTTATGTAGTATCCCGGTGAAAAGATTTTATAAAATAATGTTCGAGAAAAATGTGAAAAGGCCAGCTGCGGAGAAAGTTTGTAAAGGAATTTTTCCAACTTTGGACGTAAAAAAGATATGGAAAACTTTCAATGTAAAATATAATAGTATGGAATGTGAAAGTAACGATTTTAAAATAAGGCATAATCGTATATATACAAAGGTGGTTTTACATCAAATCAATAGGGAAATAAAAAGAGAACGTGACTTATGTCATGAGTCACCGGAAAATTTACTGCATTTGTTTGTGGAATGTGAGGAGTTAAAATATTTATTTTGTAAGGTAAAGGGAATGATACATAGAAACTGGAGGGGTGATATTTTGAAAAAATATGTGTGGAATGAATTGGTGTTATTTGGCGTGGCTGGTAAATGTGAGGGTGTTAATGTTGTTTTATTGAATGTTGCTTTGAGTTTTGTGAGGTATGCTATTTTTTATAGGAGCAATTGTGTTTTTTTGAGGGGAAGAGGGTAAGGGTGTGGGATATTTATGTAGTATTGTTTAAGAAGCATATAGATATGTTTCATTGTTATGGAAGGGAATGTTTTGATGAAGCTTTTGTGGAGGGGAGTGGGTTGATTTGAAGTGTGGATGGTGGAAGAATTAGTTATAATTTTTGAAAGTACATTTACATTACATTTAAGTCATTTAGCAGACGCTCTTATCCAGAGCGACTTACAAATTGGTGCGTTCACCTTAAGACATCCAGTGGAACAGCCACTTTACAATAGTGCATCTAAATCTTTTAAGGGGGGAGGGGGTGAGAAGGATTACTTTATCCTATCCTAGGTATTCCTGAAAGAGGTGGGGTTTCAGGTGTCTCCGTAAAGTATTGGTATGTTAATTTCCTTTTGGTTTTATAGTTGTTCGGGAGTTGATTTCAACATGCCTGTTTTGTGAGATTAGAATTTGTTATGTTTTTGTTGTATTGTATTAATTTGAGTTCTTTGATTTGATAGGGGGTAAATTGTTCACCTGCCTATGTTAGTCTCGGTTTTTGTGTATTGTACATTTTATAAAATATTGTAATTGAAACTTTTTTATAATATATATATATATATATTTTTTTTTTTAAAGTATGCCTGATCTCGTCAGATCTCGGGAACTACGCAGGGTCGGGCCTGGTTAGTACTTGAATGGGAGACCGCCTGGGAATACCAGGTGCTGTAAGCTTTTTGTCCACGAGGGGGTGCTCTTGCATCTTTTCATCAGCATCACTCCCTTGTGGAATTTAAACTCTTTGTCCGTTTTTTCCCACAAGGCTGAAATATGTGCCCTCGCTTTGAAATAAGTAAGTAAGATTGGCTTGTATTTCATCCAACGATCTGTGCTACAAAGTGATGGCTACAGTATATGCAATTTATTCCACTTTTTGAGTGACACAAAGCTACTTATCTAAAATGGTGAAAATGCAACATCTGTTAATCAGACTCATTTTGACTTTAATATATTTTGCACCAAGAAATAGTTTCTCGCTTACGACCATACCGGCCTGAGTACGTCTAATCTCGTCAGATCTCAGAATCTTAGCAGGGTCGGGCCTGGTAAGTACTTGGATGGGAGACCACCTGGGAATACCAGGTGCTGTGAGCTTTTTGTCCACGAGGGGGTGCTCTTGCATCATTTCATCAGCATCACTGCCTTGTGGAATTTAAACTCTTTTGTCAGTTTTTTTTCCCCACAAGGCCCTCGCTTTGAAATAAATAAGCAAGGTTAGTTTGTATTTCATCCAACGATCTGTGCTACAAAGTGATGGCTACAGTATATGCAATTTCTTCCACTTTTTGAGTGACAAAAAGATACTTATTTAAATGGTGAAAATGCAACATCTGTTAATCAGACTAACTTTGATTTTATATAGTGCACCAAGAAATAATTTCTCCCTTACGACCATACCGGCCTGAGTACGCACCTGTTGTTGGGTAATTGACACAGGTGTGAGTGATTGAGCTGAGGTTGAGTGTTTGCTCCAGAGAGTTTGTGTTTGAGTTTTGAGCTTTTTGAAGTACAATCTCTTTTTTGTGAATTGATTAAGTTTGAGTTATAGTTTGGGGTTGTTCCCCGGCAGCATATTGCTGTTTGGGGGACTTTCCTCCTGTCGTTGTTTTGGATGGAAACAATGGCTTTGACCCATGCTGGCAAAAGATGACGAACAAAGGAAACATGGCTAATGGAGCTACAACAAGACAGATGCAAAAGTATGAAAATAATTGAACAGTGGCTGTGGAAATTATGGGAGAGGAGAAAATTACAATGATGGAGTTATTGAGAGGGATTAAAGAAGTTTGTGGACTGGTCTGCGGATGTCGGGTTAAAGATGAAAAACGATATGAAGTGACGCTGTCAAGTGCCAAATGGAAGGAAAAACTGATGGATGGATTTAAAATCCGGAGCTGTTGAATCATGGCAAAGGACCTATCGCTTGATGAGATGGTTGAATCCTTCTTAAGCCTCCCAGTATACATTACAGACGAGGCCATCACAGAACGGCTAAGAGCATGGGGTGTGTATGCTATATCACCGGTGAAAATGGTCTACTGGCCGGGGACGGACGTTCCAGATGGGACACGCTTCTACAAAGTAAAGTTCACAGACACTGTGCGCTCGCTGCCATTGTCCTGTAGGCCTTGGGCCTTGTCCTGTAGGAAAGGAGGCATCCAAGGATGGAGAGATAAGTTCAAGCCTAGACGAGGTGGAGGGCATTCCTTGTGGAGAGGGGGGGGTAGAGTGGTTTGAAGAAGAAGCACATGGAGAGGCATTGGCTACGGATTCTGGAGGTGAAGTGGAGATCCCGACTGTGTCTGAAGTCCAGGGAGGCTCCTCTAGGGTGGTAGATCCTGCAAGGGATGACTCTTACAAACGTAAAGGGTCTGAAGAAGAGCTGACGGAGGAAGAGATGGAGTACATAAAATGCAGAGGGATAGTGAAAGGAACATGATAATCAAGAAGAAAAAGAAGGTAAAAGATCAATCATGATGGACTGTATTCATCCCCTCTTTATATTCATAATGGTGAGAGTTGTATCTATCAATACCAATGGACTTCGTAGCAAAGAAAAGCTAGAGCTGGTGTTGGAAGCCTTCTCTGCAGACATATTATGTCTACAGGAGACTCATTGGACCGAGCCGTATATGGATAATGTAAGGCAGAGATGGAATGGAATGGATAAATGCACGTGAGTAATGGGACTGTGCGGACATGTGGGGTAGCTATTTTGGTGAAACATAATGTTGTGTCTAATTTAAGTTTGTTATGTGCCGACACTGTGGGTCGAATGGTGGGAGTAAGTTTCACAGTCCAGATAAGCGGGTGTTCTCTAGAAGACAAGTGGTGAGGGGTGAGCTCAAGCAGTCACGTATAGATTTGTGTCTCGCTCATAGAGAGGTTGCACACTTGGTTGCGGGGGTAGAGTATTCACACACATTTTTTAGTGACCATGATGCTCTGCTTTTCTGGCTGGGTGCATCAGGGGAGGGGAGGGGGGTGGTTTGTGGTGTCTTAATGCCAGTCTGCTGAAGGATGAGGGGTTTAAGGCAGCAGTGAAAGAGTGTGTGAATGACGCCGTGTCAGATCCTCTATTTGAGTCTGATGTGAGTGTGTGGTGGGAAGGATTAAAAGGGAGTTCAAGCAGCTGGCAATATCTAGTGCAAGACGGGCAAATGTGTTAAGGAGGAGGGAGGAGGGGATTCTTAAATCCCGCCTGTTATTGGAGTTAGAAAAGGTAGAAAACTGTCCAGGCTATGATGTTACAGAGTACCTGAGGGTTAGGGAGGAGTTGAGGGTCGTAGAGAGGCACAGGTGTATGGGGGCAGTGGTGAGGAGTAGAGCACAGTATGTGGTGGAGGGGGAGAGGAATACTGCTTTTTTCCTGAGGTTAGAAAGGCGGAAGCAGGAAATGAGTTTTCTAACTGAGCTGTTAAATGAGAGGGGGGAGAGGGTGACAGATCTGGAAGGTATTTTGAATACGGTGCATTCTTTTTTATAAGGGCTTATTTACGTCGGGCGGGGTAGATGAAGTGTGTATGAGAAGAGTACTAGACGCCGTGGAGGCTAGGGTGTCGACTGAGGATGTAGAGATGTGTGATGCTGATTTTTACATTGGCAGAGGTTAAAGCTGCTATCTTGGGCCTGAACATGAATAAGAGCCCGGGTTCAGATGGTCTTACTGCAGAGTTTTACCGTGAGTTTAGTGACATACTGGCCCCACTGATGCTATGTGTGTATGGAGGAGAAGAGGGTAGTCCCTGAATCTTTAGCTATGGGTGTGTTGACTGTGTTATACAAAGGGAAGGGGAGCAGACTGAAATTAGAGAACTACAGACCAATAACCCTTTTGAACTCAGACAATAAGGTGCCTGCTAAGATAATGGCCAATAGGTTGAATAAGGTGATGGGAAGCAATCATAGCACCTACTCAGGCCTATGGAGTTCCGGGGCGGGATGTAGTGGACACCCTCTGCACTATCTGGGATGTAGTGAAGCAGATGGGGGAAGTGGGTGGGGCGGTGCTCTGTCTAGATCTGAATAAAGCCTTTGATCAGGTGGAGCATCGGTTCCTGTTAGAGGCCATGGCAAGATTTTGGTTCGGGCCTCGTCTTAAAGAATGGGTGAAGCTTTTGTATGGGTCAGCTTGCAGTGTAGTTAAATGTAATGGTGTGCTAACTGATCCCTGGGCAGGTCTGTTAGGCAGGGTTGTCCATTGTCTGCATTGCTATACAGCATCTCAGTAGAGCCGTTAGCGGCGTTTGTAAAGCGTGATGGAGGAGTGCATGGAGTGGACCTCCCGGGGGGAGGTGTCAGTGTATTGCATCATTATGCCGATGATACCACCTGTACTGTGCGGGATGGAGGGAGTGTGAACTGTCTGATGAAGTGTTTTGATGTTTATGGGAGAGCTTCTGGGGCTAAGGTGAATGTAGAAAAGTCTCAAATGTTATGTGCTGATGATACTGTTATGTCTACATGTAACGTTCCTTTTAAGACTGTTAAGGGGCACGTGAGAATTTTGGGTGTGAATATTGGGGTAGATGAGCGGGAGGCGAGGGACTTAACTTGGACAGGGGTGATTAATAAAATAAAGACGACTTTGAATTACTGGAAACAAAGGAAATTAAAATTGAGGGGGAAAGTGGTGGTGGTGAATGCATTGTTGATGTCAAGATGTGTGTATACCTTAGGGGTTATGGACATGCCTGTATGAGTTCTGAAGGGAATTAATAAATTAGTGTCTGATTTCCTGTGGAGTGGGAAGGGGGTGAAGATTGCTCATGATGTGATGATAGCAGATTATGATAGGGGTGGGTTGAGATTAATAGATCTGGAGGTGAAGTTTTTGTATGGGGATGAGGGTCAGGGGTGGAAGGAGTTTTTCAGGCATTGGTTGCATAGGAGTGGAGGTTGTGGAGATTATGGGTTGTTTATGTGTTTTACGCCTAGCATTTTTGCAGAGGTGCCTGAGTTACCAGGAGGTATATTCAAAATCACAACTTACCTGTGGTAAGAACTGGCCCTGAGCCTGGGCGGAGTTCTTACCACAGGTAAGTTGTGATTTTGAATATACCGTTTTTTTCTGAACCCAATGCTGAAATCAGAGGGAAAGATGCTGGAGAGTAAGGTAATAATGAAGGCGGGTATGATAAGACTGAGGGACTTTAGGTATGAGGTGGTGCCGGGGTTCCTGACTGATCAGGCGATCGTAGATACTGTCTGGGCTGTTGGTGAGGTTGTCAGGAAAGGGACGGTGTTGAGAATGTATGAGAGGATAAATGAGTGTGTTCCAGGGGAGTGGGTGAGGCTGTTGGACAATCATTTGAGTAATGGAGTCTTAGAGACCTTGCCTGAGATGCAGGTGAAATGTGGGGAGACTATGCAAGCCTTATCCTCTACCCAGGTGAGGGCCTTATACTGGGCTCTTATTACCAGGAAGGTCAGGGCGCCTGCATCTGAGAAAGTGTGGAGGCAAGTTTTTCCAGGGATGGAAGTTGAGCGGTTGTGGGAAAACATCGTAGTGAGGCTCAACAGTCTTGAATGTACCCATTTTGATTTTATGTTGAGGCACAACCGTGTTTTTACCAAGGTGGTGTTACATCAGGTAGACAGGTCAGTGTCTCGTGTGTGTGATGTATGTAGAGATGAGGATGAACATCTGATGCACATGATGTTTGGATGTGTTGATGTAGCTGGGTTCTATGTGAGGTTGAGGGACATGTTAGAAAGGTACTGGGGAGAAGAGTTAATAGGCGGGGTTGATTGGAGGTGTTTGGTATTGTTTGGAGTGGGTCAGCATGTGAGGGGGTGAATATTGTATTATTGAATTTTATGCTGTCACATGCAAGGTATGCGGTATATTCAAGGAGGAACTTGGCAAGGTTTGAGGGAAAGAGGGTGACAGTGTGGAAGGTGTTTGAAGGTTTGGTAAGGAAGGATGTAGGATTGATGTATAGGTCTAAGCAGGAGGATTTTGAGAGGGTGTTTATGAAGGATTGTGGATTTATTACTGTGGGGGAGGATGGTGGTTTGGTGTATGGGTTTTGATGTGTAAAGTTTGAGATATCAGTAAACATTTTGAAAGAATTGTTTTGAGAATGTCTTAGTTTTTATTTGATAAGGAGGTGCTTTTAAACTCTATTTGGGTGGAATTTGTTTTAACAAAGTCTTGTATGCAATGGTTGTATAATTTTGGTTTTGGTATTTTAATTTCTTTGTTTTTGATTTGATAGGGGTGAATTGTTTGCCTGCCAATGTTTAGTATTGTGTTGATTAAAAGGGTTTTTGCATATTGAATTTGTATATAATGTAAAACAAGAATTTTTTATAAAAAAATAAAAAGTATGCCTGATCTTGACAGATCTCGGAAGCTTAGCAGGGTCGGGCCTGGTTAGTACCTGGATGGGAGACTGCCTGGAAATACCAGGCGCTGTATGCTTTTTTGTCCACGAGGCTTTTTTCCCCACAAGGCCCTCGCTTTGAAATAAATAAGCAAGGTTAGTTTGTATTTCATCCAACGATCTGTGCTACAAAGTGATGGCTACAGTATATGCAATTTCTTTCACTTTTTGAGTGACACAAAGATGCTTATCTAAATGGTGAAAATGCAACATCTGTTAAACATGATTTAGACCTTGTTTATGGAAAAGTGGTTATTTCTGTATTTCAAATGTTGCAACTTGCTGAAAATTGTCCACAGTGTTGATATCATCTTGAATAAACAGAACATTTTGTTTTTGACATTCAGAGTGCATCAAACATGATTTAGACCTTGTTTATGGAAAAGTGCTTATTTCTGTATTTCAATGTTGAAAATATGGAAAAGTGGTTATTTCTTTTTCAATGTTGCAACTTTCTGAAAATTGTCCATAGTGGTCATAACATCTCAAATAAACAGTACTGAAAAAAAAATACATCCAGAGTGCATCAAACATGATTTAGACCTTGTTTATGGAAAAGTGGTTATTTCTGTATTTCAAATGTTGCAACTTGCTGAAAATTGTCCAGTGTTGATATCATCTCAAATAAAAATATATATTTTTTTTTACATCCAGAATGTATCAAACATGATTTAGACCTTGTTTATGGAAAAGTGGTTATTTCTGTATTTCAATGTTGCAACTTGCTGAAAATTGTCCATAGTGGTCATAACATCTCAAATAAACAGTACTGAAAAAAAAATACATCCAGAGTGCATCAAACATGATTTAGACCTTGTTTATGTAAGCATGTCCTTAAATCTCAAAATCAAAAGGTGCCCATCGTTACCCGCAGACATATCTTTCCAAAGCTCGGTGAGAAGGAATGGTGAAGCTCACCCGTGAAGCATATATAAATATGGTTAATTATCAGGTATCCTATGGAAATGAGGAGGGCCGTAATCTGGTTTCTACACCATAAGTTAACGGTTTTCTGTAGGAGGAATGTACATGGTGGAGGCAATTAAGGTTGGAATGTACTGAGTAACAGAAAGGGCAATCACATGGTTGCAGTCACTGATAAGGGGGTAGAGATTTGGATTAGTGAGGAATGGGGGCCGAGGTCAGGGCAGGTCACATTATGGGAGAAGGAACAGTTTATTGCCCACATCACTTAACTTCCTGCATAGCAATAAAGACACAATGTTTAGAGGGAAGGAGGATACTTCACCCAAATTGGGGTATATACAGTATATACACTTGTGCTGGTGGAAACATGTCTGTTGAGCTGTCTGACCCTTTGGGTGAATAAACTTGGTGTTTATTTAAACTGTGTTTATTTTCAAACTTAACATGTGTAAATATTTGTATGAACATAAGACTCAACAATAGACATAAACTGAACAAGTTCCACAGACATGTGACTAACAGAAATTGAATAATGTGTCCCTGAACAAAGGGGGGGTCAAAATCAAAAGTAACAGTCCGTATCTGTTGTGGCCATCAGTTGCATTAAGTTCTGCAGTGCATCTCCTCCACATGGACAGATGTGTCAGTTCTTGCTGTGAAACGTTACCCCACTCTTCAACCAAGGCACCTGCAAGTTCCCGGACATTTGTGGGGGGAATGGCTCTAGCCCTACCATGTAATCCAACAGGTCCCAGACGTGTACAATGGGATTGAGATCCGGGCTTCACTGGCCATGGCAGAACACTGACATTCCTGTCTTGCAGGAAATCACGCAAAGAATGAGCAGTATGGCTGGTGGCATTGTCATGCTGGAGGGGCATGTCAGGATGAGCCTGCAGGAAGTACCACATGAGGGAGGAGGATGTCTTCCCTGTAACGCACAGCGTTGAGATTGCCTGCAATGACAACAAACTCAATCCGATGATGCAGTGACACACCGCCCCAGACCATGGACTCAATAACTCCAAATCGATTGGAACACCTCAAAACGCGAATCTGACCATCACCCCTGGTGAGACAAAACTGCGACTCGTCAGAGAAGAGCACTTTTTGCCAGTCCTGTCTGGTCCAGCGACGGTATGTTTATGCCCTTAGGCGACATTGTTGCCAGTCTGGTGAGGACCTGCCTTACAACAGGCCTACAAGCCCTCAGTCCAGCCTCTCTCAGCATATTGCGGACAGTCTGAGCACTGATGGCGGTATTGTGCGTTCCTGGTGTAACTCGGGTAGTTGTTGTTGCCAGCCTGTACCTGTCCCGCAGGTGTGATGTTCGGATGTACCGACCCTGTGCAGGTGTTACACGTGGTCTGCCACTGCGAGGACGATCAGCCGTCCATCCTGTCTCCCTGTAGCGCTGTCTTGGGCGTCTCACAGTACGGACATTGCAATGTATTGCCCTGGCCCCGTCTGCAGTCCTCATGCCTCCTTGCAGCATGCATAATGCACGTTCACGCAGATGAGCAGGGACCCTGGGCATCTTTCTTTTGGTGTTTTTCAGAGTCAGTAGAAAGGCCTCCTTAGTGTCCTACGTTTTCATAACTGACCTTAATTGCCAACCGTCTGTAAGCTGTTAGTGTCTTAACGACCAATCCACAGGTGCATGTTCATGAATTGTTTATGGTTCATTGAACAAGCATCGGAAACAGTGTTTATTAAACCATTTACAATGAAAATCTGTGAAGTTATTTGGATTTTTACAAATGAACTTTTAAAGACAGGGTCCTGAAAAGGGGACTTTACTTTTTTTGCTGAGTCAAATCAAATTGTATTGGTCACATACAAATGGTTAGCAGATGTTAGTGCGAGCGTAGAGAAATGTTTGTGCTTCTAGTTCCGACCATGCAGTAATATCTAACAAGTAATCTAACAATTTAACAACTACCTTATACACACACGTGTAAAGGAATTAATAAGACTATGTGCATATAAATATATGGATGAGCGATGACCGAACGGTATAGGCAAGATGCAGTAGATGACAGAGTACAGTATATACATATGAGATGAGTAATGTAGGGTATGTAAACATTTAATACAGTGGCATTGTTTAAAGTGACTAGTGATACATTTATTACATCCAATTTTTTATTATTAAAGTGGCTAGAGATTTGAGTCAGTATGTTGGCAGCAGCCACTCAATGTTAGTGATGGCTGGTAAAACAGTCTGATGGCCTTGAGATAGAAGCTGTTTTTCAGTCTCTCGGTCCCAGGTTTGATGCACCTGCACTGACCTCGCCTTCTGGATGATAGCGGGGTGAACAGTCAGTGGCGATCATCTTTTTGGCCTTCCTGTGACATCGGGTGGTGTAGGTGTCTTGGAGGCCAGGTAGTTTGCCTTCGGTGATGCGTTGTGCAGACCTCACTACCCTTTCGAGAGCCTTGTGGTTGTGGGCGGAGCAGTTGCCGTACCAGGCGGTGATACAGCCCAACAGGATGCTCTCGATTGTGCATCTGTAAAAGTTTGAGTGTTTTTGGTGACAGGATACATTTCTTGAGGTTCCTGAGGTTGAAGAGGTGCTGTTGCGCCTTCTTCACCACGCTGTCTGTGGGTGGACCATTTCAGTTTGTCCGTGATGTGTACCCCGAGGAACTTAAAACTTTCCACCTTCTCCAGGACTGTCCCGTCGATGTGGATAGGGGGCTGCTCCCTCTGCTGTTTCCTGAAGTCCATGATCATCTCCTTTGTTTTGTTGACTTTGAGTGCGAGGTTGTTTTCCTGACACCACACTCCGAGGGCCCTCACCTCCTCCCTGTAGGCCGTCTCGTCGTTGTTGGTAATCAAGTCTACCACTGTAGTGTTGTCTGCAAGCTTGATGATTGAGTTGGAGGCGTGCATGGCCACACAGTCATGGGTGAACAGGGAGTACAGGAGAGAGCTGAGAACTCACCCTTGTGGGGCCCTAGTGTTGAGGATCAGTGGGGTGGAGATGTTGTTGCCTACCCTCACCACCTGGGGGCAGCCCGTCAGAAAGTCCAGGACCCAATTGCACAGGGCGGTGTTGAGACCCGGGGTCTCGAGCTTAATGATGAGTTTGGAGGGTACTATGGTGTGAAATGCTGAGCTGTAATCGATGAACAGCATTCTTACATAGGTATTCATCTTGTCCAGATGTGTTACGGCAGTGTGCAGTGTGATTGCGATTGCGTCGTCTGTGGACCTATTGGGGCTGTAAGCAAATCGGAGTGGGTCTAGGGTGTCAGGTAGGGTGGAGGTGATATGGTCCTTGACTAGTCTCTCAAAGCACTTCATGATGACGGAAGTGAGTGCTAACGGGTGATAGTCGTTTAGCTCAGTTACCTTAGCTTTCTTGGGAACAGGAACAATGTTGGCCCTCTTGAAGCATGTGGGAACAGCAGACTGGGATAGGGATTGATTGAATATGCCCGTAAACACGGACGTCAGTTTTTACACTGTTATTGAGAACCTAACATGTGAACCTCCCTGCCTTCTGTAACACATGGCACTACTAGAAGGGGCTCTGTAGTGGCTCGCGGGAGGGTCGACAAAGGCTACACAAATTTTGATAACACTTTATTTGACACTCAGACATTGTCATAACCATGTCATAACATCTGCCAACTTGTCATAACACTGTCATGACCAGTTGTGTTATTTTAAAACCCACAACCTACCATACAAGGCAAAACAATCCATTAAATAGCATTTGTGTCAACAGTATGTTTCTTTTTTTATGACCATGTTAAATTATCATTGTAATTGCGCGCACATTTATGTCAGATCCCATTACTCTGTTGCTGATGACTGGGATGAATGCAGGCGCAGAATCAAGTAAGACTGATGACTGATAAGAGCATGTAGGTGATAGGCCTATCTGGCTTATATGATATATGATTATGATGGTTATAACACTTTTTGACAGTGTCATAAAATATATTTTCTTAGTCCAAGTAAAGTGACACAGGATGGTCATAATGCATCTTGACCATGTGTTATGTTCCCCACCAAAAATGTCGCTCAAACAGAAGGGGGAACTTACAAAGAGTCACTGATCAACGCTGGGGTTTTGAAAGACACTCATGGGGGTGTCCTCTGAAAGTTAGCTAGCAATAACAAGTGGAACCTAAGACACCCACAGTAGTGCCCACTAAATTTGCCCAAGAAGTAAATAAAATTAAAACCCACACCAAACTTAGACAGGAAGCAAACCAGAAAGGTGAAGCAAAACAGACAAAGGATTGTTTGTTTAGAAATCAAAATAGGGAGTGCCTACTAAAGGTGTTAACCCTCTGCCTCTACCAAGACAACTGGAGCACTGGGCCAGCCACTGTTAAATAGAACCTGGGCCAGTACAGGTGAAACCCCTTCCCACTAACGAGATGGCAGCCAGCATAGGTGTAACACATATTGACTAACGAGGTGACACCAGTTGTGCTCCCAAGCTATACGTGCCAAAGTCCAACCTCAAAACATAAGTTGAAAAACCAAAGCCTGTAACAATTGTCATGAAGTGTATTTTCTTAGTCTAAGTAAAGTGACACAGGAGGGTCATAATGGTTCATGACTGTCATAAAGTGTATTTTCTACAAGTTATTTAAAATGTGATGAAAAATAATTAATTAGAGAATTCATTATAACAAAAACAAAGGATTTAAGAGACAAATTTTAACGAAAGGAAACTTCTTGGCAGGGGTAATACTAATTTCATACTATTATGTAGGTGTCATAACCATCCATAAAATAACAATATACATCACAACAGGTGTACATATGGGTCATGAAAAGTTATGTCAGATGTTATGACATTGTGAATTGGTTATTATTGTGTCATGACGTGGCATAATGTGTTATGACACTGGGTGTCAAGTAAAGTGTTACCCAAATGTCTTACTCCTCTTTCTTTATCCCCCTCTTTCCATCTCTCTTTTTCTATCACTCACTCCCACTTACTGTATTTCTTTCTCCCTATATACCCCTCCATTTCTCTGTCTCTTATGACCATGTATTTATTATGCTTTCAGTCTTCTGTTACCTTTAAATTCATACCTCCAATAAACTCTTTATGGTACATCATGTTATATTACCTCTGGAAGAATCCAAAACATCTCTCTCTCTGTCTCTCCTTCTCCCTCTTTCTGCCTCGCTCTCTCCTGCTCCCTGCCTGTCTCTCTCTTTCTCTCTCCCTCGGCCAACTCAGACCGCCTCGGTGTGTCTCGCCTGCATGTCGGCATTGAGTGGTCGCCTGGGCAAGGATGGCTGGAGACAGGATTTAATTAGCTAGTCAGGCGACAAATTACCGCCGCAATTAAAAGGCAGCTCTTCTATTTGTTTATGCCCAGGGAAACTAAACAAACTCAGCGGCATCCAGGCAGGCATGACAGTTTACTGATGCATGCACAAGAATTTATGGTGGCCGAGGGGCTTCCTAAACTGAGGTAAATAGTAAATACTGTTGCAGCCTCCCTCTGAGTAGACAAGCTCCATTTCCCCTTGTCTTAGGGAATGGCCGAGTTTATTTCCTGTTACAGAGCCTTGGCTCTGGCCCTCGCCCAACAAGCATCAACAAACACATGGCCAGCTTCAAAAGCCCACACATGGCGCTCCCAGCCCCAAACCAATCCTTATGCCCTAAATCCTAGTCCCTGTTGATTCTCTGTAGCCAATCTTGAAGGATTGGATAGGTATCATAACAAATAAAGCTCCATAGTCGTTCTGAAAGCTAGGCGGAGTTTCCACCATTTTGCTTAGACCTATCCAGTATTTAACAATCTGCGAGGGGGGTGGGGGAGCTTGCTGTACCACTGCCAAAACGCTTTGTGTTGAATGAGCTAAAGCCGCCAAGGAATCTGGGCCATATATCATATCTGTTCTGCACTTCGAAATGTTTGTTTGCTGAGGATGTGCATTTTATATGGCGATATAACTTTACTGTATTTCATCAAATGTTAGACCTGGAGGGGGTGACATCACATCATTGCAAAATCCTCACACTATACAGTAGTCAAACTCCCTGATTTTCACACGACACGTCCCAGAAAAAAACAATTGATTTATTGTTATTGAGGAATAATGAGCAGTGGAATAAATTCTCACTGAACGGGGGCTGCATGATTAGGACAAATGGCATTTAGAAAGTGTGGCCTTTGTTAGACCCACCAAGGAGTGGGGATGGATGGAGGAGAACGATGAGGGAAAATGGGCCAGCCTTTGAGAAATTAGTTGAGGTAATCCATCAGATGCCAGTCCTCATTATGGCTGTGGTTACACCATGACAAGGGTCCTTTATCCGGGCTTCCTCTTACTATTAGCGCCACTCAGCTGAGGGATAGAGGCAGCAGCCCTCTCCTGCTGGGACACCATTTATCGCACTGCCTGTGTGTGCCAGCTACTCAGACCAGGCCTGCAAATGGGAATGGAGGTTAGGTGACTAAAGACGTGGTAGCAGCTAACTTGGTCAAACCCTTCCATGACCAACATCTCCAGCCAACTTGACACAACTGCGGGAAGCATTGGAGTCAAAAAAAAAAAAATGAAGTTTTCGTCTTTTGAGCTTCTCGTCATGAAATCTATGCAGCCTACTCAATCACTTTTTATAGCTACTGTTTACAGGCCTCCTGGGCCATATACAGCATTCCTCATTGAGTTCCCTGAATTCCTATCGGACCTTGTAGTCACAGCAGATAATATTCTAATCTTTGGTGACTTTAATATTCACATGGAAAAGTCCACAGACCCACTCCAAAAGGCTTTCGGAGCCATCATCGACTCAGTGGGTTTTGTCCAACATGTCTCTGGACCCACTCACTGTCACAGTCATACTCTGGACCTAGTTTTGTCCCATGTAATAAATGTTGTGGATCTTAATGTTTTTCCTCATAATCCTGGACTATCGGACCACCATTTTATTATGTTTGCAATTGCAACAAATAATCTGCTCAGACCCCAACCAAGGAACATCAAAAGTTGTGCTATAAATTCACAGACAACACAAAGATTCCTTGATGTCCTTCCAGATTCCCTCTGTCTACCCAAGGACGCCAGAGGACGAAAATCAGTTAACCACCTAACTGAGGAACTCAGAAAATTGGAACGGAAATGGCGCCACACCAAACTGGAAGTCTTCCGACTAGCTTGGAAAGACAGTACCATGCAGTACTGAAGAGCCCTTACTGCTGCTCGATCATCCAATTTTTCTAACTTAATTGAGGAAAATAAAAACAATCCGAAATGCCTTTTTGATACTGTCGCAAAGCTAACTAAAAAGCAGCATTCCCCAAGAGAGGATGGCTTTCACTTCAGCAGTGATAAATTCATGAACTTCTTTGAGGAAAAGATCATGATTATTAGAAAGCAAATTACGGACTCCTCTTTAAATCTGCGTATTCCTTCAAAGCTCAGTTCTCCTGAGTCTGCACAACTCTGCCAGGACCTAGGATATAGAGAGACGCTCAAGTGTTTTAGTACTATATCTCTTGACACAATGATGAAAATAATCATGGCCTCTAAACCTTCAAGCTGCATACTGGACCCTTTTCCAACTAAAATACTGAAAGAGCTGCTTCCTGTGCTTGGCCCTCCTATGTTGAACATAATAAACGGCTCTCTATCCACCGGATGTGTACCAAACTCACTAAAAGTGGCCTCTCTTGAAAAAGCCAAACCTTGACCCAGAAAATATAAAAAACTATCGGCCTATATCGAATCTTCCATTCCTCTCAAAATGTTTAGAAAGGGCTGTTGTGCAGCAACTCACTGCCTTCCTGAAGACAAACAATGTATACGAAATGCTTCAGTCCGGTTTTAGACCCCATAATAGCACTGAGACTGCACTTGTGAAGGTCGTAAATGACCTTTTAATGGCAACAGACCGAGGCTCTGCATCTGTCCTCGTGCTCCTAGACCTTAGTGCTGCTTTTGATACCATCGATCACCACATTCTTTTGGAGAGATTGGAAACCCAAATTGGTCTACACGGACAAGTTCTGGCCTGGTTTAGATCTTATCTGTCAGAAAGATATCAGTTTGTCTCTGTGAATGGTTTGTCCTCTGACAAATCACCTGTAAATTTCGGTGTTCCTCAAGGTTCTGTTTTAGGACCACTATTGTTTTCACTATATATTTTACCTCTTGGGGATGTCATTCGAAAACATAATGTTAACTTTCACTGCAATGCGGATGACACACAGCTGTACATTTCAATGAAACATGGTGAAGCCCCAAAATTGCCCTCGCTAGAAGCATGTGTTTCAGACATAAAGAAGTGGATGGCTGCAAACTTTCTACTCGGACAAAACAGAGATGCTTGTTCTAGGTCCCAAGAAACAAAGAGATCTTCTGTTGAATCTGACAATTAATCTTAATGGTTGTACAGTCGTCTCAAATAAAACTGTGAAGGACCTCGGCGTTACTCTATATCCTTCCTGTTTGGCCCTGTCCGGGGGTGTCCTCGGATGGAGCCACAGTGTCTCCTGACCCCTCCTGTCTCAGCCTCCAGTATTTATGCTGCAGTAGTTTATGTGTCGGGGGGCTAGGGTCAGTTTGTTATATCTGGAGTACTTCTCCTGTCCTATTCGGTGTCCTGTGTGAATTTAGGTGTGCTCTCTCTAATTCTCTCTTTCTCTCTTTCTTTCTCTCTCTCGGTCCCTAAGGACCATGTCTCAGGACTGCCTGACATGATGACTCCTTGCTGTCCCCAGTCCACCTGGCCGTGCTGCTTTTCCAGTTTCAACTGTTCTGCCTGCGGTTATGGAACTCCAAACTGTTCATTTTTACTCTTGAGGTGCTGTCCTGTTGCACCCTCTACAACCACTGTGATCTCCACCCGGCATAGCCAGAAGAGGACTGGCCACCCCTCATAGCCTGGTTCCTCTCTAGGTTTCTTCCTAGGTTTTTGCTTTTCTAGGGAGTTTTTCCTAGCCACCGTGCTTCTACACCTGCATTGCTTGCTGTTTGGGGTTTTAGGCTAGGGCTATATAAATATATTTGATTTGATAGAGGACTTCCAAATATTGAAAGTGTGTATATAGTCACCCATGTTATTTTGTAAATGTATATATATATTTTTTTCATGTATTGTTTTATCAATAATTATTTTTTTCCCATTATTTTTTGTTAATTTATTTTTCTACATTTGTTTGGGGGTGTTTTAGAATACCATTTTGGTATTTTGTATATAGTTATTTGTTTCAAAATGTATACCTTCACCAATTTGGCCACTTGGGTACATTTGGGCTACTTGTGTGGGACACCTGGGTGACTTCATGATAAATGTCATGTAGCACACTCATTTTGGAAGTTATCATTCTGAAACTTTGCACAAGTACTGGTGCCCTCTTATATTTTTCACTGAAATTGTCCCCATCATCCTATCTGAATGTTTGTTTTATCTTGTTCATTTGAAAGATGATGATACAAAAATAAAAATGTATGTTTGTTTTTTTCCATTGTTTTATCTAAACCAGATATATTGTGTTATATTCTCCTACATTCAATTCACATTTCCACTTCAGTGTTTTCTTTCAAATGGTACAAAGAATATGCATATCCTTGGTTCTGTGCCTGAGCTACAGGCTGTTAGATTTGGGTATGTCTTCAGGCGGAAATTGCACAAAGTAGGGGGGAGCTCTAAGATTAAACTAATGACAAGACTGTTTTGTCTCATAATGGTTGGATTTACAAGTGATTCTGTCAGCCTTCACCCCATCCTCTTAACTGACAAAGCTACGATTTTTATTCCTTCTTCAGTTAAGTTATTATATTCTATAAATAAATCAAAGTTTATTGGTTGCATACACAGATTTGCAGATCTTATCGCAGGTGCAGCGAAATGCTTGTGTTTCTAAATTCAACAGTGCAGTAATACTTAGCAATGCAAAACAATACACACTTAATACAAAACGTAAAGAGTCAGTCTGAAAAATAAGTAAATATATATCTTCAAAAATGGTCAATACATGCTAGAATCACCTTTGGCAGCAATTGCAGCTGTGAGTCATTCTGTGGTAAGGCTCTAAAAGCTTTGCACCCATGGATTGTACAATATTTGCACATTATTCTTTAAAAAATGTTCAAGCTCTGTCAATTTGGTTGATGATTATTGCTAAACAGCAATTTTCAAGTCTTAGATTTTCAAGCTGATATTAAGTCAAAACTTTCGTCGAAATGCCTTTTTGAAATTTGATGTTGGCTGGATTCATAACAAGTGCTGTTTTAATTTGCTATCTTGCATGTGTGATTTAATGAAAGTTGATTTTTATAGTAATTTATTTGAAGTTGGCATTCTGCATTTTCCCTGGCTTTTGGCCAGCGTCCCACATATCCCAGAGAGGATAGGGAGCTCATCACCCATTCCTTGTCCTTTACCAATCACCGCAATTTGGAGTACTTAAGAAGTGCTAAGAGGCTCAACCCCAGAAAGGCTTGCTGGGCTCTCTTCTTCACCCACTTCAACTTCACCGCCACCTATCTTCACGGCAAGATAAATGTGAAGGCGGTTTCCTTATCCCATCTATTTGACTCCACTTCCTCTAACCCAGCTCCTGAGCCCACCCTGCCTGAATCTTGCGTCGTGGGGACCCATACAGTGGAAATCCAATCAGCCGTCCAAGAGGCTCTAAGCCACGACTTAGCACCTCCCGACACCCCTGCAGGCAAGACCTATGTTTCGGCGTCCGTCAGACCCCAACTAATGCCATGGTGCCATACCTCGCTGAGTTCTGGCCATCCTGGAATCACCCGGACCACGGAGCTACTAATACGCAAGTTCTGGTGATCATCCCTAACAGCAGACGTCCGAGATGACTTTCTCTCCTGTCCTGTCTGTGCATGGGCAAAGAGCCCTCGCCAACTACCTACCGGTAAGCTCGAGCCTTTACCTACACCACACAGACCATGGTCTTACATCGCCATAGATTTCCTCACAGATCTGCCGGGGGAGGACCTGAAGAACGGTTCTGGGTTCCCGCTCAGGACATCCTCGACCCAGGCAAGATCTCGGCTTTCCACCATAACCATTCTGACTGCCCATCTCCACGCCCCGGGGGAGGCCCCCTGCTCAGCTTCCTAGGCCGTCAAGATCTGGGGGGGGGGTGTCCAGCTCACATTCCCAAACACTTAGATCCCTGGAACGCAGCCCACTTTCCAGCTCACTCTCCAGATCCCAATCACCGGAATTCTAATCACCTGTTCACACACCTGCGTGTCATCATCCCATACTATTTAGTTCAGTTCCTTGCACCCCATCACTGTGAGGTATTGTTTGTTTTGAAACACACTTTTTCCGAGCTCTGTTTTTTCCCGTCCTTCTCTCCTTCCATGTATGATAGTTTTTGCCTGCCTCACTCACAACACCTTTAGCCTATTCCCTTTTTGGACCTACTGTGTATGACCTTCTGCCCGCCCCTGGACCCAGCTACCTGCCTCCTCCTACCTGCTGCACTCAGCTCTCTGTCTCCCTCGTGTTTATTACACATCCAAAGTGTAATTAATAACTTCACCATGCTCAAAGGGATATTCAATGTCTGCTTTTTTTAACGCATCTACCAATAGGTGCCCTTCTTTGCAAAGCATTGGAAAACCTACCTAGTCTTCTTGGTTGAATCTGTGTTTGAAATCCACTGTTCAACTGAGGGATCTTACAGATAATTGTATGTGTGAGGTACAGAGATGAGGTAGTCATTCGACAATCATGTTAACAACTGTTATTGCACACAGAATGAGTCCATGCAACTTATTATATGACTTGTTAAGCACATTTTTACTCCTGAATGTATTTAGGCTTGCCATAACTATGGGGTTGAATACTTATTGACTCAGGACATTTCAGATTTTTATTTTTTATTAATCTTTACAAATGTTTAAAAACATAATTCCACTTTGACATTGTGTGTAGGCAAGTGACAGAAAAATCGCATTTTAATACATTTTAAATCCAAAATGTGGAAATACTTTCTGAAGACACTGTACATATGAAGTGGGTAAAACAGTACGTAAACATGATAAAAGTAACCAGTGTTAGGGCAGACGTCCCTAAGTTGCAGGATAGAGTGTCGTGTGGTAGCCGGCTAGGTACTAAGTTTCAGGGCAGGGTACTGGATGGGGGATGGCTAGTGGTGACTGTTTAACATTCTGATGGCCTGGAGATAGAAGCTGTTTATCAGTCTCTCAGTCCCAGCTTCACACTGCACACTGCCCTAACCCATAGGGACAAGAGGAATACCTTTGTAAGAATGCTGTTCATCGATTACAGCTCAGCATTTAACACCATAGTACCCTCCAAACTCGTCATTAAGCTCGACCCTGGGTCTCAACCCCGCCCTGTGCAACTGGATCCTGGACTTTCTGACGGGCCGCCCCCAGGTGGTGAGGGTAGGAAACAAATCTCCACTCCGCTAATCCTCAACACTGGGGCACCACAAGGGTGCGTTCTCAGCCCTCTCATGTACTCCCTGTTCCCCCATGACTGCATGGCCATGCATGCCTCCAACCCAATCATCAAGTTTGCAGACGACACTACAGTGGTAGGCTTGATTACCAACAACGACGAGACGGCCTACAGGGAGGAGGTGAGGGCCCTCGGAATGTGGTGTCAGGAAAACAAAGGATATGATCGTGGACTTCAGGAAACAGCAGAGGAAGCACCCACCTGTCCACATCGACGGGACAGTAGTGGAGAAGGTGGGTTAGCTTTAAGTTGCTTGGCATACACATCACAGACAAACTGAAATGGTCCACCCACACAGACAGCGTGGTGAAGAAGGCGCAACAGCACCTCTTCAACCTCAGGAGGCTGAAGAAATTTGGCTTGTCACCAAAAACACTCAAACTTTTACAGATGCACAATCGAGAGCATCCTGTCAGGCTATATCACTGCCTGGTATGGCAACTGCTCCGCCCACAACTATCATCCAGGAGGCGATGTCAGTACAGGTGCATCAAACCTGGGACCGAGAGACAACAGCTTCTATCTCAAGGAATCAGACTGAAAACAAGACATCACTAACATTGAGTGACTGCTGCCAACATACTGACTCAAATCTCTAGCCACTTTAAAACTTGTTCAGGATAGGGGGCGATATTTCCCCTTTGGATGAATTGCGTGCCCATAGTAAACTGCATAAAAATCTGTCCTAAATTGCTAATATATGCAAATGATTATTATTATTGGATAGAAAACACTCTGAAGCTTCTAAAACCGTTTGAATTATGTCTGTGAGTATAACAGAACTCACAGGGCAGGCAATATTCCAAACTAGTTTTGAGATCCTGAAAGTTGGGGCAACTTTGACGTCATCGCCCCCTCCCTTCCCAACAAGTTATGGATCTGGAAACACTTCCTATGTCTTCCACTAGATGTCCTCATTCAGTAGAGCGTTTAATTGTGCAAATGCTGTGAACTTTCACCCAATGAGGCGAAAAACTTTGAGTGTCGCGAGGATTTCCATGTGTGTTAGGGCGCGCATTGGGCACAGAGCTTCCTTTGTTCCAGCTAGCTCTAGATGACCTAGGATTGTCCGGTTGGAATGCCATTCGTTTTGTACGTTTATAACATCCTAAAGCTTGATTCTGCACTTAGTTTGACCAGTTTAGTCAACCTATAATATGTAATTTGGAAGTTTTGATGCGCAATTATTCTGTACCAGAAGTCATTTTTTGGGCATTTGAGCTGAAAGTGGTAGCAAGATGCTATTACATGGACACTAGAATTGAAACAAAACAATGTATTGGGTAAGTATGACTCCTTCCACTACATTCTGATCGAAGACCATCAAAGGTAAGGGAATATTTATGTTGTAATTTTGTATTTCTGTTGACTCCAACATAGCGGAGAAATATTGTTACGTCTGTGCGCCGTCTCAGGTTATTGCATAGTCAACTAATTCTGTAACGTTAAAAACAAATCTGACACAGCGGTTGCATTAAGAACCAGTGTATCTTTCTAACTATATGTCAAACATGTATCTTTAGTCAAAGTTTATGATGAGTGTTTCTGTTATCTGGCGTAGCTTTCTATAATTTCTCCGGACATTTTTGATAATTTTATGAACATGGCGTCAATGTAAACAGTGATTTATGGATATAAAATGCATATTATTGAACAAAACATAAATGTACTGTGTTAATGACTTCATCATTTTTCAAAAGGTTAGTCAATGATTTATTTTTAATCCTGCTTTTATATATTTTCTGGGACAAAATGGCTGCCTCTTGTCTTTGTTTCGGTGGTGGTCTAATATAAATATGTGCTATGTTTTCACCGTAAAACATTTAAAAGATCTGACATGGTGGGTAGATGAACAAGGTATTGGACTTGTTAACTAGTACTATTAGCATTTAGCGTAGCGCATTTGCATTTCCAGATGTCTAGATGGGACGCCTGCGTGTCAGGTAGGAGCAAGAGGTTAAACAATGCCACTGTTTTAAATGTTTACATACCCTACATTACTCATCTCATATGTATATACTGTACTCTGTCATCTACTGCATCTTGCCTATGCCGTTCAGCCATCGCTCATCTATATACTTATATGTACATATTCTTAGTCATTCCTTTACACGTTTGTGTATAAGGTAGTTGCTGTGAAATTGTTAGATTACTTGTTAGATATTACTGCATGGTTGGAACGAGAAGCACAAGCATTTCGCTACACTCGCATTAAGGGCCAAGCAGTATTTCTTCAGCCTACTGAAGTTGCAGGGGCGCTGTTGCGCCTTCTTTCCCACACTGTAGGCATGGAGGGACCGTTTCCGGTGCCGAGTGATGTGCACGCCCAGGAACTTTTGACCCTCTCAACTGCGGCCAGGTCAATGTGGATGGAGGCACGCGCTCTCTGCTGTATCCTGTAGTCCACGATCAGCTTTTTTTTTTTTTTGACGTTGAGGGACAGGTTGTTTTACTGGAACCACTCCACCAGGACTGTCAAATTACTGCACACCACCATATCATTTTGGCATACATGTTTGAAGTGGACGAAACTAGGAAGATGACAAAACCTCATTTAAAAAACCCATATATTCAAGTCATGTAAAACAAATGCAATTCAGCCCATCTCCAACAGAGGGTGATGGTTGACAGCTGTACATGTAGGCCTACTACATGAGCTGTTAGTCAAGCTGAAGATAGCAGAGGGAGATTCAGATGTAATTTTTCAACTAAAGTCAGGGCCCAGCATGAGCAATTTATTAATAAGAGGCCTGCCACTTCGGCAAAATGAATAGCAGCAAATAGGACTGGACTTTGAATCGCAGAGAGTGATGCTTGAGATCATTGTGTAAATGTGCTCCTCGCAGTCATAGCCTTTGACGTCTGTCTGTCACTCGTCGTGTCCTTGGCTTGTGTTCTTATCAGCGTGGCAGGACAGACGATGCTTGCTGCTTGGATGGCTGGGACAAATATAAAACACCCTGTTCTCTGCTGCGGTCCACCAAAGAGCTGCTTACTGCCTCTGGCAGTCCATAGGAAGCCATTCTGTTTACCGCCACTGGAAGAAGTATAAAAAAGAGACCTTGAGACAATGATACAAGCATGTGAAAGGAGTGCAAAATCATCAGTCAGGAAACAGATTTAGTGTGTGTGTGTGTTTGTGCGCGTCTGTACATAGCTGTGAGACTGCCTGTCTTTGTATGCCTTTGTATGCCAACATAGCTCTTGGTGTCTGTGTTTGAATGCACCCCTGTGTTGGCTTGTCCTTGTGGATGTGCGCGCACACACACACACACACACACACACACACACACACACACACACACACACACGTGTGCATGTCTATGTGTGGGTGCATGCCATGCGTTCTTAGAGAGTTCTGTGAGCTAGATGACCAAGTGCTGAAGCGCGCAGTGCCTAAAAATGGTCTTTCCTCAGTTGCAACACTCACTACCGAGTTCCAAACTGCTTCTGGAAGCAACGTCAGAATCTGGGTTTGGCAGATGGCAGGAGAATGCTACCTGCCCCAAACCATAGTGCCAACTGCAAAGTTTGGTGGAGGATGAATGATGGTCTGGGGCTATTTGTCATAGTTCGGACTGGGCCCCTAAGTTTCAGTGAAGGGAAATCTTAATGCTACAGCATACAATGACATTCTAGATGATTCTATGCTTCCAACTTTGTGACAAAAGTTTGGGGAAGACCCTTTCCTGTTTCAACATGACAATTCCCCCATGCACAAAGCGAGGTCCATACAGAAATGGTGTGTCACAATCAGTGTGGAAGAACTTGCCTGACCTGTACCCCATCGAACGTGCCGAGCCTAATCGCCCAACATCAGTGCCTTACCCCACTAATGCTCTTGTGGCTGAATGAAAGCAAGTCCCTGAAATATTCCAACATTTAGTGGAAAGCCTTCCCAGAAGAATGGAGGCTGTTACAACAGCAAAGCAGGGAACAACTCCATATTAATGCCTATAATTTTGGAATGAGATGTTAGACAAGCAGGTATCCACATAATTTTGGTCATGTAGAGTATTATCTAAAAGCGTATTGAAAAGGGTCGTTATTGTGGTGAAATGGAAGAGGAAAGTATATGCAACTATTGGGACCTCGAAGAGAGAGATAATTCAATACATTTCATACTCTAAAAACACTCCTTACCTCAGGATACTTCAACTGGTGACTATCCGTGAGAAAAAAAAGAAGCACTCTGTTGCTAATTGATTTGACGGGACAAGCAAACAATAGGCTTATGTTTCAGCATGAATTGCCTTCATCAGAGCATTGAGGAGGATAAAAATGTGTGAGTTATCGACAGTACCAGTCAAAAGTTTGGACACACCTACTTATTCAAAGGTTTTTCTTTATTTGTACTATTTTCTACATTGTAGAATAATAGTGAAGACATCAAAACTATGAAATAACACATATGGAATCATGTAGTAACCAAAGAAGTGTTAAACAAATTGACATATATTTTATATTTGAGATTCTACAAAGTACCCATCCTTCTCCTTGCCAAGAGTGTGCAAAGCTGTCATCAATCTCGTCACCAGCATCATGAGGAAGTCACCTGGAATGCATTTCAATTAACAGGTGTGCCTTGATAAAGGTTAATTTGTGGAATTCCTTTCCTTCTTAATGTGTTTGAGCCAATCAGTTGTATTGTGACAAGGTAGGGGTGATATACAGAACAAAGCCCTATTTGGTAAAATACCAAGTCCATGTTATGGCAAGAAGAGCTCAAATAAGCAAAGAGAAAAGACAGTACATCATTACGTTAAGACATGAATGTCATTCAATTTGGAAAATTTTAAGAACTTCAAGTGCAGTTGCAAAAACCAACACGCGCTATGATGAAACTGGCTCTCACGAGGACCGTCACAGGAAATGAAATCCCAGAGTTTCATCTGCTGTAGAGGATCAGTTCATTTGAGTTACCAGCCTCAGAAATGCAGCCCAAATAAATGCTTCGGAGTTCAGTAACAGACACATCTCAAAATCAACTGTTCAGAGGAGACTGTGTGAATCAGGCCTTCATGGTCGAATTACTGCAAAGAAACCACTAGTGAAGGACAACAATAAGCAGCTACTCTTCCTGGGGTCCAGCAAAATAAAGGCAATTTATACAATTTTAAAACATTACAATACATTCACAGATTTCACAACACACTGCGTGTCCTCAAGCCCCTACTCCACCTCTACCACATATCTACAGTACTAAATCCATGTGTATGTATAGTGCATATGTTATTGTGTGTTGTGTGTGTGTATGTGTATTCATGTTTCTGTGCCAATGTTTGTGTTGCTTCACAGTCCCCGTTGTTCCATGAGGTGTTTTTTTAATCAGTTTTTTAAATAACATTTTACTGCTTGCGTCATTTTACTGCTTGCGTCAGCCTTCTTCGATTTCCACGGCGAGTGACATACCTCCATGGCTGTTTGGTTGGGTCAAGATCAGCTCCGTTCTCCAGGGGTGTGGGAGACCCCTTTCGGAGATGGAACCCTGCCTAGCACCGGCCAGTCGGCTGTGGAGAGCCGACACGGCGGTGAAACATCCACCAGACCAGAGCGGCGTCCAGCTACTGGGGTGGAAGAAAAAAATTAAGTAGGTGGGCGTGGGTTCCCCAGTAGCTTATGTAGGTTTGCAACTTGCATGCTAAGAGTAGTTACTCCGTTCCTGTAGTCCTCCGCATGCATGCAGGTACAACATTGAAAGTCAACGCGGTCCACAATGTCCCGGAACAAAGCAAAGTAAACGCAGCTCCTGCAACGTTGGGAACGTTCAATAGTGGCCTCCATTTGAGACCGCCAAGCCAGTTAGGCTTTAGCGTCTCTCCCCCTATATGGAATCTAGCAGGATCCCAGGACAGATAGCAGTGCTCAAAGCAATTTAGCCCAGCAGAGCCGCAGGATTCAAAATGAAATAAAAGTATATAAAAACACTGTCAGCTTTTAAACCAATGTCTTTAATTCAGGTTTCAGCCGTCGACAGGTTTCAGTTTCGGCGTTCGACAGCGTTCAAAAACAACAAACATACGTCTCGCTCTGGTGACACTGTCTGCTCACTTTACCAGCATGGCTACTACAGCATTGTGCAGTGATACACCATCCCATCTGGTTTGCACTTAGTCCCACTATCATTTGTTTTTCAACAGGACAATGACACAACACACCTCCAGGCTGTGGCTATCAGAGGACCTGGCCTCCACAATCACCCGAACTCAACCCAATTGAGATGGTTTGGGATGAGTTGGACTGCAGAGTGAAGGAAAAGCAGCTAACATGTGCTCAGTATATGTGGGAACACCTTCAAGACTGTTGGAAAAGCATTCCAGCTGAATCTGGTTGAGAGAATGTCAAGAGTGTGCAAAGCTTACATCAAGGCAAAGGATGGCTACTTTGCAGAATCTCAAATCTAAAATTATTCAAGCAATTTACAAAAAATATGAGCAAGAGATTTGCTCATTCAGACCCTTTGGCTCGACACAATCTAAGCAGTCGATACAAAGTTCGTCTCTCTGTAGCAATTTCCTCACTATATTGCCACCTCTGGAGGAAACATTCTCAATTACCCAGAATTTCAAGGTAGAGACTGAGTCAGGATTCACGTAATGCTAAGTGATCGTATAGTCCATATTTTTGGTGCGGTTAGCAGTTTGGTGTTCAGCTATTATTAATTTGAGCGCACGTTTAGTCTGACCAATGTAAACAAGCCCACATGGGCATTTGAGCATATAAACAACATGTGTTGTACTACAATTGATTAAGTTTTATACTTTGTATTCTTTACCCGAAAGTGGGTAATAGAATACTTTTGTGTTACATAAGTTGGAACAATGTGTACGACGACTGCAAAGGTAGATAACATTATGGGGACCTGGGAGCCAGGTAAACGGCGCAGGTGCAGGATTTGGCAGCACACTGCACAGCGCTGTCTCTGATGTTGCGACCCCTCCTAAAGGATAGGAGGGGTCGCAACATCAGAGACAGCGTTGTGGAGTATAACATAACTCATATGGCAGGCAACATCCTGAGAAAAAATCCATCCAGGAAGTGGGAAATCTGTGGTTGGTCGATTTTCAACTCAGCCCTATTGTAGTGTGAGATATTGGTCATCTTGCACTTCCTAAGGCTTCCACTAGATGTCAACCGTCTTTAGAAACTTATTTGAGGCTTCTACTATGAAGGGGGCTGAATGAGAGGGGAATGAGTCAGATGTCTGCCAGCAGTCACGCGCTGGTCACACGCATTCACATGAGAGGTAACTCCCGTTCCATTTGTTTTTCTGAAGACATCACCGGATGTTGTATAACATGAAGTCCTATGAGTGTCATCTGATGAAGATCATCAAAGGTTAGTGATTAATTTTATCTCTATTTCTGATCTTTGTGACTCCACTCTTTGACTGGAAAAATGGCTGTGTTTTTCTGTGAATTGTTGCTGACCTAACACAATCATTTGTGGTGCTTTCGCTGTAAAGCCTATCTGAAATCGGACACTGTGGTGGGATTAATAACAAGGTTACCTTTAAAAATGCTATAAGATACTTGTATGTTTGAGGAATTTTAATTATGAGATTTCTGTTGTTTTGAATTTGGCGCCCTGCACTTTCACTGGCTGTTGTCATATCGATCCCGTTAACGGTATTTCAGCCCTAAGAAGTGTTTAAAGCACCTTTGGCAGCGATTACAGCATTGAGTCTTCTTGAGTATAACGCTACAAGCTTAGCACACCTGTATTTGGAGAGTTTCTCCTATTTTTCTCTGCAGACCCTCTCAAGCTATGTCAGGTTGGATGGGGAGTGTCGTTGCACAGCTATCAAGTCCAGGCTCTGGCTGGGCCACTCAAGGACATTCAGAGACTTGTCCCGAAGCCACTCCTGCATTGTCTTGGCTGTATGCTTAGGGTCGTTGTCCTGTTGGAAGGTGAACCTTTACTCCTGTCTGAAGTCATGAGCACTCTGGAGCAGGTTTTCATCAAGGATATCGCTCCGTTCATCTTTGCCTCGATCCTGACGAGTCTCCCAGTCCCTGCCTCTGAAAAATAATTTGTTCTTGATACTAGCCATCCCGGATCGGGATCGTGACTACAGGCTCAAGCTCATTACCATAACGCAAAATGCAAAAAGTATTCTTAGAAATATTTAACCTCCACACATTAACAAGTCCAATAGCTCAAATGAAAGATAAACACCTTGTTCATCTACCCAGCAAGTCAGATTTCTAAAATGTTTTACGGCGAAAACACACCACATATTTATATTAGACCACCACCGAAACAAAGACAAGAGGCAGCCATTTTGTCCCAGAAAATATAAAATTATAAAAGCAGGATTAAAAAATAAATCATTCACTAACCTTTTGAAAATCTTCATCAGATGACAGTAATAGGACCTGTTACACAGTACATTTATGTTTTTTTCAATAATATGCCATTTATATCCATAAGTCTCTGTTTACAATGACGACATTTTCAAAAAATGCTACTCAAATGTCAGGAGAAATGATGATAGCTCCAACAGATAACGTCAGATAACAAGCAATACACATGACTAAACATACATGTTCTACATATAGTTACAAAGATACACTTCTTCTTAATGCAACCGCTGTGTTACATTTATTTTTAACGTTACAGAATTCGTTCACTAGGCTATAATATGAGACGGCGCTCAGATATTAGCAGTATGTCTCCTCTACGTTTGGAGTCCACAGAAACCCAAAATAACCACATAAATATTCCCTTACCTTTGATGTTCTTCGATCAGAAGACGTGGAAGGAGTCATACTTACCCAATACATCGTTTGGTTTCAAGTTGTGTGTCTCTGTATTAGCATATGCTAACAGCTTCAGCTGAAATGCACCCAAAATGACTTCTGGTCCCGCACTCTTGCGCATCAAAACTTCAAAATTACATATTATATGTTGACTAAACTGGTCAAACTAAGTGCAGAATCAAGCTTTAGGATGTTTTAAACGTGTAAAACAATGATCAGCGCGAACAGACAAACCGACATCAATTGTTGTTTCATGGAAAAAGAGAGGGCTCCAATTCAGACGCGCGCAATAGAGTGCATGTATTTTCGCGTGACCTGAACGTTTTAGCCCGCCAAAGGACGAGGGCGCGCGAGATTCTCACAATGAATGCCCCATTTGAAAGCAGACATCGCGCTGAACACATAGAAACTGTTCCCAGGTCTGTAGCTGCTTGGGAGGGTGGGGGCGATGACGTCAAAGTTGTCCCAACTTTTCTGTTGCCAAGAGAGAGTTTGGGAGAATGGCTGCCCTGAGAGTTCTGCTTTACATACAGACATAATTTTAACAGTTTTAGAAACTTTAGAGTGTTTTCTATTCAATAATAATTATTATATGCATATATTAGCAATTTTGGACAAAAAATAATTCTGTTTACTATGGGCACGCACTTCCTCCAAAGGGGGCAGTATTCAGCCCTATCTCCAAGAGGTTAAAACCTGTTTGGAAAATGCGTGCCGCTAGCGGGACACCTTGACAACATCCTGTGAAATTGCAGAGCGCCAAATTCTAATTAAATTATTATAAATATTTAACTTTCATGAAATCATATCAAAATAAAGCTTAACTGCTTGTTGATGCAGCCGCCGTGTCAGATTTCAAAAGGCTTTACGGCGAAAGCAAACCGTGAAATTATCTGAGGACAGCGCCCTGTAAACAAACACATGAAAAACATATTTCAACCAGGTAGGTGCGACACAAAATCAAAAATAGCGATGTAAAAAATGCCTTACCTTTGATGATCTTCTTCTGTTGGCACTCCAAAAGGTCCCAGTTACATCACAAATGGTCCTTTTGTTCGATAATGTCCTTTATATCTACAAAAATGCATACAAAATGAATCCCAAACGTTACTAATAAACTTTTCCAAACAAGTCAAACAGCATTTATAATCGAACCTTTATACGCAAATAAACGATACAATTTAAGATGGAGAATAGTATGTTCATTACCGGAGATAAATAAGAAAGAACGCGCTTTCATCCACGCGCTTGGAAACATTGCAGCCAAAATGGGAGCCACCTAGAAAAACTACAATTTCTGGATTTTTTTTCTCCAAAAACCAGCCTGAAACTCTTTCTAAAGACTGTTGACATCTAGCGGAAGCCCTATTATCTGCAATCTGTGAGGTCTTGGCCTTATAATTAAAGTACTAGCCATTGAAAATAGTGGTAAGCCAATTATTTTTGGATGGTGTGTCCTTGGGGTTTTGCCTGCTATATCAGTTCTGTTATACTCACAGACATTATTTTAACAGTTTGAGAAACTGTAGAGTGTTTTCTATCCAGATCTACCAATTATATGCATACCCTAGCTTCTGGGCCTGAGTAACAGGCAGTTTACTTTGGGCACGCGTTTCATCCGGATGTCAAAAAACTGCCCCCTATCCCAAAGAAGTTATTACGTGACTTGCCTGGTTAAATAGCATTTACAATTAAAAATACATCCCAACAGCATGATGCTGCCACAAGCATGCTTCACCATAGGGAGCATGCTAGGGTTCTTCCAGATGTGATGTTTGGCATTCAGGGCAAAGAGTTCAATCTTGGTTTCATCAGACCAGAAAATCGTGTTTCTCATGGTCTGAGAGTCCTTTAGGTGCCTTTTGGCAAACTCCAAGCTGGCTGTCGTGCTTTTTACATCTGGCCACTCTACCATAAAGGCCTGATTGTTGGAGCGCTGCATAGATGGTTGTCCTTCTGGAACGTTCTCCCATCTCCACAGAGGAACTCTAGAGCTCTGAGCTCCATTTTAGAATAAGGCTGTAACACACAAAAAAAGTCAAGGGGTCTGAATACTTTCCATATGCACTGCATGTACAGTATATAGATTGTGTGTAGGCCTGTCTCACACTTGAATCTTCTCTTTGTGCCAGACTGGTTTAAAACAATAATTAGTCTTTATTAACCTCTTGCCTCTACTTGGGACGCTTGCGTCCCAACTAGAGCTCTGGAAATGCAAATGCGCTACGCTAAATGCTAATAGTATTAGTTAAAACTCAAAAGTTCATTAAAATACACATGCAGGGTATCAAATTAAAGCTACACTCGTTGTGAATCCAGGCAACAAGTCAGATTTTTAAAATGCTTTTCGGCGACAGCATGAGAAGCTATTATCTGATAGCATGCACCAATACACTACAACACAAAAGCACAGCAGGGGACGTAAACAAAATAATTAGCATTTCGGCGTTACACAAACCGCACAATAAAATAGAAAACAGTCATTACCTTTCACCATCTTCTTTGTTGGCACTCCTAGATGTCCCATAAACACTATTGGGTCTTTATTTCGATTAAATCGGGCCATATAAAGCCAAGATATCGTTATATGTAGACTGTGTGATAAACGAAAAAAACAGCGATTTCACAACGTAACGTCATTTTTTAAAATTCAAAAAGTAGACGATAAACTTTCACAAAACACTTCGAAAAAATTTCACGAGCTCTTCCGGAATGATCTGGGCGGAGACCGGAGGTAAGTGGTGCCCCTGTTTCGGTTCAACCAATAATCAAAGAGGATTCAATTCACAAGACTCTAGACAACATGGGGATGCTGTGGGAGTTGAATGCTCGGTCTTATCTAATTCGGCTCACTGTTAACAATTGCTGGAAGTGGCGCAAGGATATTTATTTCCATTTTCTGTGATCAGGTTTTCCTGCGCTTGTTCAAAAAAGTAGAGGGTAGGAGCAACTAGTTAAACCAGGTAGGCCAGTTGAGGACAAGTTCTCATTTACAACTGTGAGCTGGCCAAGATAAAGCAAAGCAGCGTGACACAAACAACAAAAAAACAAATGTACAGTCAATAACACGATAGACATAATCTATTTACTGTGTGTGCAAATGAGGTAAGGCAATAAATAGGCCGTTGGCGAAGTAATTACAATTTAGCATTTTCAACACCTTCCATAAAAATGTCTGTATGTATTTATTTGTATTGTTTGTACTGCTCTAGGGTTATTATTATTGCTTGGATAACCTTATTTACTATTATATATGGATTTACTTTAAAAAATGAATTAAGAATTATCACTGAATTGTCACTGCGATTTATTTTATCTGTTTTTGTGTCAATTAATCCCATAAGAGATGGGTTGCCAACTGGCGATTTGCCAAGAAAAAAAAAAAATGACATTCATTCACAGGAAACACTGACACCGTTCATATCGTCCACCGCACACCCAGCATATCTCAAGATGAGAGAAGTCAAAAGGGTGGCTGTGGATATTGCTTGCAACCTTCAAACTACGACAGAAGAAAGTTATCTCCATACACAAATAAGCCCCACAGATACAGTCTCGCTACATCCCCCATTCCACACCTCCAAAGGAGACTCTGCTCCTCCACCCACATATTGTCTTCAGGCACCTATACGGACAACACGAAGGGGGCCTAATTAAGGGTCCTCTCCATAGGGACCGAGGTAGAGTGGCTGCATGGACGGCATAGTCCATATTTCTCATATTTTTATATGCCTGAAGCATACTCTAGCCCCAATTCAGTTTCTCTGACTTAAGTGGGGTGGACAGAGGGCAGTATAAACATCCAGGAAACCTTTCAAACCATCTGATGGCTGGAGGTGGAGCTTTTAGGCTTTTGGTCGTGTAGTCTAAGTGTAGCAAGTCATTTACCTTAGTAGTCGTTTACCTTCACACTGAATGATATATTTAGTTTAAACACTTGATCGATGTATATATCACAGAAGAGTGTAATTGTTTTTAGGCCAGCTGTTTTTAGTCAAGATGTTTGTGTTTTTAATGTAATCGTTGTACTGTATGTGTGTTTATAGTTTTGTTTAATGTTGTGTTAATGTATGTAAGTGGTTTTGTCTGAAATGTTGTTCCCCCTGCAGCTATTGGACCAGATCTCTCTTGGAAAAGAGATATTATCTCAACGAGAAAAAACCTGTATAAATAAAAGGTCAAATAAAAATAAATATATATATAAAAAAATCCTAAGTAAGAGAAAATAACAGCACAAAGATCATTTTAGTGTCACCAACGGGGCTGCATCACTTGTACCTTTTTCCTCCTATACTGTGTGGGCCCGATTAATGAACAATACCCTCTTGTTATTTACAAAGGAGAACAGCACCTAAAATACAAAAGAATGAAAAGATAAATAAGGGGTAAGATTAGGACCTTCAGCGTAAGTAGACCTATAAATAAATGTTCAATTTGTGCTCCCATCTGGAAATAACAATACATTTGGGGCCAATGTGGGACCACTACTTGTTAAGATGAATACAAAACCTACCTTTTGGAGCTTAATCTTCTCAGTTGGTAAAGTGAGAAGGTAAAGAGTCAAATTCAGCCACTCTTGGAGGACAGTGGAAGTTGATAGTTGAACGAGTTTTGGCCCTTGGCCTTCATCTTGCCTATACTTTTAACAATACAGAAGCTATTTTATCAATTTCCACTGTCCTCCAAGAGTCGATGAATTTCTTCTTCACTTCTTTCCCCAATTCATGCATCTTTGTTGGAGAGTGAGGGAGCGGCAGTGTTCCCTTCCTTTTACTTAAGAAAAGGTACCCAACTTTAGGCCTTATGAAGAACTAGCTTTGACAATGACAATTAACATTATGATGCATCCTCTTCGTTACTACCCATCACAGGAGGTTGGTGGCATTTTAAAACTTCTTGTGGCTTGGGGGCAGTATTAAGTAGCTTGGATGAATAAGGTGCCCACAGTAGACTGCCTGCTACTCAGGCCCGGAAGCTAGGATATGCATACTATTAGTATATTTGGATAGAGAACACTCTGAAGTTTCTAAAACTGTTTGAATGATGTCTGTGAGTATAACAGAACTCATATGGTAGGCAGAAACCTGAAAAAAAAATCAAACCAGCATGTGGGAAATCTGAGATTTGTAGTTTTTCAACTCTTTGCCTATCCAAGATGAAGTGTCAATTTGGTCCGATTGCCCTCCCTGAGGCTTCCACTAGATGTCAACAGTCTTTAGAACCTTGTTTGAGGCTTATACTGTGAAGGAGAAGAGAATGAGACCTGATTGAGTAAGAGGTCTGGTAGAGTGCCATTAGCTCATTCAGGCGCGATCCCGTGAGAGGTAGCTGCTTTCTATTGCTTTTCTAAAGACAAAGGAATTCTCCGGTTGAAACATTGAAGATTTATGTTAAAAACACCCGCAAGATTGATTCTATACATCGTTTGAGATGTTTCTACGAACTGTAATGGATTTTTTTCGTGAATTTGGATTTGTTAACTAAAGGCTTGAACAAAAAGGAGGTATTTGGACATAAATTATGGACTTTATCAAACAAAACAAACATTTATTGTGGAACTGGGATTCCTGGGAGTGCAATCTGAGGAAGATCATCAAAGGTAAGTGAATATTTATAATGCTATTTCTGACTTCTGTTGACTCCACAACATGGTGGATATCTGTATGACTTGTTTTGGTCTCTGAGCGCTGTACTCAGATTACAGCATGTTGTGCTTTTTTCGAAATCTGACACAGCGGTTGCATTAAGGAGATGTTTATCTAAAGTTCCATGCGTAACTCTTGTATCTTTTGTCAATGTTTTTATTAGTATTTCTGTAAATTGATGTGGCTCTCTGCAAAATAACCGGATGTTTTGGAAGCAAAACATTACTGAACGTAACACGCCAATGTAAACTGAGATTTTTGGATATAAATATGAACTTTATTGAACAAAACATACATGTATTGTGTAACATGAAGTCCTATGAGTGTCATCTGATGAAGATCATCAAAGGTTAGTGATTCATTTTATCTATATTTCTGCTTTTTTTTTCTGTGACTAGGTACTGACCTAACATAATCAGATGGTGTGCTTTCGTAGTAAAGCCTTTTTGAAATCAGACACTGTGGTGGGATTAACCTCTCTGGGATATGTGGGAGGCTAGCGTCCCCCCTGGCCAAAAGCCAGTGAAAATGCAGAGCACCAAATTCAAATAAATTACTATAAAAATCTAACTTTCATGAAATCACACATGTAAGATAGCAAATTAAAGCTACACTTTTTGTGAATCCAGCCAACATGTCAGATTTCAAAAAGGCTTTTCGGCGAAAGCAAACGATGCTATTATCTGAGGATAGCACTTCCGTAAACAAAGAGAGAAAAGCATATTTCAACCCTGCAGGCTTGTGCAACGTGACTACAAAGTATCTCAAAAGTTACCTGTAAATTTTGCCAAAACATTTCAAACTACTTTTGTAATACAACTTTAGGTATTTTTTAATGTAAATAATCAATAAAATTGAAGACGCGATGATCTGTGTTCAATACAGGAGGAAAACAATCTGTAGCTAGCTTTCTGGTCACGTGCCTCTAACAGTACACTTGAAGTGACCCTCATTCTGAACAGGGCTACTTCTTCATTCCAAGGAAAAACCTCAACCAATTTCTAAAGACTGGTGACATCCAGTGGAAGCGGTAGGAATTGCAAGAAGGTCCCTTAGAAAGCTGGATTCCCAATGAAAACCCATTGAAAAGTGAGTGACCTCAACAACAACAAAAAATCGGAATGGTTTGTCCTCTGGGTTTCGCCTGCTAAATAATTGCTGTTATACGCATAGATATGATTCAAACAGTTTTAGAAACTTCAGTGTTTTCTATCCAAATCTACTAATATGCATATCTTATCTTCTGGGGATGAGTAACATGCAGTTGAATTTGGCCTTGCATTTCATCCGGATGTGAAAATACTGCCCCCTGTCACCAAGAAGTTAACAACAAGATTACCTTTAAAATGGTGTAAAATACTTGTATGTTTGAGGAATTTTAATTATGAGATTTCTGTTGTTTGAATTTGGCACGCTGCACTTTCACTGGCTGTTGTCATATCGATCCCGTTAACGAGATCTTGGCCGTAAGAAGTTAATTGGGGTGGAAGGAATTGTGGTAACGGCTGAAGTGGAATTAATGGAATGGTATCAAATACATCAAACACATGGTTTCCATGTGTTTGATGCCATTACATTTTCTCCGTTCCAGACCATGATTATGAGGCAGCCTCCACTGCTACCCACACTGCACCAGAGATTAACCTGACTCAACACATCCTCAAATGAACAAATGTAAAAAAGACATTTAAAAAAGGTAAACCGTCTGGAGGGGGAAAAAATCCATGATCTTTTAAGTGTGGCATCAACTGTTGATGAAATAAGAGGCAAACAGAATTTCCAGCCTTGCATTCTCCCCATACTCCATTATTATAAACACAAAGCTAATATGGATCAGGGTTGACAGAGGGCTAGTGCATGAGTATGCATTTACATAAGCCAGTGTATGGGCATTGTGATGATAATAGGCGTTTGATCTCCAGTGTCAAACAGCGTGCTAACGAAACATTCCATCCATTAAAATAGGCATGTCACCCGGCGTATTAGCTTAATCTGTAAGCCAAGAGGCGTCATTTACTCTGGCACTAGAATTTGTTGTGCTCGGTCATTCCCCACTAACAGACAAAAGTGCCTGTTGACATGTGACACTTTGGCCACTCTGTGCCAGCCATGGCTGCCCAGTCTGGTCATTTTCTTACATAAGATCCCTTTCATCTGTTCTGTTAAAAAACACTGTCCCTTTTCACCCATAATAACTCTCTGTTCCCTTCTCTTAATTAATGGGTTTACTATTCCCTTCACTTTATTTGTTATTTTTGTGCTCCTTGGAAAATCACCACCTCAAAGTTCTTAGAACACAACAACTTAACATTGACCTAAGCATTCTGAGAACTACAATGTAACAAGCTGTCTTTCATCCTAGTCCTTAAGGGGTGCGGTGTCTACTAATTTATTTATTAATCAAAGCCATTGATTGGCCAAAGTCCATGCACCTGTTGACAATGTATGTAAGTCCCAGTCCTAGATGTGAGGACCAAAGCCAAGTAGAGCAGGGTTCTCCAACTCCAGTTCTGGAGGGTTACAGCCTATTTAGAATTTTGTTCCAGCACATCCCTCAGACAGTTGATTATTGACTAATTAAGACTGACTGAACAAAAGCATTTCCAGGTCTCTCTTGGAAATCTCCCTGGTTGAGATAATTGAGAGACTAGCATTAAGCCACTCCACTATGTCTCCCTGTCATGGCTTTTGCACCATCAGTACAGATACCAACACATCTTGACCACTAAAGTCCATTTGATGTCACAAAACTGTTCAGTACTTAAAAATATCCTCTCCTGTTGTCCTGGTTTCCAGTGGTTTGACCGCCCATAAACGTAACGGAAATATACCAGGAGCTGTACCAGGCCCGCCGCCATGTCTGTTGACTCATCCAGCTGTAACGCATAGAATTCACTGGCTTGTATGCCAAGCCGTAATTGTTTCAAAACATCTCCTGCCATGTCACTGATACGTTGTGAAATGGTGTTGTTTGATGGAGACATTGTAACGGCTCTCGTTGGTGGTAGAAAGAGTAGACCAAAGCGCAGCGTGGAAAGTGTTCATGATTTTAATTAATAAACAATCAAACAAAATAATAAAAATGAAAGCGCATAGTTTTTTCATGCAACAGTAACTAAACAGAAAACAAGATCCCACAAATTCAGGTGGAAAACAGGCTGCCTAAGTATGATTCCCAATCAGAGACAACGATAGACTCTGATTGGGAACCACACTCGGTCAAAAACAAAGAAACATAAAACATAGAATTTCCCACCCGAGTCACACCCTGATCTAACAAAACATAGAGACTAATAAGGATCTCTAAGGTCAGGGCGTGACAGACATTGTCTGTATAGTTTTTCCCCCCAGCATTGTCCCAGCCATATCCGCGGCAGCAGGAATAATTAAGTCCTCCAGAATAGTATGGAGCTTGCCTGTCCTAGCCACTCTGTAGCTCACCCATATAGCCCCTTCTTATTAATGGTATCTGTTGCTTTTTTACATGTCATCTTCTTTTTCAAATTGGCATGCTTTGTTTCTAAATGTCTGCGCAAGAGTGAAGGTAGTACTTTTGCACATATAACACACTGGCTGAGGAAAGGCACTACTTCCAATATAATTGAATCCCAAATCAATGTGGATCTCATCATATTTGCACCTCTTCGATGGTCCAACGTCCCTATCTGTTGTTCGGTGCTTTCCTTGGTAAGGGGGCAGTAGCTCTTCGGCTACATCAGATTCACAATTGTCAGTGTCCATGCTAGCTGGGCTAACAACAAATGTAGAATTACTGATGCTAGTATTGGATGTGCTCGTGGAAGCAGAACAACTTGTGGTGTCGACAGGTGCAGGTGTAGTCCTGCTGGTAGGAGTAGTACTACCAGTAGAGCTGGTGTGTGAGTCTATGAACTTACTGTTTTTAACCATTTATACAATTTTTAGAAAACGGAATGAGCAGCAGCTACGTTTGGCTACATACGGACCGTTAGTTGAATTTCCGCGAGCGGGTAACGGTTAATGTGATTGGATGTTCATTATTTGACAAGGCAGACTGTATTAACATTGTATTGTTATTTCTGTGAAACGAGGCTACTCAGGCAAGGGGAAAAAACTCACCCAAATGTATAGCCCTGTTGGAAAATCTAAATGTACTGTTTGTTTGAAATGTGCATTTAAATATTTTTTTTTTTATAATTTATGATTTTTTAAAATGTGAATCACATTTTTAATTGGTGTACCCCGGACGGCATTGCGCGTACCCCTGGGGGTTTGGGAATATTTGGTGTAGAGAATTTAATGAAGTAAATTGCCAAAACCTGTCAAGCAGGAGCTATGGTCACACAAGTGTAGCTTTCCAAGTCTTTCCAGTTGTGTTATAAGCCTGAGAATCGAAGCTCTCCTCACCACATGATCTTTAAATAAAATCGAGGAGTGCGCCGATTTCTTTCATGTTTCAGATTCTTTGTTGACATAATTTGCCCCCTGATGGGAAATCATGCCTTGTGGTTTGTGATCTTGCCTTCATATCTGCCCCAGGGCACTTCATGGGCACTTCATGTGAATTAGGAGGATGATTTATGAATGGGAAGGTAAGATAGTGAAACCATTGTATCTGCAAATAAGAAAAATCACTGGATTCGCTCTTCACAAATTATTCTCACGTTTTCTCAACCACAGAATTACTGCAGTGCACTTGATCCAAGTCTCACCTGAGTTTCATCTAAAGTCATATACTTTATATTGCAGAGTACTGCAAACAAAGCACAGCACTACACACACACACACACACACACACACACACACACACACATTGGTAGCACCTTCTATCCACATAATACAATCAACGGCTACATATAAACCAATTATCCAGTGTCTGAGGCGTCTAAAGCGAACACTAGCGTCTAACCTGGCACATAAAGCAATGCAATAACAGAGGCTTTTTGAAGCCGCTCTGCACGCTGCTATGGTGATGAATTTCATGAGGAACAAATGAAATGACTTTCACCTTAAAAGGAAACTTAACCGCTAGACATTATTTGAGGTGTTTTTCTAGTCTTCCTACATAATTATGAGTGATGAGGTGTTTCAGACATAATTATGCACCATAGCAGTATTTTATAATTTTCGCACTGGGAGAGTTCAACCATTGACATCATCGGTTGATTGAGCCTGCTGTCTGATCCAAAAACGAATGTGTCATGTTTTCTAGCAATATTGTGGCCTTTGTGTTTCGGCTAATTGCACGATCATGCTAGCAGCGAGTAAATATGGCTATCCTTGTTCAATAGAGCCATTGGACTTGTCTCAATGTTCCAATCTGTCACAACATTGCAATATATTTAGGTTGACTAATTTGACTTTGTAGAGACTACAGCCTGACAGGAGCCATATTTCCTTGTCCATTTGTGTTCCAACCCTCGAAGGCGGGCTATTCAAATGGGGGTGGCTGTAACGTATACGCTTGGAGTCAGGAAGCAGGTGCAGAAGGTGACATGAATGATGATAGAAGGAGGAGGCTTAATCAAGTTAGCAGTCTTGATTACGTCCTAGTGCATTCTTGCTGGCATCAAAAGTTAAAAAACGTATTAATAGGAGACCGAATGGGATCGGACCACCTCCTAATTGGCCTCCATATAACTCTTACAGAATTTTCCCGTGGATGGGGATATTGGAAATTTAATCAAAGCCTATTGGATGACAATTTGCGTTAACCAAGACAAAATAACAGCTGGCGGGTTTCACACTGTATCGGCAGGACAGAACAGCAGCCACTGGTAAGACTGTCCTCGTGCTCCTAGACCTTAGTGCTGCTTTTGATACCATCGATCACCACATTCTTTTGGAGAGGTTGGAATCCCAAATTGGTCTACACTGACAAGTTCTGGCCTGATTTAGATCTTATCTGTTGGAAAGATATCAGTTTGTCTCTGTGGATGGTTTGTCCTCTGACAAATCAACTGTAAATGTCGGTGTTCCTCAAGGTTCCGTTTTAGGACCACTATTGTTTTCACGATATATTTTCTCTCTTGGCAATGTCATTCGAAAACATAATGTTAACTTTCACTGCTATGTGGATGACACACAGCTGTGCATTTCAATGAAACATGGTGAAGCCATGGACCTCGGCGTTACTCTGGACCCTGATCTCTTTTTTGACGAACATATCAAGACTGTTTCAAGGACAGCTTTTTTCCATCTACGTAACATTGCAAAAATCAGATATGAAATGTCCAAAAATGATGCAGAAAAATGAATTCATGCCTTTGTTTCTTTAGGTTAGGCTACTGCAATGCTGTACTTTCCGGCTACCCAGATAAAGCACTAAATAAACTTCAGTTAGTGCTAAATATGGCTGTTAGAATCCTGACCACAACCAAAAAATGTTATTATATTACTCCAGTGCTAGTACTGGCTTCCTGTTAAGGCAAGGGCTGATTTCAAGGTTTTATTGCTAACCTACAAAGCATTACATGGGCTTGCTCCTACCTATCTTTCCAATTAGGTCCTGCCGTACATACCTACACGTACGCAACGGACACAAAACGCAGGCCTCCTAATTGTACCTAGAATTTCTAAGCAAACAGCTGGAGGCAGGGCTTTCTCCTACAGAGCTCAATTTCTATGGAAGTGTCTGCCTACCCATGTGAGCGAAGCAAACTCGGTCTCAACCTTTAAGTCTTTATTGAAGACTCATCTCTTCAGTAAGTCCTATGATTGAGTGTAGTCTGTGAAGGTGAACGGAAAGGCACTGGAACAACAAACCGCCCTTGCTGTCTCTGCCTGGCCGGTTCCCCTCTCTCCAATGGGATTCTCTGCCTCTAATCCTATTACAGGGGCTGAGTCACTGGTTTACTGGTGCTCTTCCTTGCCGGAGGGGTGCGTTACTTGAGTGGGTTGAGTCACTGATGTGGTCTTCCTGTCTGGGTTGGCACTCCCCTTGGGTTGTGCCGTGGCGGAGATCTTTGTGGGTTATACTTTGCATTGTCTCAGGATGGTAAGTTGGTGGTTGAAGATATCCCTCTAGTGGTGTGGGGGCTGTGCAAAGTGGGTGGGGTTATGTCCTTCCTGTTTGGCCCTGTACGGGGGTATCTTCGGGTGGGGCCACAGTATCTCTGGCCCCGCTGTCTCAGCCTCCAGTATTTATGCTGCAGTAGTTTGTGTCGGGGGCTAGGGTCAGTCTGTTATTTCCTGTCTTATCCGGTGTCCTGTGTGAATTTAAGTATGCTCTCTCTCTTTCTTTCTTTCTCTCTCTCTCAGAGGACCTGAGCCCTAGGACCATACCTCAGGACTACCTGGCATGATGACTCCTTGCTGTCCCCAGTTCACCTGAACGTGCTGATGCTCCAGTTTCATCTGTTCTGCCCGCGGCTATGGAACCCTGACCTGTTCACCGGACGTGCTACCTGTCCCAGAACTGCTGTTTTCAACTCTCTAGAGACAGCAGGAGCAGTAGAGATACTCTCAATGATCGGCTATGAAAAGCCAACTGACATTTACTCCTGAGGTGCTGACCTGTTGCACCCTCGACAACTACTGTGATTGTTATTATTAGAACATGCTGGTCATTTATGAACATTTGAACATCTTGGCCATGTTTTGTTATAATCTCCACCCGGCACAGACAGAAGAGGACTGGCCGTCCCTCATAGCCTGGTTCCTCTCTAAGTTTCTTCCTAGGTTCTGGCCTTTCGAGGGAGTTTTTTCCTCGAAAGCCACCGTGCTTCTACACCTGCATTGCTTGCTGTTTGAGGTTTTAGAATGGGTTTCTGTACAGCACTTTGAGATGTCAGCTGATATAAGAAGGGCTATATAACTACATTTGATTTGGCGGTCTATGTATATTTCTAAACATCGTGCACGATATCTAAGGAAGTCTCGAGGTTTTGCTCGCCTGAGGTAGAGTATCTCATGATAAGCTGTAGACCACACTATCTACCTAGAGTTTATCTGTATTTTTTGTAGCTGTCTACGTACCGCCACAGACCGATGCTGGCACTAAGACCACACTCAACGAGCTGTATACGGCCATAAGCAATGTGTGAATGCTATTCATTGACTACAGCTCAGCGTTCAACATCATAGTGCCCTCAAAGCTCATCACTAAGCTAAGGACCCTGGGTCTAAACTACTCCCTCTGCAACTGGATCCTGGACTTCCTGACGGGCCACCCCCAGGTAGTAAGGGTAGGTAACAACACATCCACCATGCTGATCCTCAACACCGGGGCCCCTCGGGTGCGTGCTCAGTTCCCTCCTAAACTCCCTGTTCACTCATGACTGCACGGCCAGGCACGACTCCAACACCATCTTTAAGTTTGCAGATAATACAACAGTGGTAGGCCTTTTTCTTCTGCTGCTTCCATAATTTGTGAGGCAGTATTGTGTAACGTATACTCATGTAGTCCGGAATCAGGTGCAGAAGGTGAAATAAATGATGAGAGAATGCAGATAAACAAAACAGGAGCGTAACCAAAATCAACTCTGCCTGATGACTGAGGTTACTGAGGGCTAAATAAAGGAAGAGTAATCAAGGTGATGAGTTACAGCTGTACGTAACGATGGGGAGCAGGTGCATGTAATGATGATGTCAGGACCGGTGGTTAGTAGACCGGCGACGTTGAGCATTGGAGAGGGGGAGCGGGAGTAGGCGTGACAGCATCAGTAGTTTCTACAGGTTCATGGGACCTATGATACCATGCACTGTCTATGCGAGATTGCTAAATAAATACAATGGCTACTTCTAATGATTTCTCTTTCCAAGAAGATTTGGAGACAATATTTTTTTTATGTTATTTTATTTGTTGACATAGAGCCCTATTTATTTGAGCTTGAATACACTGAAGATTAGTTGAGACAGCAAGAACAAGAATTGTGAGACCGGCAAGCAGCGGCCACTACAGCTGCCACCACAGGATAAGGAGCGGTGGCGGCAGCTGTAGTGGCCGCTGCTTGCTGGTCCCACAATTCTTCAGCAAGGCTGGAATTGGGCAGCTTTGTCTTTGTAAAGGATGCATGAATCAAGCCACGTACAAGGTGCCACCACCGCTCCATATCCTGTGGAGGCATGGTCAGACTCGTGACTGGTGGTACCTATGCAGGTGCTGTCCAGCCATGCCAACAGAAGAGGATTGCTGTGCTGCAACAAATTAGATCACAGTCAGTACTTACAGAAGATGCATAGGTACCACCAGTCAGAGTCTGACCATGCCTCCACAGGATATGGAGCGGTGGCGGCACCAGTTCTTACTGGAGATGCAGACCCCATGTGACAGTGTGTCATTAAAAGTTTCAATGCATATATGGATAGAGGGGTGCTGGAGATGTTCTGCAGAACCTCCAAGATCAACTGGCGGTGGCAGCCTAGGCCAGCTGGACCAGGAGGGCAAATGACTAAGGAGCAAGTGGTTTCGCTGTGAGTAGCTATCTAGCAATGTAAGCTCTCTTTTTACATGTTCAGTACAATTTCATGATCGATTTGGCCATAATGAGCCTTGCTAGTACCACTACAAGTTAAGCTACCTTGCTATAACCAACATTAACCAAACCTAATGTCAGTGAATCTCATTAGGAGCAAAACTGGAGAAATGTTTTGATGATGATAATGAAAAGTAAATGAATGACTTTGGCTTTATGACTCATATTACTGAATTAATTACTTTTTATTTTCGTGTCAAATCGCCAATTCCATCCCTTATGGGATTAGTTGACACATAAACAAGCATTACAATAATTCACTATGGTAATTAATTGAAAATTATTCTTCCGGTGTTCTCTGCATTGCGCATTACATAGATAGTGAGAAAAAAAATCTACAAAAAAAATCTATACATAATAGTAAATAAGGTTATCCAAACAATAATTAATTATGCAGCTCTGGAAAAAATGAAGAGATCACTGCAAAATTATCAGTTTCTCTGGTTTTACTATTTATAGGTATGTGTTTGGGTAAAATGATTTTTTTTGTTTCATTCTATAAACTACTGACAACGTTTCTCCCAAATAAAAAAATTCAAAATAAAAATATAATTTAGAGCATTTATTTGCAGAAAATGACAACTGGTCAAAACAATAAAAAAAGATGCAGTGTTGTCAGACCTCGAATAATGCAAAGAAAACAAGTTCCTATTCATTTTTAAACAACACAATACTAATGTTTTAACCTCTCTGGGATATGTGGGATGCTAGCGTCTCTCCTCGCCAACAGCCAGTGAAATTGCAGGGCGCCAAATTCAAAACAACAGAAATCTCATAATTAAAATTCCTCAAACATACAAGTATTACACAATTTTAAAGATACACTTCTCGTTAATCCAGCCAGTGTCTGATTCAAAAAGGCTTTACGGCGAAAGCACACCTTGCGATTATGTTAGGTCAGTGCCAAGCCGCAGAAAAACATACAGCCATTTTCTATCCGAGGAGAGGTGTCACAAAACTCAGAAATAGCGTTATAAATATTAATTTACCTTTTCCGATGAAGATCATCATGCACTCCCAAGAATCCCAGTTCCACAATACATGTTTGTTTTGTTCAATAAAGTCCTTAATTTATGTCCAAATACCTCCTTTCTGTTCGCACGTTTAGCCCAGTAATCCAAATGCACAATGCGCAAGCAATTAGTTCAGACGAAAAGTCAAAAACATTATATTACAGTTTGTAATAACATGTCAAACGATGTATAGAACCAAACTACAAACCTCATATTTCCCACTTCCTCGTTGGATTTTTTCAAATTTCTTTGCCTGCCATATGAGTTATCTTATACTCACAGACATTCAAACAGTTTTAGAACCTTCAGGGTGTTTTCTATCCAAATCTACTAATTATGCATATTCTAGCTTTTGGGCCTGAGTAGCAGGCAGTTTACTCTGGCACATTATTCATCCAAGCTACTCAATACTGCCCTCCAGTTTAACTTAAGAAGAGTTCAGAAATCATATTTGTTGGAATAACCCTGATTTTTCAGTCACACCTTTAATGCGTCTTGGCATGCTCTCCTCCAGTCTATTCAAATTGATGTTGGGTGACTTTATGCCACTCCTGGTGCAAAAATTCAAGCAGCACGTATTTGTTTGATGGCTTGCAACCATCCATCTTACTCTTGATCACATTCCATAGGTTTTCAATGGGGTTCAGGTCTGGAGATTGGGCTGGCCATGGTCCTCCATCCACATCTTGATTGACTTGGCTGTGTGTCATGGAGCATTGTCCTGCTAGACAAAACAATCCTCAGAGCAGAGGGAAGCAAGTTTTCTTCCAGAACAAACTTGAACGTGGCTTGATTCATGCGTCCTTCACAAAGACAAATCTGCCCAATTCCAGCCTTGCTGAAGCACCGCACCCCCAGATCATCACCGACCATCCACCAAATTTCACAGTGGGTGCAAGACCTGGAGAGGCCTACAAGCCACAGCACAGGGTCGGATTCCACAATGACTTGTCGTCCATATATGTACTGATTGAAACATTTACATACGAACAGAAAGGCATAGAGCTCCTTTTCGATTTGAGCGTAGTTGATTTCACAGCCTGTGAGAGGTTTGGAAGCTTAACCGATGGGCTTTCCTTCTTGCAGTAGCACTGCACCTAGTCCATACTTCAACGTGTCCACTTGGAGTCTGAGCTCTTTGTTGGGGTCGTAGTAGGCAAGGATTGGTCCCGGTTCTCTCGTGATCAAGTCTTTCACATTCTGGAAACCAATGTCGTGTTGCTTGTCCCAGAGAAACTCACTGGACTGCTTTAGCAGTTGGAAGTAGTTGACCATGCCAAGCACTGTTTCCAGCTCTGTACGGCTCTCTTTGGTGGCTCCTCTCTCGCGGGACCTTTGCAGCATTGTTCGGAGGTTTCGGTCGTGCTCCTCTTTGTTTCGACCATAGACAAGGATGTCGTCCACAATTGCCACAACTCCGTCGAGGCCTTCGTACACTTCATCGATCTTTCTCTTAAACTCGTCTTGGAATGAGATGATCCCAAAAGGCAGGCGACGGAACCTGTAGTGTGAATGTTGTGAGCTTAGATGACTCTTCTGTGAGCATGATAGCCCAGTAGCCTGATCTAGCGTCCATGACACTGAAGTAGTGTGCTTCCCCTAGCTTGTGTGTGATGCTATCTAGAGTTGGTAAAGGATAACGGGGGTGTTTGATAGCCTTGTTCAAGTCTCTTGGGTCGAGACATATTCGGAGCTTGCCTGTGCGTGGTTTCTCCACCACCACTAATGCGTTCACCCAGTCAGTCGTTTCTGTAACCTTGGTGACTATGTCAGATTGCTCCATGCTCTTCAACTCTTTCTTCAGACGGGCACGGAGTGCAAGGGGAATCTTTCTCGGTGGGTAGACCACAGGGGTTGCGTCTATAAAACTAGCTTGACGATAAAACTAGCTTGATGAGGTTCATGTCTAACTTCAAAGTAGGTGATGCCATCACGAAAACAAAAAAAGGACCTCAAAACCCTTCTTCACGTAAGGTTTGAGGCCTAAATATTCCAGAAACTGGCAGTTTCATTAAATAGTACCCGCAAAACACCAGTCTCAACGTCAACAGTGAAGAGGCGACTCTGGGATGCTGGCCTTCTAGGCAGAGTTGCAAAGAAAAATCCATATCTCAGACTTGCCAATAAAAAGGAAAGATTAAGATGGGAAAAAGAACAGAGACACTGGACAGAGGAACTCTGCCTAGAAGGCCAGGATCCCGGAGTCGATTCTCCGCTGTTGATGTTGAGACGGGTGTTTTGCAGGTACTATTTAATGAAGCTGCCAGTTGAGGATTTGATTTGCATCACAGACTCTGTCACCAATTGAGAAAAATTATTCTCAAAATGAGAAAGAAGCACTGTGCATAATATTCGGAGTGAAAAAGTTTCACAAATACCTCTACGGGAGGAAGATCCAACTGCTGACAGATCACAAGCCTCCGTTGGCCATATTTGGACCAAAATCAGCAATTCCAACCCTGGCTGCATTTAGAATGCAATGTTGGGCTTTGATATTGCTAGCCTACGACTACGAGATTGAGTACAGACAAACCAGTATTTATGCAAATGCCAATGCACTATCAAGACTACCAAGCAAAAGTGACATTGACAGTGAAGATGATATAGCAGTCTTTGACACCTGTTCACATCCTTTGTACTAGTCAAAGAGCTTGTCTCGGACAATGGCCCTCCTTTCATGTCGAACGATTTCTAAATGTTTCTCAAGAACAACAGAATAAGGCATCAAATGGGCTAGCGGAGAGAGCCGTGCAAACCTTTAACTTGTTATGGCTGCAATTGCACGGGATACAGTAAGTGTCATCAACAACTGCTGAATAGCATAGCGCTACATTCAACAAATATTACTATAAATATTTATATTCATGAAATCACAAGTGCAATATAGGAACACACAGTTTAGCCTTTTGTTAATCTACCTGTCGTGTCAGATTTTGAAATTATGCTTTACAGCGAAAGCAATCCAAGCGTTGTGTGAATTTATCAATCGCATGACAAAACATTAAGTACACTTAGCATCAGGTAGCTTGGTCACGAAAATCAGAAAAGCAATCAAATGAAGGATATTTTCACTCACGAGACTCCCAGTTACACAACAAATGTTCCTTTTGTTCCATAAAGATTATTTTTATATCCAAAATACCTCTGTTTGTTTGCCGCGTTATGTTCAGAAATCCATAGGAAAGAGCGGTCACGACAACGCAGACGAAAATTCCAAATAGTTTCCATAATGTCCACAGAAACATGTCAAACGTGTTTAATAATCAATCCTCAGGTTGTTTTTAAAATATATAATCGATAATATATCAACCGCAAATGTCTTTCACAGTAGGAGAGGGAAAAGCAATACCTATCCAAACTCTGTTCCGCGAGCAAAACTCATGTGACCACTTGACACGATGTTATCGTTCTGGCTCATTTTTCAAAATAAAAGCCTGAAACTATGTCTGAAGACTGTTGACACCTTGAGGAAGCGATAGGAAAATTAATCTGGTTCATAATATCCCTTTAAATCCAGCAAAGGGAGGCTATGGAACATGGAGTTTTCAAAATAGATTTAGAGATTCCTCAGGGTTTCGCCTGCAATAACAGTTATGTTATACTCACAATTTTGACAATTTTGGAAACTTTAGAGTGTTTTCTATCCAATGCTAATAATAATATGCATATATTAGCAACTGAGACTGAGAAGCTAGCCGTTTACAATGGGCACCTTTTCATCCAAGCTACTCAATACTGCCCCTGCAGCCATAACAATTTAAGAAGGCCTAGACTCGAGGACTAGACTCGAGGTTCAGTCTGTGCCCACCCACCAAAGGCTTCCTCGTTTCCTGTTTACTTACCGTAACACACAGCAATGAAAATACCAGCCACGTACCCGCCTGGCATTGTTGAAACCAAACACTGTGGCAAAGCACCAGCTACAGCAGCAGAAAGCTCATGACAGACACTCAAAGACTGTCAGAGAATTCAAAGTGGGAGAGAGGTTGATGGTATGTGATTTCAGACACCCCAAGTGCCTGTGGAACTCAGGTGTAATCTTGCAACACAGAGGACCTTTGACTTACCAAGTCAGGCATCGCCATGTCAACGTTCATGTGGATCATCTGCTACGGTTAAATGCACCAGCAGACACATGCAGAGAGAACAACAACAACCCCCAGGACATTTCTCCTGACTGGACGTATGGGAGAGACAGAGCCTGACCTTCCACCCAAACCTGGCCCACCACCGGAAACCCAGGAGGAATGAGATTTCCTGTTTGACAGTGAAGGGTACCTCAAAAGCTTGACCTGTGAGTTGAGCTGTTTCAGGATGTAATGAACTGTAAAACAAACCAATACAGTATATCCTAGATAAAAGGAAAGAAAAAGGACATTAACTTAGTTAGTTATTAGGACACAAGTATCATATTTGGGGCCGTCGTGGAAATTCTAACCAGAAAGGAAGAGAGACTGTAGATTCTTTAACCTTTCTAGGGCAGGTGACAACATTCCGTTGAAAAGGCAGTGCGCGAAATTAAAAAATATTTCTTAGAAATATGTCACTTTCACACATTAACAAGTCCAATATAGCAAATGAAAGATAAACATCTTGTTAATCTACCAATTGTGTCCGATTTCAAAAGGGCTTTACAGCGAAAGCACAACATATGATTATGTTAGGTCAGAGCCAAGTCAAAAAACACACAGCCATTTTTCCAGCCAAAAAGCAGAAATATAGATAAAATGAATCACTAACCTTTGATGATCTTCATCAGATGACACTAATAGGACATCATGTTACACAATACATGTATGTTTTGTTCGATAATGTGCATATTTATATCCCAAAATCGTGCAGAAATCCTCATAATAAACATTGATATAAGATACTAGTGTTATTCACAGAATTAACTTCTTGACATATATATATTTTTTTTCACCTTTATTTAACCAGGTAGGCTAGTTGAGAACAAGTTCTCATTTGCAACTGCGACCTGGCCAAGATAAAGCATAACAGTGTGAACAGACAACACAGAGTTACACATGGAGTAAACAATAAACAAGTCAATAACACAGTAGAAAAAAAGAGAGTCTATATACATTGTGTGCAAAAGGCATGAGGAGGTAGGCAAATAATTACAATTTTGCAGATTAACACTGGAGTGATAAATGATCAGATGGTCATGTACAGGTAGAGATATTGGTGTGCAAAAGAGCAGAAAAGTAAATAAATAAAAATAGCATGGGGATGAGGTAGGTAAAATTGGGTGGGCTATTTACCGATAGACTATGTACAGCTGCAGCGATCGGTTAGCTGCTCAGATAGCAGATGTTTGAAGTTGGTGAGGGAGATAAAAGTCTCCAACTTCAGCGATTTTTGCAATTCGTTCCAGTCACAGGCAGACATAGACAGGCAGACATTTCAGGCTTTAAAAGCCTGAAACTATGTCTGAAGACTGTTGACACCTTGAGGAAGCGATAGGAAAAGGAATCTGGTTTATATCCCTTTAAATCCAGCAAAGGGAGGCTATGGAACATGGAGTTTTCAAAATAGAAGCCACTTCCTGTTTAGATTTTTCTCAGGTTTTCGCCTGCAATATCATTTATTTTATACTCACAGACAATATTTTGACAGTTTTGGAAACTTTAGAGTTTTCTATCCTAATCTGAAAATTATATGCATATTCTAGTTTCTGGGCCTGATAAATAGGCAGTTTCAAATGGTACGTTTTTTAGCCAAAAATGAAAATTCTGCCCCCTACACTCAAGAAGTGAAAGATAGACTTCTCCTTAATGCAACCACTGTGTCAGATTACGGAAAAAGCATAATCTGAGTACGGCGCTCAGAGCCCAATCCAGCCAAAGAAATATCCACCATTTTGGAGTCAACAGAAGTTAGCAATAACATTATAAATATTCACTTACCTTTGATGATCTTCATCAGAAGGAACTCCCAGGAATCCCAGTTCGACAATAAATTACTGATTTGTTCCATAAAGTTCCATAAAGTCCATAATTTATGTCCAAATAGCCACTTGTTGTTAGCATGTTCAGCCCAGTAATCCATCTTCATGAGGCGCGAGCACTACGTCCAGACAAAAACTCAAAGTTCCGTTACAGGTCGTAGAAACTAGTCAAACGATGTATGGAAACAATCTTTAGGATGTTTTTAACATAAATCATCAATGATGTTCCAACCGGAGAATTCCATTGTCTGAAGAAAAGCACTGTAACGAGAGCTAACTCTGTCTGGAGCGCACGTCACGAGACACTCTGCCAGACCCATGAATCATTCAGCTCCCATTCCCCACTTCTTTATAGCAGAAGCCTGAAACAAGTTTCTAAAGACGGTTGATATCTAGTGGAAGCCTTAGGAAGTGCAACTTGACCCCATAGACACTGTATTCGGTAGGCCAAGCTTTGAAAATCTACAAACCTCAGATCTCCCACTTCCGGGTTGGATTTTTCTCAGGTTTTTGCCTGCCATATGAGTAGTAGTGGTTTACCTGGATGTGATTTTTGAGCGGAACCATGAACAAATAGTTCCAAATCAGCATTCACCAAAGGCACTTCAGATATATCAGGGGGTGGCATACAGACCTGGTCAACTAGGACAGCACAATCATGGGGCTCACCATCATTGTCATATCATGTCCCCGACATTTAACTGATTCGGAGACAAGCTGCAGCTTTTTGTTAGAGACTTTGTTTCCATTTTCAACAAGAAAGACTAGCAGAGGGTCTGGTGTTGTCTTCACAGGCTTGTTGGATTTCAGAACCTAGTAACATGCAGTATTAACTTCTTAGAGATATGGGGCAGCATTTCCACTTTTGGATAAATAGCGTGCACAATTTCAACTTCCTGCTACTCATGTCAGGAATATATTATATGCATATGATTAGTAGGTGTGGATAGAAAACACTCTGAAGTTTCTAAAACTGGTTCAATCATGTCTGTGACTATAACAGAACTTATGTAGCAGGCTAAACCCCAAGGAAAAACTGTTCAGAATAAAAACATTTTTTTCCTCTGACAGTTCCCTCAGTTGTCTTTGCCAAGGGAAATTAGATAGCGCCCATTGTACAGTTCCTACGACTTCCAAGTGATGTCACCAGTCTTTGGAATTAGGTTGAAGTTAATCATTGGTGAAACGAAGAAGAGGCACATCCTGGAACAACGTTACACTGTTGATAGTTACGCAAGAGGGAAAAAGGGGCATGTTTTGTTTACTTTCTCTATCGAATACAGTTTGCCCCGTCTACAATTTGATCGATTATTAACGTTTAAAAATACCTAAAGTTGTATTACAAAAGTAGTTTGAAATATTTTGGCAAAAGTTTATTAGGCAACTTTTGAAATGTTTGTGTGTTTTGGAAAGCTGTTTTTTTCCGGATCAAACCTGCTTTATAAATGGACATTTTGGGTATACATGGATGGAATTAATCGAAAAAAAGGACCAATTGTGATGTTTATGGGACATATTGGAGTGCCAACAAAGAAGCTCGTCAAAGGTAATGCATGTTTTATATTTTATTTCAGCGTTTTGTGTAGCGCCGGCTACGCTAATTCTTTTGTTTACAACTCGTTCAGGTTGTTCAGGGGGGGTGCATGCTATCAGATAATAGCTTCTCGTGCATTCGCCGAAAAGCATTTTTAAAATCTGACATGTTGGCTGGATTCAGAACGAGTGTAGCTTTAATTGAGTACCCTGCATGTGTGATTTAATGAACGTTTGAGTTTTATCGCGTTTTATTTGAATTTGGCGCTATGCATTTCCCAAGGCTAAATTGCAGAGCGCCAAATTCAAATTAAATCACTAAAAATATTTAAATTTCATGAAATCACAAGTGCAATATAGCAAAATACAGCTTAGCTTGTTGTTAATCCACCTGTCGTGTCAGATTTCAATAAAGCATTTCGGCAAAAGCATACCAAGCGTTTATGTAAGCACATCTCTCTCAGGTCGCAAAATATTACAAACAGCTAGCAGCCAAGTAGATTGGTCAGAAAAGCAATAAAATTAAATTGCTTACCTTTGATTATCTTCGGATGTTTGCACACACGAGACTCCCAGTTACACAATAAATGTTCCTTTTGTTCCATAAAGCTTATTTTTATATCCAAAATACCTCCATTTGTTTGGCGCGTTATGTTCAGAAATCCACAGGCTCGAGCGGTCACGACATCGCAGACGAAAATTCCAAATAGTATCCGTAATGTTCACAGAAACATGTCAAACGTTTTTTGATAATCAATTCTCAGGTTGTTTTTTCAATATATAATTGATAATATATCACCCAGGAATGTAGCTTCTTCAGAGAGAGCGAGAGAGAAAATGGATGCTCCAAGCTTTTGCGCATACATACAAAACGCTGCTGTCACCCAGCCATACAATGACGGATGTGATCTTTCTTGCTCATCTTTCAAAATAAAAGCCTGAAACTATGTCTAAAGACTGGTCCCACCTTGAGGAAGCCATAGGAAAAGGAATCTGGTTGATATCCCTTTAAATGGAGGCAAGGCATCCAATGGAACATAGAGATTTCAGGAAAAACAGCACTTCCTTGTTGGATTTTCATCAGGTTTTCGCCTGCAATAGCAGTTCTGTTATACTCACAGACAATGTTTTGACAGTTCTGGAAACTTTAGAGTGTTTTCTATCCTAATCTGACAATTATATGCATATTCTAGTTTCTGGGCCTGAGAAATAGGCAGTTTCAATTGGGTACGTTTTTCAGCCAAACACGAAAATGCTGCCCCCTACACTCAAGAGGCTAACATGTATAAGATTTTGAACAAAATGCCAATCACCTGAGGCCTTCCAGATGGGAAGGATGGGGGTGTTACAGGAAGAGTCTGGACAAGGCACAATAGCTCCTCTTTCTACCAATGAAGCATGAACAGGGGTAATTCCCCTGCCAGCTTCCTGACTCAGCAGATATTGGGCACGGCTGGCTCTGTGTGTGCCTTTTGGTGTGACTGTGAGCAGTTCCACCCCCTTAATTTGCCCAATGTCATATTTATCTTTAGCCCACAAAGAGTCTGGGAGTCCAGCCAACAATGGTGACTCAGTCTCACATCAAGGCCATGGATGCCTCATTGAACAGGTAAATTCCAAAAGAATGGCACACATAATATATGTGTGCTTGGGGGAAATTTTGACCCATCAGCCCTAATTTCCCAGTCAGTAACCTGCAAGACAGACTTCAACCAAACACCAGGATTCTCCCAGTCAACATAATCTGTTTTAGCTAACGAAACATGTGGTACCCTGTCACTAAAAAGATAACCAAGGAACAGGTTTTATTTTATCTTTACACTAAGAGCGCAAAATTGGGGCCCAGTAAACATATCACTGCATATTAAGCTTTCTTTGGGGTGTGGTTCCTTTCAGACAATTTTGTTCAAAGTGTAAATCTCTCATCAATGGTGAGAAACGGGTAGTGCAGTGTAAGTCAGTCTGTGGCATAAAACTGCCTTTCTGTTTTCAACAGCTGTGGGCTGTTGAGAAAATCTCTTCAGTTGGGTCACAATGTAATCCGTCAATGTCCTGTATGTCCCATGCATAGTACAAGTCACACATTGGGTCAATGTTAGACACCGTCATGAATTGACATGTCTCCTGAGGCTGTATAACATTGAGACTTTTTTCTTTAAAAGTAATATTATTTCCGAATTTACAGAGTAGATATCTTCCTGACAAATTTACAGGACAACATACAGAATAAATTGATGTTTTATGCATGTGTCATCAATCTTATCAGGTAAACAATCCCCTTTTTCCATTGTGAGCAACTCTTTCATAGTCTATGACAGATATTGCAGCGCTAGTATCTTTTAGAAATTCAATTGACTCACAATTGACGAAGAGACAAACCATTGGCCCCTCAAATGGGCTTGAAAAAAATATTTAAATGCTGTCCAAGGGTGTCAACTGTCTCTACCTCGCGTCAGTCCATATGTGGGTTGTAAGGGTCATTTTCGGTGGTGGTCCGGTTTTCCAACCTCCTCCCCACTTCCCCTTGCGGTCCTTTGCCATCCAGACATTTGCTGGCAAAGTGTCCCTCTTTTTCACCATTGTAGCATGTGAAGCCCCCACCCTGTGCTGTTTGGTGACCAGCCCGTCCGTCAGCGTTGCCTCCCCTTCCTCCTCTCTCTCTACCTCGTCCTCTCCTACTTTGTCCATTTCCCCTTTGCCCATCGCTTGGGGACCTCCTCGCTGTTGTTGGCCCTGCCCTTGGTAGAATGCCAACTGTGCAGCCTGCAACTTCACACCATCTTTCTCCTGTTTCTGCTTTGTCTTGTCATCTTGACAGTTTTTGCCTTTAAGCATGTTTGCAGTGTTGAACAACGGTTTGCAGATCGGCAGTTTCCCAGACAATACAGGTCATCTTAACCTGTTTACCAAGGGCTGGCAAGAGTCCAGTCATGAGGGCAGCCTTCAAGAGGCTATCGGAGTCATCATTTTGTTGGCCGTTGTTCATTGGTTTTTAGGCTACTGTGCTTACAGATGCAGGTCTCCATCCGATGTCAATAGTCCTCCAACAACTCCTCAAATCCACCTTCCACATCCGTCCAACGTAGCTTCAACTTGATACAGAAAATGTGGGCGATCTCAGCCGCCTATGATTTGTACAGCCATACCAATTTGAGCACCTGAGCTGTGAAATCACCAGTCTTTTGTGGGATCAAGGAGGTCCTTTGAAATGTCCTTCATCAAGTTTTCTGGATGTCCAATTCTGGGCACCAAATCGGTGTGGCCAGCCTCACCAGCCGCTGGCCATGATTGTTGGTTAGGGAACATCACCAGGGGTGCCTGGAGAATAGCAGTGTCTGGATCTCCTTTAGTCCCTGTTCTGGTTGTGACTGTTGGGGGTGAGGGACTTGTGGTAGGGGTCGACGTCGATGGTGGACTAAGTTCACAGAGTCCATCAACACCAGAGACGGGAGTCCATGCAAGTGGTGTGTAGAACAAATTCCCATTTCTCATGGGCCACCTCTAAGGGGTTTGTTGGTTCTGCACTTGCATCAAGTCTTGTTGGGGGTAGAGCTCTGGCGGGGAAGAGGGCTGAGCGGGCTGCTGTTGGACAACCAGGGCGGGTGCTAGTGCAGTGGATAAAGGGGTATAGCTTTTCACACGTGAGTTCCAAATATCTCTAACGGTCACTTCAGCAAGTTTTTTATGCATGTGATGTCAGAATGCATGTCAGAATGCATTCCAAAATTAGATTTTTATGCAACAGGACAGTGCATCCGTACTGCCCTCAGACTAAGGTATGCTGCCTGCTTTCAATTAGTCAATTTCAAATTATTTTCTAACTAGTTTTATTTTCTATCAATTTGAATTGAGGTGTGTTTCACTACCTCATTAATTTACACAAAAGGGAAATGGCCTACAGGTACGGTGACAGCGGCGAACAAACATCTGGGGACAAGGGTATGTCAACCTCTTCCTCCGGGAAGAGCAGGGGCTGATACCCCAGGGTACACTCGAAAGGCGAGAGCCCAGTGGCAGAGCAGGGGAGGGTGTTGTGTGCATATTCAACCCACACTAGTTGTTGGCTTCAGGTGGAGGGGTTGGCGGAGACAAGGCGGCGGAGACATCATTGCTTTGCACAAAAAGGGCTTCACAGGCAAGGATATTGCTGCCAGTAAGATTGCACCTAAATCAACCATTTATCGGATCATTAAGAACTTCAAGGAGAGTGGTTCAATTGTTGTGAAGAAGGCTTCAGGGCGCCCAAGAAAGTCCAGCAAGCGCCAGGACCGTCTCCTAAAGTTGATTCAGCTGCGGGATCGGGGCACCACCAGTACAGAGCTTGCTCAGGAATGACAGCAGGCAGGTGTGAGTGCATCTGCATGCACAGTGAGGCGAAGACTTTTGGAGGATGGCCTGGTGTCAAGAAGGGCAGCAAAGGAGCCACTTCTCACCAGGAAAAACATCAGGGACAGACTGATATTCTCTGATGAATCGCATTTCCGATTGTTTGGCGCATCCGTAAAAAAGCTTGACCGGAGAAGACAAGGTGAGCTCTACCATCAGTTCTGGTCATGCCAATAGTAAACCATCCTGCGACCATTCATGTGTTGGGATCCTTGCCATAAGGCAAAAGTGATAAGTAAGTTGCTCGGGGAACAAAACATCGATATTTTGGGTCCATGGCCAAAAACACTCCCCAGCCCTGAATCCCATTGAGAACTTGTGGTCAATCCTCAAGAGGCAGGTGGGCAAACAAAAACCCACAAATTCTGACAAACTCCAAGCATTGATTATGCAAGAATGGGCTGCCATCAGCCAGGATGTGGCCCAGAAGTTAATTGACAGCATGCCAGGGCGGATTGCAGAGGTCTTGAAAAAGAATGGTTAAAACTGCAAATAATGACTCTTTGCATGAACTTCATGTAATTGTCAATAAAAGCCTTTGACACATATGAAATGCTTGTAATTATACTTCAGTATTCCATAGTAACATCTGATAAAAAATATCTAAAGGCTCTGAAGCAGTAAACTTTGAGAAAATTAATATTTGTGTCATTCTCAAAACTTGGCCATGACTGTACACACATACTCAAAAACAAAAATATATTCTCCATCAAAATATTTTATTTCTTTATGTATTTTAGGATTTTGTATCCATACAGTATTTCCCCCTATGCATGCAACTTCTTGTAATTGTTTTACACATACAACCAATTATTTCCGAAGTATATCCAATTCTCCTATGGCTCCATTGGTCAATTTGCAACCTTCTAAAATGATATGCTAACCTCGGAATCTTTTTGAACTTCCACCTCAGGATTGTGCCCTGGGAACACATATCTCGTACATCTGCACCTTACATTACTAAACCATGTCATATCATCCTATGGCCGCTTCTCTTCTTCAACAGAGAACCCTACCCTGCTCCAACAGGGCAACTCGTCCCAGAATTTCTCCTCTCCTAATGAAAGATTATAGATCTTCCCCTATCATAAATAAATCTGCTACAATAGAGTTTTTAAACTAGGGGGGTCTTTGCTTCAACAAAAACATAATGTGCACAACCTGTTTCCAAAACAGGATTTTCTATGATATTTGAAAGAAAATCAATCTTACCCTTAATTGATTTTGTCTGTTCGGGATGGCGTATCCGTCCACTGACGCTCCCTGCTTTCTGTTCCTTTGAGTGGAATGGACTCCCTGAGCCATGGCTAACATGGCCCCTGCGCAGATAACCTTGGGTTCCCCGAGAACAATCAGCAAGCAGAGTTAGTCATCCCATCCTCATCACCAAGATTTGTCATGGGATATACTAGCCAGAAAGGAAGAGAGACTTTAGATTTTTCAAAACCTACTTTTTATTATAAGTATTGCAATCCTGGAGCGGATAACAAAAACTCAATCACTTTCAGCCTTTATAACCTTTGTCTACGTGGCAGTTTAGCAGTTGTGTGAGATCATGATGGGAACATAGCGTACAAACACAGCGTACAAACACAGACACTAGAAACTTACAGGTCTAAGGCTCATACAGCACATGTGCGTAGCAAAGTTTGTAATTTTCCCACCATGGGGCAGAATAATCTCCTGGATTTGTGCTAGGCTCTGAAAAGTCTACTTCAACCCAGTAGTTGATGTTTAAATGTTTAAGAATGCGTTGTTCAGATATTGCATTAGTATTTCCCTAATGTATTTACCTTGTTCTCTGGGAGTTAAAAGCTATGGGGGAGGAGTGTAGCATTGCTGATCCATAGCTGTCTATATTAGTTACTATGCTGTTACTAAGCAGTAATGTATTACAGCAGTGTTATGTTACAACATCTAATAGGAAGAGGACATGCACACCATTGGCCCAGTTGCTGTAAGGTACAAGATATTTTTATTAAACAGCACTAAACTGTACTCCCGTCTCCTGCCTGGTAATTTTCTCCACAACACAAATATTACATATCCATCCTCAGTTATCTCCTATTCAGTGACGATTTTGGCATGTAAATATTGGTGTGGCAAACAAACAAAAAAAGTATGCATGCCAGCAAAGCCACAACACAACACTAAACAATACATTAATTGCACTATTTCGGTGACAAACGGTGCCACAAACTGTTAGGGCCTACATAAAGCTGTCCCAACAGCAAATTCCCAACAGCAGTCCCAACAACTTACCATTGCTACACCTGGCTATCAGCAGAGCCTTGTCTGGCAGCGAAACAGTTAATTCAGCCTCATATACTGCCTTTTTTAAAACATAGCTGATAAATCTGACTTGTTAAAGAAAATGTGGTTTCTACTGACAATTTAGATGTTGTAACGATGTGCACTGAGTCGGGAAGCAAGTTCAGGGAGTGAGTGTTTTAATAAATAAACACAACATAATACAAAATATGAAAACACGAACAACGCACGGATATGACACAGTAACAGAAACAATAACGCCTGGGGAAGGAACCAAAGGGAGTGACAAATATAGGGAAGGTAATCAGGGAGGTGATGTAGTCCAGGTGAGTCTGATGACGCACAGGTACGCGTAATAATGGTGACAGGTGTGCGCCTGGTGACCCAGAGGCCAGAGAGGGAGCACACGTGACAGATGTACAAACTATGGCAAAAGGGAACGACAAGCGGATAAGAGGCCATCTGTAATTTCGATTAAGACATTAATAAGCAAGCTAGGATGGACGTTGTCAATATAACTATTTGTTCAACACTTTTGAAATGAACAGCGACAGAATTCAGATCATGGGCCGTTCTTACAGTATTCTCCCTGTAAACCAAGTCAGAACTGTAGGATAAATAACGAGGGCATATAAGCAGACAATGAAAGCTCTTATAATATTCAATGATTACATTTCTCTAAAACAGGCTAAAGAATACATGTGCACCACCAAGTCAGAACAGGAGGCGAAATTAAAAAGGGACCAAATTACTGGCGTGAGGCACATGGGTTAATAACAGCTTACTACACAACATCCACTTTCTTAGCTACAGTATACATATCTCCCTGGCATATTACATCATTTATGCAGCAGCATACAATACATTTTTTGGAATCGCCTCATTGTTGAATTTGCGATTTCCAACTTGTTGTGTAATGTCAAATGGCCGATGAGCACCGATAAGTTTTATCTATAATTTCTCTCAGTTAATTATTTTTATATGGCAAAGATTGAAAAGGATTTGCCAGTATATTGTTGAATTGATTCATGACGATGACTGCTAGCTAAGATTTTGAAAGTATGATGTTGACAAGAGCAGTCCATTCAAAGCTACTGTACATACATTTTTCCTATTTTGTTGCCTTACAACCTGGAATTAAAATGGATTTTTTTGGACGAATGTATCATTTGATTTACACAACATGCCTACCACCTTGAATATGCTAAATATTTGTTATTGTGAAACAAACAAGAAATCATTCAAAAAACTGAAAAATTGAGCGTGCATAACTAGTCCATCCCCCAAAGTCAATACTTTGTTAGAGCCACCTTTTGCAGGAATTATAGCTGCAAGTCTCTTAAGGTATGTCTCTATAAGCTTGGCACATCTAGCCACTGGGATTTTTGCCCAATCTTTAAGGCAAAACGGCTCCAGCTCCTTCAAGTTGGATGGGTTCGCTGGTGTATAGTAATCTGTAAGTCATGCTACAGATTCTCAATTGAATTTAGGTATGGGCTTTGATTAGGCCATTCCAAGACATTTAAATGTTTCCCCTTAAACCACTCGAGTGTTGCTTTAGCAGTATGCTTTGGGGAGCGTGTAACTGGTCAGGCACCGTGTTATGCAGAGATGTGCACGGTGTCTCCAGTGCGCATTTCTAGCCCGTTGCGCTCTATTCCAGCTCCTCACATTGGCCGGGCTAGAATGAGCATCCAGCCAGGAAGGAGGGTACCGGCTCAGAGCTCCTGGTCTCCAGTGTACCTCCATGGACCAGGATATCCTGCGCCGGCTCTGCGTACTGTGAGTCTGCACAGCCCTGTGCATCCTGTGCAAGCACCCTGCATTTGCAGGGCAAGTATAACCATCCAGCCAGGACGGGTTGTGTCAACTCTACACTCCAGACCTCCAGTACGCCTCCACAGCCCAGTACGTTCTGTGCCTGCTCCCCGCACTCGGCCTGAGGTGTGTGTCCCCAACCCAGTACCACCAGTGCCAACACCACGCACCAGTACTCCCTGTTCCTGCTCCTCGCACTCGCCCTGAGGTGCGTGTTCCCAGCCCGGTACCACCAGTGCCGGCACCACGCACCAGGCCTACAGTGCGCCTCACCAGTCCAGAGCGTCCGGCGACAGTACCCAGTCCAGAGCGTCCGGCGACAGTATCCAGTCCAGACAGTAACCTACCACGACGGGTCGCAGTCCAGAACCTACCACGACGGGTCGCAGTCCGGAACCTACCACGACGGGTCGCAGTCCGGAACCTACCACGAAGGGTCGCAGTCCGGAACCTACCACGACGGGTCGCAGTCCGGATCCGCCAGAGTCTCCCTCCAGTCTGGATCCGCCAGAGTTTCCCTCCAGTCCGGATCCGCCAGAGTCTCTCTCCAGTGATGCACCGCCCCAGACCAGGATGGACCCTCCACCTCCATATCGATCCCGCTCCAGAGTACAGGCCTCGGTGGAAAGCTCATTCCTTCAACGATCAACGTGAATCCGACCATCACCCCGGGTTAGACAAAACCGTGACTCGTCAGTGAAGAGCACTTTTTGCCAGTCCTGTCTGGTCCAGCGATGGTGGGTTTGTGCCCATAGGCGACATAGGCGACTTCTGATAAGCTTCCCAGTAAAGCATTAAAAACAATCAAGCAACCCAGAAAAGTGCTACAAATAGTCCATATTAACCATAGGTAGCCTAAGAAACAAGGTCCATGAAGTCAATCATTTGCTTGTAACAGCTGACTTTCATATTTTGACTATCTCTGAAACTCATATATTCAGAACCACATTCCTGTAAATCTTATAGATGATCTAATGTTAAATACTGTTGAAGTAATATGGCTACAGGTTCATCTGCCTCACCTAAAGACCATTCTTGTGGGAAGCTGCTACAGACCACGAAGTGCTAACAGTCAGTATCTGGACAATATGTGTGAAATGCTTGATAATGTATGTGATATCAACACAGAAGTATATTTTCTGGGTGATTTAAATATTGACTGGCTATCATCAAGCTGCACACTCAGGGAAAAAAACTTCAAACTGTAACCAGTGCCTGTAATCAGTGCTTGCAACCTGGATCAGGTTGCCAGTCAACCTACCAAATAATAGAGGAATTAACTTTTTAAGGCCAGGGGGCAGTATTCAGAAGTTTGAATAACTGAGGTGCCCAAAGTAAACTGCCTGTTACTCAGGCCTAGTGTTGTATAGAAAACACACTAATGTTTCTAAAACTGTTAAAATAATGTCTGTGAGTATAACAGAACTGATTTGGCAGGCAAAACCCCGAGAACAATCCATCCAGGGAAATTAAGTTTTGAGGTCATTGACTTTTCAATGCTTTTCTATGGGAAAGTCTAATAGGACCCAGATTGGACACAGATTGCAGTTCCTATGGCTTCCACTAGATGTCAACAGTCTTTAGGAATTGGTTCATGGTTGTTTTTTGTATTCGTATTCTTTCGAAGTATCCCTCAGAAGGACTTTTGGCGCTCGTGAATGAGTGCGCGCTCCTTGTTCTTTTTCTCCAGTATTGAACACAGTTTATTCCGTTCTAAATTGTATCGATTATTTACATGTTAGGGTACCATAGGTTGGATTAGAAACATTGTTTAAATAGTTTGGATGAAGTTTCCAGGTAACTTTTTAGATTCCTTTGTAAGCATGTTGGGCGAGTTGGAACAGGTGTATTTCTGAATCAAATGCGCCATATAAACTGACATTTTTGGGATATAAAGAAGGACTTTATCGAACAAAATTACCATTCATTGTGTAACTGGGACCCTTTGGATTGCAAACAGATGAAGATCTTCAAAGGTAAGTGATTTATTTTATCGCTATTTCTGACTTTCGTTATGCCTCTGCTTGGTTGAAAAATGTTCGTGGTGTGCTTCGGTGAGGGCGCGCACTTGGATATTTATCTCCGGGAATGAACATACTATTTTCCGTCTTACATTGTATCATTTATTTTACATATTAAGGTACCTGAGGATTGATTAGGAACGTTGTTTGACTCGTTTGGACAAAGTATATTGGTAACGTTTGGGATTCATTTTGTACGCATTTTGAACGAGGGGAAACCGGTAGATAATTGAATGAAGCGTGCCAACTAAACTGACTTTTTCGAACAAAACGTCCATTCATTGGTAAACTGGTTCCCTTTGGATTGCAAAAAGGTGAAGATCTTCAAATGTAAGTGATTTATTTTATCACTATTTTGGAGTTGTGACACTTGTGCAGGTTATGAATTCATGTTAATGCAAGAAGTGGGTGACGCGCTGTCCTCAGACAATTACCAAGATTCTAAGCTAAAGAATGGTGTATAACATTTGTATTTTTATGAATATTACTACTTTTGATTTTTGCATCTGCAATTGCACCGGATGTTGTCGAGGTGGGATGCTAGCGTCCCAATGATCGGAAATAAGTTAATCATCAACATGTATTGAACACATTTTTACAAACGCTGCAGTATCCAAATCCATAGGATGTAGTGAGCACAATATAGCCATATCTAGGAAAACCAAAATTCCAAAGGCTGGGCCTAATATAGTGTATAAGAGGTCATAAAATAAGTTTTGTCGTGAGTCATATGTTGTTGATGTAAATAATATTTGCTGGTCTGTGGTATGTAATGAGGAGCAACCAGATGCTGTACTTGACCCATTTATGAAACTACTTATTCCAGTTACTAATAAGCACGCACCCATTAACTCAAAAAAAGTTTAGTCCTCGACGCCATATTGTTTCTGGGCAACTCGCCCAATTGGCCAAACCAGTTCTCAATGAGTTTCGTCTTCGAAGTCATTTCTACTTAGGAGAAATGCCCATATCACTTTGGTGATGTTTGTCCACTTGCAATAAGCAGGCAGTCACTATCTGGTGGAATTTTCCAGAACAGCGGAAAACTTATAAAAAATAAAAACATTTATGAAACGGAAACCAAATGTCCGAGATACTTTATTTGATGACTTCCCAGAAGATCCGGCCCTGGGGCAAGACCTAAATCTGTTGGCCTATTTTAATAACACTCGCGGACGTCTAGTAAGGGACCATACATTTGCAATATGGAGATCCTCATCAACCATACGGGTAATGCCATACCCTTATGTAGGGAAGCTAAAGTCATTCCGTTACCCAAGAATAGTAAAGTCCCCTTTACCAGCTCAAATAGACGGCCAATCAGCCTGTTACCAACCCTTAGTAAACCTCTGGAAAAAATTGTGTTTGACCAGATACAATGCTATTTTACAGTAAACAAATTGACAACATAATTTCAGCATGCTTATAGGGAAGGACACTCAACAAGCACAGCACTTACACAAATGACTGATAAATGGCTGAGAGAAATTGATGATAAAATGATTGTGGGGGCTGTCTTGTTAGACTTCAGTGCAGCTTTTGACATTATTGATCATAGTCTGCTGCTGGAAAAACTTGTGTTATGGCTTTACATCCCCTGCTATAATGTGGATTAAGAGTTACTTGTCTAACAGAACACAGAGGGTGTTCTTTAACCTCTTGCTCCTACCTGACACGCAGGCGTCCCATCTAGACATCTGGAAATGCAAATGCACTACGCTAAATGCTAATAGTACTAGTTAAAACTCAAACGTTCATTAAAATACACATGCAGGGTAGTGAATTAAAGCTACACTCGTTGTGAATCCAGGCAACAAGTCAGATTTTTAAAATGCTTTTCGGCGAAAGCATGAGAAGCTATTATCTGATAGCATGTAACACCCCAAAAGACCCGCAGGGGACGTAAACAAAATAATTAGCATAGTCGGCGCTACACAAAACGCACAATAAAATATAAAACATTCATTACCTTTGACCATCTTCTTTGTTGGCACTCCTAGATGTCCCATAAACATCACTATTGGGTCTTTTTTTCATTTAAATCGGTCCATATATAGCCTAGATATCAATCTATGAAGATTGTAATCAAGGAAAAAAACATTGTTTTATAACGCGACGTAATTTTTTAAAATTAAAAAAGTCGACGATAAACTTTCACAAAACACTTCGAAATACTTTTGTAATGCAACTTTAGGTATTAGTAAACGTTAATAAGCGATCAAATTGATCACGAGGCGATGCATATTCTATAGCTGTACGTCTGGAAATAATGTCCGGGTAAATCTCAACCAAAATATCCGGTCGGAGACCTGAAGAAATGGGCTGTCTCTTGTTCGTTTGACCAAGAAACAAAGACTAGGCAAATGACAAGACTGTTGACATCGTGTGGAAGCTATAGGTATTGCAACCTCGGCCCCATTTATTGTGGTTCACCTTTATCAATCGGTTGAAGTGGCGCATGGATATATTTTTCCATTTTCAGTGATCAGATTTTCCTGCACTTTTCGATGAAACGCACGTTCTGTTATAGTCACAGAAGTGATTTAACCAGTTTTATAAACGTCTGAGTGTTTTCTATCCACACATACTAATCATATGCATATACTATATTCCTGGCATGAGTAGCAGGGCGCTGAAATGTTGCGCGATTTTTAACAGAATGTTCGAAAAAGTAAGCCCTAAGCTTAAGTGGAAGCCTATCAAATATAATCCTGTTAGAATCAGGAATTCCCCAGCGTAGCTGTTTAGCCCCCTTGCTTTTTTCCATTTTTACTAACGACATGCCACTGACTTTGAGTAAAGGCAGGGTGTCTATGTATGCGGATGACTCAACACTATTACACGTCAGCTAATACAGCGACTGAAATGACTGCAACACTCAACAAAGAGCTGCAGTTAGTTTCAGAGTGGGTGGCAAGGAATAAGTTAGCGCTAAATATTTCTAAGACTAAAAGTATTGTATTTGGAACAAAACACTCACTAATCCCTAAACCTCAACTAAATCTTGTAATACATCATGTGGAAACTGAGTATGACTAAACTGCTATGAGTAACACTAGATTGTAAACTGTCATGGTCAAAACATATTGATGCAGTAGTAGGTAAGATGGGGAGAAGACTATATAATTAAGCGATGCTCTGCTTTCTTAACACTATCAACAAGGCAGGTCCTACAGGCTCTAGTTTTGTCTCACCTTGACTCCTGTTCCGTCGTGTTGTCAGGTGCAACAAAAAAATGACTTTTTGCAATTGGCTTTTTGAAAATTGCAATTGGCTCAGAACAGGGCATCACGGCTGGCCCTTGGTTGTACACAGAGAGCTAATATTAATAATATGCATGTCAATCTCTCCTGGCTGAAAGTGGAGGAGAGATTGACGTCATCACTACTTTTATTTATGAGAGGTGTCGAATGCATGTTGAATGCACCGAGCTGTCTGTCTAAACTACAGGCACACAGCTCGGACACCCATGCATACCCCACAAGACGTCTCTTCACAGTCCCCAAGTCCAGAACAGACTATGGAGGCACGCAGTACTACTTGGAACCATGACTACATGGAACTCTATTCCACATCAAGTAACTGACACAAGCAGTAAAATGTAATTAAGAAAACAGATTAAAAAATACCTTATGGAACAGCGGGGACTGTGAAGCAACACAAACATTGCCGCGTGCGCGCACACACACACACACACACACACACACACACACACACACATGGATTTAGTACTGTTGATATGTGTTAGTGGTGGAGTAGGGGCCTGAGGGCACAGTGTGTTGTGAAACCTGTGAATGTATTTTAATGTTTTAAAATTGTATAAACTGCCTTAATTATGCTGGACCCCAGGAAGAGTAGCTGCTGCTTTGGCAAAACCTCCATGGTCTTTGTGGTTGAATCACTTTTCGACTTACAGATAATTGTATGTGTGGGGTACATAGATAGGGTAGTCATTTAAAAATCATGCTTAACACTATTGCACTCTTATTATGTGACTTGTTAAGCACATTTTTATTCTTGAACTTATTTAGGTTTGCCATAACCAAAGGTGTGAATACTTATTGATTCAAGACCTTCCAAGTTCACACTTTTCATTCATTTTTAAATATTCCCCAAAAACAGCTCCACTTTGACATTATGGGGTTTTGTGTTTAGATCAGTGACACACAATCTCAATTGAATCAATTTTAAATGCAGGCTGTAACACTGTTGTGTTGTTACAAAATGTTGTTACATTTTGAAAAAGTCAAGAGGTGTGAATACTCTCTGAAGGCACTGTATCTGTGCTTGGAGTTCAAAACAGTTAACCCAAATGAAGATAGCAGTGGTATTAAAACATGTTCCCAGAAAATTATTTAATTACATTCAAATAACCTATAATTTCTGTTCTCAGAATGTTAAGAAAAATTCCAAGGAAAACTTTCAGTGAGCCATAGTAAAATGGTCTCAGAACCTCCCTGCAACCTAAAAATTCACAGGACGTTCCCAGAACAGGTGAAATTTTGTTCTGTTCTCAGAATGTTTGAAAAACCTTCAGTTTTATCGGTCAGGAAAGTTATGGCTTCTTGCCCAGAACTAATGGAAAACCAAAAATGTACATTCCCACAACTTCCAAATAACAAAATGTGCTAGCTGGGGATGCACTATTTACTCTCGCAGGGCATACTACTGCAAAACGTTCACACAAATCAGTGATGAATATTAAATGGAAAAAGCAGAGATTTTTAACAGCATTAGGTGTTACCAAGTACTGTTTATGGCCCTCTCGTGAAGATATGTTTTATACATCCACTTAACCTTCAACAGGTTGAGTGACTTTATTTATTTACTCAACATTTACATTTACATTTAAGTCATTTAGCAGACGCTCTTATCCAGAGCGACTTTCAAATTGGTGCGTTCACCTTAAGACATCCAGTGGAACAGCCACTTTACAATAGTGCATCTAAATCTAGTAAGGGGGGTGAGAAGGATTACTTTATCCTATCCTAGGTATTCCTGAAAGAGGTGGGGTTTCAGGTGTCTCCGGAAGGTGGTGATTGACTCCGCTGTCCTGGCGTCGTGAGGGAGTTTGTTCCACCATTGGGGGGCCAGAGCAGCGAACAGTTTTGACTGGGCTGCGCGGGAACTGTACTTCCTCAGTGGTAGGGAGGCAAGCAGGCCAGAGGTGGATGAACGCAGTGCCCTTGTTTGGGTGTAGGGCCTGATCAGAGCCTGGAGGTACTGAGGTGCCGTTCCCCTCACAGCTCCGTAGGCAAGCACCATGGTCTTGTAGCGGATGCGAGCTTCAACTGGAAGCCAGTGGAGAGAGCGGAGGAGCGGGGTGACGTGAGAGAACTTGGGAAGGTTGAACACCAGACGGGCTGCGGCGTTCTGGATGAGTTGTAGGGGTTTAATGGCACAGGCAGGGAGCCCAGCCAACAGCGAGTTGCAGTAATCCAGACGGGAGATGACAAGTGCCTGGATTAGGACCTGCGCCGCTTCCTGTGTGAGGCAGGGTCGTACTCTGCGGATGTTGTAGAGCATGAACCTACAGGAACGGGCCACCGCCTTGATGTTAGTTGAGAACGACAGGGTGTTGTCCAGGATCACGCCAAGGTTCTTAGCGCTCTGGGAGGAGGACACAATGGAGTTGTCAACCGTGATGGCGAGATCATGGAACGGGCAGTCCTTCCCGGGAGGAAGAGCAGCTCCGTCTTGCCGAGGTTCAGCTTGAGGTGGTGATCCGTCATCCACACTGATATGTCTGCCAGACATGCAGAGATGCGATTCGCCACCTGGTCATCAGAAGGGGAAAGGAGAAGATTAATTGTGTGTCGTCTGCATAGCAATGATAGGAGAGACCATGTGAGGTTATGACAGAGCCAAGTGACTTGGTGTATAGCGAGAATAGGAGAGGGCCTAGAACAGAGCCCTGGGGGACGCCAGTGGTGAGAGCGCGTGGTGAGGAGACAGATTCTCGCCACGCCACCTGGTAGGAGCGACCTGTCAGGTAGGACGCAATCCAAGCGTGGGCCGCGCCGGAGATGCCCAACTCGGAGAGGGTGGAGAGGAGGATCTGATGGTTCACAGTATCGAAGGCAGCCGATAGGTCTAGAAGGATGAGAGCAGAGGAGAGAGAGTTAGCTTTAGCAGTGCGGAGCGCCTCCGTGATACAGAGAAGAGCAGTCTCAGTTGAATGACTAGTCTTGAAACCTGACTGATTTGGATCAAGAAGGTCATTCTGAGAGAGATAGCGGGAGAGCTGGCCAAGGACGGCACGTTCAAGAGTTTTGGAGAGAAAAGAAAGAAGGGATACTGGTCTGTAGTTGTTGACATCGGAGGGATCGAGTGTAGGTTTTTTCAGAAGGGTGCAACTCTCGCTCTCTTGAAGACGGAAGGGACGTAGCCAGCAGTCAGGGATGAGTTGATGAGCGAGGTGAGGTAAGGGAGAAGGTCTCCGGAAATGGTCTGGAGAAGAGAGGAGGGGATAGGGTCAAGCGGGCAGGTTGTTGGGCGGCCGGCCGTCACAAGACGCGAGATTTCATCTGGAGAGAGAGGGGAGAAAGAGGTCAGAGCACAGGGTAGGGCAGTGTGAGCAGAACCAGCGGTGTCGTTTGACTTAGCAAACGAGGATCGGATGTCGTCGACCTTCTTTTCAAAATGGTTGACGAAGTCATCTGCAGAGAGGGAGGAGGGGGGGGAGGGGGAGGAGGATTCAGGAGGGAGGAGAAGGTGGCAAAGAGCTTCCTAGGGTTAGAGGCAGATGCTTGGAATTTAGAGTGGTAGAAAGTGGCTTACTCAACTAAAAATGAGACCGGAGACACCAGTGGCAGCTGGGAGAGAGAGAAGAAGGAAAGCCTTTCACAGGCATCAGGGCAAACTGTGGACCCTCAGTCCACCCAATCATTGACTTCTTTCTCTGGTTTGGGGAGCCTCACCAGCTGTTGGTAGGCCTTTGGAGGAGGATGAGGGGGAAGGGGATAGGAGGATGTGTGTTGGACGCTGGAGACGGAGCTGGCACTCGTTCTCTCCTGGCTCACTCATTCTTTTCCTCACTCCATCTCTCTCTCTGTCCCCGGGATCAGAGCAGCTCTGATCAAAAAGCAACGTTTTTTGGTTGGCGAGCATCGCTGCCCGGACGCTGTGGGAAGGTCCGGGCACCGGAGTCGGCAAACAGCTCTGCCAGCCGGTTCTGCCAGCTGTCACTCACACACAAACGCAGACACATCCAGACAAAAACAAACGCACACACTACTTACCCCACCACAACCCAATGCATCAATATAAAATGGCCTCAACATATCACCTAATGTGGTCTAGCTCCGTGTGTGTGTCTCTGTCTGTGCCTTTGTGTGTGTGTGTACGCACATAAAGCCAAAAAGTAAAAATAAAGAAATGAAGAAATACTGTATCAGTGCGGAATATAAATATATACACTGAGTGTACAAAACATTAAGAACACCTTCCTAATATTGAGTTGGGTCCCTTTTGCCCTCAGCCTAAATTTGTCAGGGCATGGACTCGACAAGGTGTCAAAAGCGTTTCACAGGGATGCTGGCCCATGTTGACTCCAATACTTCCCACAATCATCAACGTATTGATCACATTTTTACTGACGCTGCAGATATTTGCTTTAAAGCCGTATCCAAATCCATAGGATGTAGTGATCACAATGTAATAGCCATATCTAGGAAAACCAAAGTTCCAAAGCCTGGGTATATAGTGTATAAGAGGTCATACAATAACTTTTGTAGTGATTCATATGTTGATGATCTAATGATGTAATATTTGCTGGTCTGTGGTGTGTAATGAGGAGCAACCTGATGCTGAACTTGACGCATTTATGAAACTATTTATTCCAGTTACTAATAAGCACACACCCATTAAATGACTGTAAAAACTGTTAAATCCCCTTGGATTGATGACGACTTGAAAAATTGTATGTTTGAGAGGGGATGAGGCAACACTATCAACAGACACATGGTTTAGTACTGTAGATATGTGGGTGTGGTAGAGTAGGGGCCTGAGGGCCCAATGTTTTGTTATGTTTTAAAATGGTATAAACTGCCTTAATTTTGCTGGACCCTTAGCAGCAGCTAATGGGCATCCATAATAAATATAAATACAAATACCTTTCTTTTACATTTTTTATTTATTTTTTAAATTGAATATCCAAAACATACAATATACTTGCAGTGAAGCCACTCAACAACTACACCAGTCATCCAACAGACTCCCATTCAGAGCAACACACAGAAACATCCAGGGTCAACGCCCTGCTCAGGGGCACGTCGACAGATCTCCCACATGTCCCCCCCCAAAAAACAGAGACGTGAACCCTCCAAGATCCCCCCACAGTAACCTGTCTCTCCCCTTCATCTACACTGATTGAAGTGTATACATCAATAAGGGATCATAGCTTTCATCTGGATTCTGCTAGTCAGTCTATGTCATGGAAAGAGCAGGTGTTTGTACACCCAGTGTATATAATGGTGTGCATAGACAGTATGGACAGTGTATGAAAAGGAAAGGTTTGTACAGCAGTAGTTATATAGGATGAGCCTTGACTAGAATACAGTATATACAGTGCCTTCGGAAAGTTCAGACCCCTTGACCTTTCCCCCCAAAAATGTACGTTACAGCCAAGCATGTAGCGTCATACCCAAGAAGACTCGAGGCTGTAATCTCTGTCAAAGGTGCTTCAACAAAGTACTGAGTAAATAGTATGAATACTTATGTAAATGTCATATGTAAGTTTATTATTATTTTTATAAATCAGCAAAAAAAATCTAACCTGTTTTTGCTTTGTCGTTATGGGGTATTGTGTGTAGATTGATGAAGGGGAAAAACAATGTAATCCATTTTAGAATAAGGCTGTAACCTAACAAAATGTGAAAAAAAGTTTAAAAGGTCTGAATACTTTACTAAGGCACTGTACATATACAGTGGGTAAAATTGTATGAAAACATTATTAAAGAGACCAGTGTTAAGTGACTATGTATGTAGGGCAAAGCAATCTCTAAGGTGCAGGGTAGAGTACTAAGTGGTAGCTGGCTAGTAACAGTGATTAAGGTTCAGTGCAGGGTACTGGGTGGAGGCTGACTGTTTAACAGTCTGATGGCCTGGAAATAGAAGCTGTTTATCAGCCTCTTGGTCCAAGCTTTGATGCACCTTTACTGTCTTCTCCTTAAATAATAGCGGGGTGAACACGCTGTTGCGCCTTCTTCACCACACTGTCTGTTTGAAGGGACCATTTCAGGTTGTCATTGATGTGCACACCATGGAAATTGAGGCATTTGATTCCCTCCACTTTAGCCTCATTGTCTGTGTATGTGTGTATGCAGTGGTGGAAAAAGTATCCAATTGTCATACTTGAGTAAAAGTAAAGATACCTTAATAGAAAATTACTCACGTATAAGTGAAAGTCAACCAGTAAAATATTACTTGAATAAAAGTCTAAAAGTATTTGATTTTAAATATACTTAATTATCAAAAGTAAATGTAATTGATAAAATATACCTAAGTATCAAAATTCTTTATATAAAGCTAACCAGGCTTTGTTATTTGTGGAAAGCCAGGGGCACGCTCATCAACATGTATTGTAAAAGTTTGTAGTAAAATTTTGCAATAATATAAATAGTAAAGTAAATTACAGATACCCCCAAAAACGACTTAAGTACTTTACACCACTGTGTGTACATGAGTGCAGTTGGTGTGTGCTGTGTCGCTGCGTCATTCCCTCAGATCAGTACCTGACCAACACTGTTTACTTTCACAGTAGAGTAACCCACCAGGACACCTTCTTTCCCCTCGCTTTGGTGGATGCTAACATCCCCAGTTCCCTGGGACTCAACAGGCTTTCAATATCACCCACTCTCACTCATGTCCAGTTAGCAGGCAGGTAGCCATTCCAAGACAAAACTCAGAAAAGCTGATTACTGTAAGAGCTGATTACTGATTACTGTAAGACTACTATAATATCAAAATGTAATATTGAACTTTCTGAGAGCACTGTTGTTGTCTTAGTTCTCAGCAGTAGAGATGCCTGGAAAGTGTTTGGCGGCCCCAACTGTGTCTCATCCTGCTGAGGGCTGGAGAATGTATCCACTCTCGGAATCGTAGATGGAGCTGACTAAGGATGGAAGAACTGACAGTTCCTGTGATTAAATGTCAAAAATGTCAAAATATTTTAATGTTATACACATTTTGTTTACACATACATTGGAAATACAGCCCAAACTTTCCATGACAATTTCCAACTGTCCACTAGAGTCAACGTGAGTGCCTTTTACCATCTAGTATTAGGGGAACTTAAGTTTCGGTTTCACTTACAGTGCATTCGGAAAGAATTCAGACGTTGACGTCTTCCACAGCAATATTCTAAAATAGATTAAATTGGTTTCCCCCCCTCATCAAGCTTCACACCATACCCCATAATAACAAAGTTAAAACTTTTTTGGGGTTCAAATGTATATGCATATACACTACCATTCAAAAGTTTGGGGTCAAACAAATGTCCTTGTTTTTGAAAGAAAATAACATTTTTTTGTCCATTTAAAATAACATAACATTTATCAGAAATACAGTGTAGACATTGTTAATGTTGTTGTTAATGACTATTGTAGATGGAAACGGCTGATATTTTATGGAATATCTACATAGGAATACAGAGGCCCATCATCATTAGCTAAGCCAAGTGTATCATTTTAAAAGGCTTATTGATCATTAGAAAACCATTTTGCAATTATGTTAGCAGAGCTGAAAACTGTTGACCTGATTAAAGAAGCAATAAAACTTGCCTTCTTTAGACTAGTTGAGTATCCGGAGCATCAGCATTTGTGGGTTCGATTACAGGCTGAAAATGGCCAGAAACAAATAACTTTCTTATAGCCAAGATAGCCAAGAAACTGAAGATCTCGTACAACCCCCCCTTCACAGAACAGCGCAAACTGGCTCTAACCAGAATAGTAAGAGTGGGAGGTCCTGGTGCACAACTGAGCAAGAGGACAAGTACATTAGAGTGCCTACCTTGAGAAACAGACACCTCACAAGTCCTCAACTGGCAGCTTCATTAAATAGTACCCGCAAAGCACAAGTCTCAACGTCAACAGTGAAGTGGTGACTCCGGGATGCTGGCCTTCTAGGCAGAGTTGCAAAGAAAGAGCCATATCTCAGACTGGCCAATAAAAGATTAAGATGGGCAAAAGAACGCAGACACTGGACAGAGGAACTCTGCCTAGATGGCCAGCATCCCAGAGTCGCCTCTTCACTGTTGACGTTGAGACTCTTGCATTATCTTGGCTTTGTGCTTAGGGTCATTGTCCTGTTGGAAGGTGAACCTTTGCCCCAGACTGAGGTCCCGAGTGCTCTGGAGCAGGTTTACATCAAGGATCACTCTGAACTTTGCCCCGTTCATCTTTCCCTCAATGATGACTAGTCTCCCAGTCCTTGCCGCTGAAAAACATCCCCAAAACTTGATGCTGCCAACACACTTCACCGTAGGGATGGTGCCAGGTTTCCTCCAGTCGTGACGCTTGGCATTCAGGCCAAAGGGTTCAATATTGGCTTCATCAGACCAGGGAATCTTGTTTCTCATGGTCTGAGAGTCCTTTAGGTGCCTTTTGGCAAACTCCAATTGGGCTATCATCTGCCTTTTACTGAGGAATGGCTTCCGTCTGGCCACCCTACCATAAATGGCTGATTGGTGGAGTGCTGCAGAGATGGTTGTCCTTCTGGAAGGTTCTCCCATCTCCGTAGAGGAACTCTGGAGGTCTGTCAGAATACCATCGGGTACTTGGTCACCGCCCATTTAAGAATGATGGAGGCCACTGTGTTCTTGGGGACCGTCAAGGCTGCATAAATGTTTTGGTACCCCTCTCCAGATGTGTGCCTCGACACAATCCTGCCTCGGAGCTCTACGGAATCCCTCAACATGGCTTTGTTTTTACTCTGACATGCACTGTCAACTGTGGGATCTTTTATAGACAGGGGTGTACCTTTCCATATCATGTCCAATCAATTTAATTTAAGGTGTAGAAACATCTCAAAGATGATCAATGGAACCAGGATGCACCTGAGCTCAATTTCGAGTCTCATAGCTCATAGTATTTTTCATGTTTTATACATTTGTGTGTAGATTGATGAGGCTTTAAAAATCCATTTTAGTTTAAGGCTGTAACGTAACAAAATGTGGAAAAAGCCAACGGTTCTGAAAACTTTCCAAATGCACTGTATGGTGCAAACTTGTAACCGGTGCAAGCACACAACCCAAATTACAATTAGGAGCAGTAAACAAATAATCTAGGGGAGACAGGGGTTTGTTGACTCGGTTTGGTTGTCAGAGTGCTAATTAGTCCCTTTCTAAATGGCGCTGTGTAATAATTTCAGGGGTTAAAATGCGTGAGTTCTTTGAAAGAACTCATTCACCAGGTCCATTCATGTCAGCATGACAAATCATTGAAGTGAGGGGAATTTGTGTTTTTCATAGTTGAAAGTAAAAACAAAAATATTGGTATTTTCTTTCTAAACGTTAGAATTTTGGGAGTATCAATAGAAATGATGTTTGTTGAAAAGAGGAGATGGAGAGCTATATGTCAAAGCCATTTTTGAGTGCCAAGGCCAAGCCATGTGGTAGCTAGCATATTTTTTACAACTCCATTATATATATTTTTAGGGCATTTCCACAAATGATGTAGCAGAACAATGGTAACAGAATGACATCAATGGTCCCTCATCTGTACTATTATACAGAAATGCATAATTATTCTCTTCATGGTGATGTATCCTGAATAAGTACACATATGGGTATTATTCTACATACTGGCTATTATTCTAACAACAAACAAAACCAAATTTGGTTGGCCTGGACCGGACCAAATCTGTACGAATCAAATACGACTATTTTTCATAGGTTTGGACATCACAGTACAGCACAGTAGAGCACGACAGAGTAGAGTAGAGTTCAGTACAGTAGAATACATAAAAGCACAGTACAGTAGAGTATAGTTCAGTACAGAACAGTAAAGTACAGTACAGTAAATTTCACTGTACTATACTCTGTGCTCTACTGTACTAAATTATACTGTACTGAACTATACAGTACTGTTTCTAAGACTTCTCTTCCATCTGTTTGACCAGAAATCAAAGCCTTTGTGTATTCAACATTTTTGGAAAATGGTTCAAAAATGTATATCTCCAGTATTTATGCTGCAGTAGTTTATGTACAAGGGTCAGTTTGTTATATCTGGAGTACTTCTCCTGTCCTATCCGGTGTCCTGTGTGAATTTAAGTATGATCTCTCTCTCTTTCTCTCTCTCGGAGGACCTGAGACCTAGGACCATGCCTCAGGACTACCTGGCATGATGCCTCCTTGCTGTCCCCAGTCCACCTAGCTGTGCTGCTGCTCCAGTTTCAACTGTTCTGCCTGCGGCTATGGAAACCTGACCTGTTCACCGGATGTGCTACCTGTCCCAGACCTGCTGTTTTCAACTCTCTAGAGACAGCAGGAGCGGTAGAGATACTCTTAATGATCTGCTATGAAAAGCCAACTGACTTGCTGCACCCTCGACAACTACTGTGATTATTATTATTTGACCTTGCTGGAACCCCATGTGTATGTTTCTACCTAGAACCCTCTATGAAGGGTTCTACCGACATCCATTTTATCATCTAACGGTTCTTCCTAGAACTGCCTATGAAGGGTTCTACCGAGAACCCTTTTATCTTTGGAGGGTTCTTCCTGGAACCCTCTATAAACAATTTCACAGCCTTATTAGCATTTTAAGGATTAGCCCTTTTTTTTAAATTTTCACCTAAAATGACATACCCAAATCTAACTGTCTGTAGGTCAGTCCCTGAAGCCAGGACATGCATATTCTTGGTATCATTTGAAAGGAAACACTTTGAAGTTTATGGAAATGTAGTAGCATATAACACAATAGATCTGGTAAAAGATAATACAAAGAAGAAAACAACCATTCTTTTGTATTTTTTTGTACTATCATCTTTGAAATGTAAGAGAAAGGCCATAATGTATTATTCCAGCCCAGGTGCAATTTAGATGTTGGCCACTAGATGGCATCAGTGTATGTGCAAAGATTTAGACTGATGAACCATTGCAATGAACCATTGCATTTCTGTTCAAATTGTGCACTCTCAAACAATAGCATGATATTCTTTCACTGTAATAGCTACTGTAAAATTGACAGTGCAGTTAGATTAAGTTATGGAAGTGCTTCCCCAGTGGGAATCGAATTTCTGAAATTTCAAGTGCACCACGCATAGTTTATGATAAAAGTCAAAATGTCATAAAAATTGACATCCAATATACCAAATTAAAGCTACACTCGTTGTGAATCTATTCACCAAGTCAGATTTGTAAAATGCTTTTCGGGGAAAGCATGAGACGCTATTATCTGTACCATGCAGCCTCACATAAATGCAACATCAAAAAAACGACAGATTTTTCGTTAGCGCTCGCAAACGAAAAGGCTGAAATAAAATATAAAACATTCCTTACCTTTGACGAGCTTCATTCTTGGCACTCCTAGATGTCCCATAAACATCATTTAGGGTCTTTTTTCGATTAAATCGGTCCATATATAGCCTAGATATCGAGCTAGGAATACCTTGGAATTGGAGGAAAAAATTAGCATTTTATAACGTAACGTCATTTTTTTAAATGCCAAAAGTCGACGATAAACTTTCACAAAACACTTCAAAATACTTTTGTAATGCTACTTTAGGTATTAGTACACGTTAATAAGCGATAAAATACCTCAGGAGACGGTGTGAAATCGTTAGCTGGTCCGTGGAGAAAAACATGTTTGAAAATGGTCGCTCGAAAATCTGGGCGGTGGCAGTAGGAAAGTAGTTCTCTTGTTTGGGTTAGACCAAGAATCAATTGCGAAACTAATGACGTAACTCTAGACAGCATGGGGAAGCTGTAGCCAATGAGAACGCGGCTCTATTTAATTCTGTTCTCTGTAAACAATTGCCTGCAGGCGCGGAAGAATATATTTTTACATTTTCAGTGAACAGATTTTCATGACCTATTCGACCGAAACGCACGTTCTGTAAATGGCACAGGCGTGATTTAAACACTTTTGGAAAGGTCTGACTGTTTCCTTTCCACACAAACTAACCAAATGAACGTACCATATTCCTGGCATGAATAGCAGGGCGCTGAAATGTTGCGCGATTTTTTTTTAAAGACTGCGAAAATTCGCATGCTCCATAACAAGAATTTAAGCTTTCTGCCAATATCAAATATGTCTATGTCCTGGGAAATGTTCTTGTTACTTACAACCTCATGCTAATCACATTAGCCTACGTTAGGTCAACTGTCCCGTGGAATGGACACCGATCCCGAAATAAGTTTAAATTGTTTTATTTATGACAATACATTACATATATCATAAGGCCTTTCTTCTAGGGTCTAGTTATATCCTAGCACAGTGGTATTAGGAATCTGCTGGTTTAAAGGCCACATCAGGCCTGCAAATAACTGCCGGTCTTACGATAATTGACAAACACGTTTAGCATCTCCAGGCGTCAAGTCACTGATGCAGACCTTTGGAACATTTACATTTTAAAAACTATAATACATCCATTTAATATAGCCTACACCATCACAAAAATGTATTTTAGGCAGGTCTAAAGAAACATTATAATATGAAGAAAATACATGTGAGAAATTAGTTTTGATTTAGAATCAGTCATTAGCATGCATCTGTTGGAACAGGGGCAGGGGGAAAATGTTTTAATCCGCATGCACTTGAATAGCGAATGGCTTTTCCCGCGGTTAAAGTTCATGCCAGCCAGGTAGGCTACTCTGGTTGTAAAGCGAAGCAATGTGCTTAATATTAGGAAAGTTGTGAAATAAATACAGTAGCCCTAGCCTATAGAAAGGTAATGGGATCCTCCTATTTTTAATAGAGGCGGCCAAAACACGTTCTAATGCAATTACATAGCATAACATATAGAAATGTTGTGCAACATGGGCTTATCGGAACACTTATTTCATTCCATGCATCAACCAGCTATGAAAAGCTGGCTCTAGCTGAGCAACTGGTGATCCTATTCCACTCAAACATTGAATGCCAGGGCTCTCATTAATTGTTTGATTTGATTTTCATTAATGTCAAGAATAAATAGAGGGACAATGGTCCACTGAGTATCAGGCCAGTAGTGCCAAGCCATTAGAAGGTTTTGTAGGCTACTAATGACCATCAACGGCATCAGAGAACTTTTGGAGAAGCCTCGTTACCATGGAATTTGACTGTGGTCATGACTAGAGACTCCCGGTGTGGTGGTAATATGGTCACAGTAACAGCCATACGTTTGCATTCAATTGCCCATCCCTGTTGCACAAAACAAGCTTCCATTAGTTAAATTATGGATATTAAACATTTAGGTAGATACAAGTGTCTTATATCGGTTGAATGCTTACATTTTTTTAATCTAACTGCACTGTCCGATTTACACTATCCATTACAGTGAAAGCATGCCATGCGATTGTTTGAGGACGGCACCCCACATCAAAATATTTTTCCACCGGCACAGGTTTCATAAATTCACAAATAGCGATGAAATATTCACTTAATTTTTGAGAATCTTCCTCTGATTTGTCATCCAAAGGGTCCCAGCTATAACATGTAGTGTTGTTTTGTTAGATAATATACTTCTTTATATCCCAAAAAGTCAGTTTAGCTGGCGCCATCGATTTGATTAATCCACTCGATCAACATGCAGAGAAAGGAATCTAAAAATCTATCACTAAACTTTAAAACAAAAAAAACAAAAAACAACTTGTTAAAACAAGTCAAAATACATTTATATTGACTCCTCAGATACCTTAAAATGTAATCAAACTATAACATTTAATACGGAAAGAAGTATATTCAATAGGAAACCGGTATTAGCAGGTGCGTCTTGTCTTCATCGCGCACCCAAATACGAAATACCAAGACTTTGTCGTTTTGGAAGAAACAAGCCTTAAACCTTGAACATAGAGTGCCGACACCCTGTGGAAGCTAGATTTCATTATGTCCCTATACTTTCCATTGTAAGAGCATGGGCTCTCAAATACATTTTAATTTTGGTTGTTTTTTCTTTGGATTTTCTCCTACCATATCTATTATGTTATAGTCTCCTACATTATTTAAACATTTCTACAAACGTCAAACGTCAAAGTGTTTTACCAATGGTACCAATTATATGCATATCCTGGCTTCAGGACCTGAGCAACAGACAGTTTACTTCGGGCACGTTAGTCAGGTCAGAAATTGAGAAAAAAAGGACTCTAGCCCAAACAAGTTAGGTTTAACATGTGGTATTTATAACAAAATGTTACAATTTGGTGAAATACGATGTTTTTTTCTCCAAGTTACATTACTCAAAAGGCACCGATTTGGTGGAAAGACCCACATAGCTTATTATGATGGAGATGCACAGCTGCAGTTACACATGAATCTTGCAGCCCAAGTGGTCCATCAATTATTCATACCTGCAATTACACACAGGTCTGTGAAAACAGTGGCTCAATGTAGCCTGTATCTCCTTTGCCGATCATGTCAACTGCACGAACACATCACATAGGAACACACACACACACACGAACACACAGGTATATGCACGTGCACACACCCTCTCACACACCCAGACAAACATCCACCCACCCAAACACACACAAATAAACACACACACACACATATATACCCGCAAGCTCACCCAGCCCAACCGCACACACACTCACCCAAACACACAACATACCACAATATCTAATTAACATGTTAATTACACCCTCTACTCGCCCTTCAATACTATAACCTCTGGAATTATTAATGCTTCATGGACATTTTCAGAGTAATTGAGCACTTTCTCACCTGTGGAAAATTCCAACTCCCTTTCAAGAGGCTGTTGACCTAGTTCTACTCACTTAGGCTGCATTGCATCCCAAATAGTACCCTATATATAGTGCACTACATTTGGGGATCTGGTCAAAAGTAGTTCACTAGGGAATAGTGTGCTCTTTGGGACTCAAACATTCTCTGCCTTAAGGAACTAGCGCAAACTTTCTGAGTAATGAACCTGTGAGCAACAGAGACGTATATTGAAAATAATAAAACCATGACAGGCTAGGTAAAACAAAATGAATCAAAACACTGGTAATATCCCTAGAGTGTGAGGTATGAGCAGATAAGACGTTATAGCAAAAAGTAAAAGCTTACATAACATATTGAAAAATCGTAACAATCAATGGGCCATAGAGCGGACAGAACTACTTCCAACAACCAAGGAAGAGACTAAAGGTGACAATTACTCAAATGAAAGTTTGTCAGATGTTTTCAGACATCAAAAAGAGTAATTTCATAATGAAACCAATGTAGCATGACAACGGCAAAATCTGAGCAAGGGACGCGTTCTTAAAACACATGTTGTGGCTGCAGCCTTCCACGTTTCACACAGAATTATGCCACACACTTGTACGCATAAGCATGTAAAAACGCACACAGACAGAAACATAAGCACACAAACGTATACATGCAAGAACACATACATAAACACGCAAGCACACACAAAAACACACAGGCCTCCATATGGCTGTGGAGCCATATGAGCTTGAGTCGACCCAGAGGCCTAGTACGTCACGGAGGCAGAAGCTCTGGGGACACCAGGCCCAGGGATACACCAGCCGCACACTCAGGGCAGCAGATGCATCCTACAATGTCTTCTCTCTCTCCACCTCTCTATCTCGCTCTGTGTTGTCAACCAATCAGCATTTTGGGCTCGATCCACCCAGTTTATAATGATATTTATTTGTATATATCAATAAAAATATTGAAACAATGTTTCAAATGTCAGAGAGACAGACAGCAAGATTTATACAAATCTCTACTGTTGAAAACGAAATGTTAGTCTAAAAGATAATGTCCACATGCTTTTTTATGGTGGAGATCAAGTTTATAAATTGCCTGGCTGGACTGATGAGACAGTGGATTGCGCAGTCAGATGGAACAGAGTAAATAGGCATTTTCATGTCATAGATTTAGACGGTGGTGACTTGTGGAATAGACTCTAGCTAGAATGCGGTTTTAACCAGTCAGCTTTCAGGATTAGAACCACCCGTTGTATAAAATATTTTAACTGACATGAGCTAATTGAGTGACTGTCAGTGAGTGACGCATAACAAGAGGAAAACTGCTGCAACAAAGAAAATGTAACTTGTGTATTTTACTCTTCTAACGATCAACAGTAAGTTGAGACAGCGACTGAGTAAAAAATGTAAAAACTACAAAAAAATGACCAAGGTCTGGTCTTAGTCTGTAGCTATGGCCATATGACAGAGGTATCGAAGCAGAGATGCCAGGCTCCAAGTTGCTTAAATGCATTCGTAAAGGCCCTGTTGAGTCATATAAATTCACACTGCTTCCTGTAAGCAAGAAAATGCGGTGTCTCTTGCCTCTCGCCTTGCAGGGGTAAGTTAATCAACCAGCCTCCATGTATACACCTGACTCAGGGATCATGCCAAATGGTAATTAATAAATGATGCTGTGCGGCACTGATTGCAGAAGGAATTCACCCATATGCTTCTTACAACCCTCTGATGAGTTGCTTGTTTGTCACAGTGTTTTCTGTTATGCCTATATCTGTTACCGATCCCTATAGCTACAGTAGGTATTCCATCTAATGATCTGTTGAATTTTTGGCATCTCTACCAATGGGTGTACTTGTAAGAAAAAAGTAAGTGTGTCAGATATATTTCATATCATGGAAATGTGAAAGAAATCAATGACCACGATTTACAATAGAGTAGAACTGGAGACCTGGCAAGAAAGTCAGGTAGGAAATCTATATAGAGTGTACATAGGCAAATCACAATACAACCCAAAGAAGATACGTAAAGACAACTGTGAAAATCTGTCCTCCACTATTGCCAATTGCATGCCACACAGCAAGTGCTGGAACACGGAATCTCTATCCTTCCTCAACCCATCTTTTTATTTGTTAGTTGTAAGTAGATTTATAGGCTAGGATTCTAGGTCTACTTACAAGCCCTGTCATGAAAGTCAGCAACAAAATACATTATAGGCCAATCCCAATAAACAAAAACAACACAGACAACAGAGAAAACCTGCCCTCTTGAAATAGTGCAATGAAAATGGCCTTCCACATGCCATGGCCCAAATACGACCCAATGCAGTTCTATCCTCGCTCTCTTGTTCTGTAGTATGTCTTTGCACATTCTTCCAGAAGGTGCCTTGTGAGAATGAGATGTCTGCATGTGTGTCACATGGCTGCCAATGTTATGATTCCCCCGGCAGGTGGTGTTAGTGTATAGGTCATATAGAGTATTATGACTATAGGGCAAAACACTGTTTGATTTTTCCTCAGCAGGTTGTGTTAATGTATAGGTCATATAGAGTATTACAACAGGCAAAACACTGTTTACTGTGCACTTCCCTGTACTTGAAGCTATTTGGCTTCAATAGGACTATATTTAATCAAACATAAAAACAAATGTTATACACTTTTAGTGTTGCCGGAATTAAAGTTTCGTTACTGGAAGAATAGAAGAATAGAACAATTACATTTTTATGAATGTCTTCATATTATTTCATCCTTACACAAAATATTGTTTAAAGGTTGGTCATACCATGGATCATTTAGCCATTTTAATTTGAATTGTAGGACCCCTGTATGATAAAAAAATATATAGGTTAAAATTATTTGATAAAGTATTGAATTTGGCCTTCATGAATAGCAAATAAGACAGTCAAAAATAAGGTTTGGTTTTCACAGGACAATGACCCAGAACACACCACCAGGCGGTGGAAAGGCTATTTGACTAAGAAAGAGAGGGATGGAGTGCCGCATCAGATGACCCGGCCTCCACAATCAACCAACCTCAACCCAATTGAAATGGTTTGGAATGAGTTGGACTGCAGCATGAAGGAAAAGAAGCCAACAAGTGCTCAGCATATGTGGGAACTCCTTCAAGACAGTTGGAAAAGTATTCCTCATGAAGCTGGTTAAGAGAATGCCAAGAGTGTGCAAAGCTGTCATCATGCATGGCTACTTTGAAGAATCTCAAATATATAAAATATTTTGATTTGTTTAACACTTTTTTGGTTAATACATGATTCCATATCTGTAAAATAAAAATAGTAAAATAAAGAAAAAAACCCTTGAATGAGCAGGTGTGTCCAAACTTTTGACTGGTACTGTATATATTTACAAAATAACATGTGGGGGATTGGAAATGATGCAGACAATTGCATGGAGGCTACAATCTATCTGCAATATTAAAGCTGATCTAACACCCCAAAAATGTAAAATGATACAAAACCTTGCTCTACCAACATTGGTTGGCCCCTCCTAAAAGATTGATATCTCAGATAACTGACGGATTTTGATGGAAATGTTTGTATTATAATAATTAGATTGACACACAGGGCGTCAATAGACTCTTAAGGATTAACCAATCAGTATCCAGTATTAGAACCACCCATTGTATAATGTACTTCCGGCGCCGACAGAGATGGCCGCCTCGCTTCGCGTTCCTAGGAAACTATGCAGTTTTTTGTTTTTTTACGTGTTATTTCTTACATTAGTACCCCAGGTCATCTTAGGTTTCATTACATACAGTCGAGAAGAACTACTGAATATAAGATCAGCGTCAACTCACCATCAGTACGACCAAGAATATGTTTTCCGCGACGCGGATCCTGTGTTCTGCCTTACAAACAGGCCAACGGAATTGATTCCAGGCAGCGACCCCAAAAAACGACTTCGTAAAAGAGGGAAACGTAGCGGTCTTCTGGTCAGACTCCGGACATGGGCACATCGTGCACCACTCCCTAGCATTCTTCTTGCCAATGTCCAGTCTCTTGACAACAAGGTTGATGAAATCCGAGCAAGGGTAGCATTCAGAGGGACATCAGAGACTGTAACGTTCTCTGCTTCACGGAAACATGGCTCACTGGAGAGACGCTATCCGGGCGGTGCAGCCAACGGGTTTCTCCACGCACCGCGCCGACAGAAACAAACATCTTTCTGGTAAGAAGAGTGGCGGGGCGTATGCCTCATGACTAACGAGACATGGTGTGATGAAGGAAACATACAGGAACTCAAATCCTTCTGTTCACCTGATTTAGAATTCCTCACAATCAAATGTAGACCGCATTATCTACCAAGAGAATTCTCTTCGATTATAATCACAGCCGTATATATCCCCCAAGCAGACACATCGATGGCTCTGAACAAACTTTATTTAACTCTTTGCAAACTGGAAACCATTTATCCGGAGGCTGCATTCATTGTAGCTGGGGATTTTAACAAAGCTAATCTGAAAACAAGACTCCCTAAATTTTATCAGCATATCGATTGCGCAACCAGGGGTGGTAAAACCCTGGATCATTGTTACTCTAACTTCCGCGACGCATATAAGGCCCTGCCCCGCCCCCCTTTCGGAAAAGCTGACCACGACTCCATTTTGTTGATCCCTGCCTACAGACAGAAACTTAAACAAGAGGCTCCCACGCTGAGGTCTGTCCAACGCTGGTCCAACCAAGCTGACTCCACACTCCAAGACTGCTTCCATCACGTGGACTGGGACATGTTTCGTATTGCGTCAGATAACAATATTGACGAATACGCTGATTTGGTGTGCGAGTTCATTAGAACGTGCGTTGAAGATGTCGTTCCCATAGCAACGATAAAAACATTCCCTAACCAGAAACCGTGGATTGATGGCAGCATTCGCATGAAACTGAAAGCGCGAACCACTGCTTTTAATCAGGGCAAGGTGTCTGGTAACATGACCGAATACAAACAGTGCAGCTATTCCCTCCGCAAGGCTATCAAACAAGCTAAGCATCAGTACAGAGACAAAGTAGAATCTCAATTCAACGGCTCAGACACAAGAGGCATGTGGCAGGGTCTACAGTCAATCACGGACTACAAGAAGAAACCCAGCCCAGTCACGGACCAGGATGTCTTGCTCCCAGGCAGACTAAATAACTTTTTTGCCCGCTTTGAGGACAATACAGTGCCACTGACATGGCCTGCAACGAAAACATGCGGTCTCTCCTTCACTGCAGCCGAGGTGAGTAAGACATTTAAACGTGTTAACCTTCGCAAGGCTGCAGGCCCAGACGGCATCCCCAGCCGCGCCCTCAGAGCATGCGCAGACCAGCTGGCCGGTGTGTTTACGGACATATTCAATCAATCCCTATACCAGTCTGCTGTTCCCACATGCTTCAAGAGGGCCACCATTGTTCCTGTTCCCAAGAAAGCTAAGGTAACTGAGCTAAACGACTACCGCCCCGTAGCACTCACTTCCGTCATCATGAAGTGCTTTGAGAGACTAGTCAAGGACCATATCACCTCCACCCTACCTAGACCCACTCCAATTTGTTTACCGCCCAAATAGGTCCACAGACGATGCAATCTCAACCACACTGCACACTGCCCTAACCCATCTGGACAAGATGAATACCTATGTGAGAATGCTGTTCATCGACTACAGCTCGGCATTCAACACCAGAGAACCCTCCAAGCTCGTCATCAAGCTCGAGACCCTGGGTCTCGACCCCGCCCTGTGCAACTGGGTACTGGACTTCCTGACGGGCCGCCCCCAGGTGGTGAGGGTAGGCAACAACATCTCCACCCCGCTGATCCTCAACACTGGGGCCCCACAAGGGTGCGTTCTGAGCCCTCTCCTGTACTCCCTGTTCACCCACGACTGCGTGGCCACGCACGCCTCCAACTCAATCATCAAGTTTGCGGACGACTCAACAGTGGTAGGCTTGATTACCAACGACGAGACGGCCTACAGGGAGGAGGTGAGGGCCATCGGAGTGTGGAGTCAGGAAAATAACCTCACACTCAACGTCAACAAAACTAAGGAGATGATTGTGGACTTCAGGAAACAGCAGAGGGAACACCCCCCTATCCACATCGATGGAACAGTAGTGGAGAGGGTAGTAAGTTTTAAGTTCCTCGGCATACACATCACAGACAAACTGAATTGGTCCACTCACACAGACAGCATCGTGAAGAAGGCGCAGCAGCGCCTCTTCAACCTCAGGAGGCTGAAGAAATTCGGCTTGTCACCAAAAGCACTCACAAACTTCTACAGATGCACAATCGAGAGCATCCTGGCGGGCTGTATCACCGCCTGGTACGGCAACTGCTCTCCAGGGGGTAGTGAGGTCTGCACAACGTATCACCGGGGGCAAACTACCTGCCCTCCAGGACACCTACACCACCCGATGTTACAGGAAGGCCATAAAGATCATCAAGGACAACAACCACCCGAGCCACTGCCAGAGACTGAAAAACAGCTTCTATCTCAAGGCCATCAGACTGTTAAACAGCCACCACTAACATTGAGTGGCTGCTGCCAACACACTGACACTGACTCAACTCCAGTCACTTTAATAATGGGAATTGATGGGAAATGATGTAAAATATATCACTAGCCACTTTAAACAATGCTACCTAATATAATGTTACATACCCTACATTATTCATCTCATATGCATACGTATATACTGTACTCTATATCATCGACTGCATCCTTATGTAATACATGTATCACTAGCCACTTTAACTATGCCACTTTGTTTATATACTCATCTCATCCCGGGGAAGGACTGCCCGTTCCATGATCTCGCCATCACGGTTGACAACTCCATTGTGTCCTCGTCCCAGAGCGCTGTGATCCTGGAAATAAATAACATCAAGGCGGTGGCCCGTTCCTGTAGGTTCATGCTCTACAACATCCGCAGAGTAACCCTGCCTCACACAGGAAGCGCGCAGGTCCCAATCCAGGCACTTGTCATCTCCCCGTCTGGATTACTGCAACTCGCTGTTGGCTGGGCTCCCTGCCTGTGCCATTAATACCCTACAACTCATCCAGAACGCTCGCAGCCCGTCTGGTGTTCATTCCCAAGTTCTCTCACGTCACCCCGCTCCTCCGCTCTCTCCACTGGCTTCCAGTTGAAGCTCGCATCCGCTACAAGACCATGGTGCTTGCCTACGGAGCTGTGAGGGAACGGCACCTCAGTACCTCCAGGCTCTGAACAGGCCCTACACCCAAACAAGGGCACTGCGTTCATCCACCTCTGGCCTGCTCGCCTCCCTACCACTGAGGAAGTACAGTTCCCGCTCAGTTGTTCGCTGCTCTGGCCCCCAATGGTGGAACAAACTCCCTCATCTCAATCACCACCTTGAAACCCCACCTCTTTAAGGAATACCTAGGATAGGATAAAGTAATCCTTCTCACCCCCCTTAAAAGACCTAGATGCACTATTGTAAAGTGGCTGTTCCACTGGATGTCATAAGGTGAAAGCACCAATTTGTAAGTCGCTCTGGATAAGAGCGTCTGCTAAATGACTTAAATGTAAAATGTAAATGATATGTATACACTGTACTCGATACCATCTACTGTATCTTGCCTATGCTGCTCTGTACCATCACTCATTCATATATCTTTATGTACATATTCTTTATCCCCTTACACTGTGTATAAGACAGTAGTTTTGGAATTGTTAGTTAGATTACTTGTTGGTTATTACTGCATTGTCGGAACTAGAAGCACAAGCATTTCGCTACACTCGCATTAACATCTGCTAACCATTTGTATGTGACAAATAAAATTTGATTTGATTTGATGTGCTAAGAACAGCCCTTTTAGCCGTGGTATATTGGCGATATACCACACCCCCTCATGCCTTATTGCTTAAATAGAGCTCTTAGGGTGCATTTGAATAATTATCATTTGTCAGGATGCGCGTTTTAACATCCCATCTGAAAGACAGGGCACCTGATTAAGGTTCCATCTGAAAGACATCATCCCAATGTCCCTATCACTGCCCTGGGGCATTGGGATATCCTTACGGGGTTTGCTCAAAAGCGGTGGTCTCGGTCTGATTGCATTCGTAACGCGGTGGGGTTCACTGCTGGTGAGAACACAGTCTGGACCAAACACAGGAAACACAGAGGCTCGCAGTATTATTGATTGTTTGATTTCGAGCATTTGATAAAATGCACGCAGTACCATAACTTGAAATCTCTGAAACATTCTGTGATTAGAAGAGCATTTAGGTATTTTAGTTCATTTGACATTTTGCAATGTGAAACCAAATCCAAAAAATACAATATATCAAATAATCAAATGATAAAATTTGAACTATAGCTCAGAACTATATGTGAAAATGCCCTGAGACCAGAGGGAATACTGTCCCTAGTGGTTCACCAACACCACCTCCAGCATCATTTGGTGTCCCATCCATGGACCGACCAGAATCGACCCTGCTTAGCATCAGAAACAAGCCAGCAGTGGGATGCAGGATGGTATGCAGTGTCTAGTGGTCTTCATTCCTCCTGTCCCATTTAATCAATAACTGATTTATTTCGGGGAATCAAGATGTGGGTAATCAATCAGCGACAGTAATTGATCAATTACGTGTCAGGGAGACTGAACAGTTGGACTGTGGCTCTGGTGGACTGAAGTTATGGAATTATACATCCCTGGTCTAACAGAAGCATGGCTGCACTGGACTGTAACCGACTATCACATGCACTGTCACATGCACACAGAGCCCATTGAGTCCTCAGAGGCCTCTCGGTCTGGGTGACAGTGAGCAGCTTCCCTGGGTCTCTGCAGAGACACAGACTTACATCCCTACTGAAGTGTTGGAGCAAGGAGGAAATCCCCTTACTTTTCATAACGCAGGACTGAGCTGGCAGTACTGCAAGGCCGAGATGAATGGGAGTACATCTGAGTGGATGGATGAGATTATCCTAGCTGGGATTTGGGGTGAGATTTAGGGTAAATGCTGCAAGGTGGGAGTACAGACGGGTTTCAACTTAAGCTTCCTGAGGCATTGGTGGAAAGACTACCCAGTGAAATATGGTATATGAGAGAGATATAGAGAAATGGAATGTGTGAATATGAGTGTGTGTGTGTGTGTGTGTGTGTGTGTGTGTGTGTGTGTGTGTGTGAGAGAGAGAGAGCTAGAGACTGATGGACTGTGAGCGAGCGAGAGCTCAAGCTTCCATTCCATTCAATGTTTCAACCATGTAATTTCTTTCCAGCTGGAATATCTTATTTATTTGAATGTACTTGGTATATTGAATAGGAGTGTGGCCGTTATATCACGCACATTCTCTGCCTGCACCCCCTCTCCTTTCAACTGTAGTGACATTGAAACCAAGCCGTCGCCCATGTGTTGTGGCAGAAACGTCTAAGGTTTATTTTTGAGCTTTCCAATCAGCTGTGTGGGAGTAACGGAGACTCAAAGTGCACCAAAGTCTCAATATTCAATGTTTGGTTCAGGGAACGGTTCCCATCATGGTGTTTTTTAATTCTAAATTGGACCACTCACAACTTCATGACACCTCATCATGGGCCAATATCTGTGACAGAAATGAGCAAAAGACAAAAGGCGTGACGCAGAGGTGCCTTTTAACTAAGAAAGGAATTGATATTTCATGGTTGTCTTTAAAGATTTATCCGCTTGACGTCATAGGGCAACTGCAGTGATGGAGAGCACAAGGAGAATAAATTCCGTAATAGTAACGTTGTGGAACAAGGTGCTGGAGTGTCCCTCCATTTTCTTTTGTCCTCAGCTCTCCATTGTTCTGTTGTAACACCAATACAAAAACACAGGCCTACTACAGACATACTGTACACTTTAAGTAACTGTAGGAAGTTCCCAAATGTGTTTGACTCCTCATTAGTCAAGACACCTCACTGGTAGGCCTATCCATTGACAACCCCCAAAAAATGGCATTGCAAATCAGCAAAATGAATAATGTATCTATACATGATAAATAATCCTGCAGGAAAAAGGAAATGTGAATTATTATGGGGATTATAATTAGTGGCCATTTTTTATGAGGGAAAATGAAGTCAGACATTTGAAAGTGGAAATTACAAACTTCAGAAGCCTTTTTAAACCTAAAAAAACTACAAGATTCTAATTTCCTGCAATGCAGGAAAGTTCTCCTGCAACAGGGTGATCAAATTAAGATCCTACATTTGTATGTCTTGGAAATGATCTCTAACCACATGTTACAGTCTGTGCTGTGTGATCACGCTCTCCATAGTCGACGTGAGTAAGACCTTTATTAAACAGGTCAACATACACAAGGCCGCGGGGCCAGACGGATTACCAGGACGTGTGCTCCGGGCATGTTCTGACCAACTGGCAGGTGTCTTCACTGACATTTTCAACATTTCCCTGACTGAGTCTGTAATACCAACATGTTTCAAGCAGACCACCATAGTCTCTGTGCCCAAGAACACAAAGGCAACCTGCTTAAATGACTACCAACCGGTAGCACTCACGTCCGTAGCCATGAAGTACTTTGAAAGGTTGGTAATGGCTCACATCAACACCATTATCCCAGAAACCCTAGACCCACTCCAATTTGCATACCACCCAAACAGATCCACAGATGATGCAATCTCTATTGCACTCCACACTGCCCTTCCCACCTGGACAAAAGGAACACTTATGTGAGAATGCTATTCATTGATTACAGCTTAGCTTTCAATACCATAGTACCCTCAAAGCTCATCACTAAACTAAGGATCCTGGGACTAAACACCTTCCTCTGCAACTGGATCATGGACTTCCTGATGGGCCGCCCCCAGGTGGTGAGGGTAGGTAGCAACACATCACACAGAGTGCCAAGTCTAGAATAAAAAGGCTTCTCAACAGTTTTTACCCCCAAGCCATAAGACTCCTGAACAGGTAATCAAATGGCTACATTTCACCTGTTTTATTTGGCACACGTGGCAAATAAACATTGATATGATTTGATGTGGGATCCTTGGGACATCCATATCCCATTGAAGGAGAAATGTTAAATGGTCAGGGTTAAGGTTAGGGACATTTTTAATGGTTGAGGTTGAGGTTAGGGAAGGTTTATGGTTAAGGTTAGGTTAAGGGTATGGGTATGGGTTAAAGCGGCCAACAACAGTTGAAACAATAACAATGCATACTGCCCGCCACAGTTTTGCTAGAAAGCTGAGGGGTGGGGCTGGAGATAAGTATTCACTATCATATTCATAGACAGATATATGGCTACACAAGGACTGAACATCGATGATATCAACACTATAGTTTCAACCATGTTTTGAGGCGAAAATGTTTGTTACATTTACTTTGTTTACAAACATTGGAGTACAAGCTTATATTTTGGGAAGGACAGTTTAACTATGCTCAGGAGGCATTTGTAAGTTATATTCTTCAAGAATCAATGGGTACATATCATTCATTTATTTAAGTCCAAAAATAAATGTAGCTACAGTGGTTGCTCAACTAAAAGTTTTGCGATTATACTGCTTGACTTTGTGGTTTAGGTCATTTGTGGTTTAGTACGATACCCTGCGTCACAACTTCATTGCTCCAGACCAGCGTAAGGGGGAGTTAGAGCACTGATTATGCTTTAGGGTCCCAAGGCACTACTGTGTCTCTAACTGACAATGAGTGGGCGACATAAACCAAATAGAAACTGATAATTGTGCACAACTTTAAAATGTAATTTCAACTAAATGATGAGGATGCAAGAAGGTGATTGAATTTAGAACAATAGTGTAAGAATTGCTATTCCTCTGTCCTGCACTTGCACATCCGGAAAAATAAACAATTTGTTTTGTTACTACTCGTCAGTATTACTTACTAAGCTGTTTTTACACTAAGGTTTTTATTCTATGAGAAATTTAGAATACAATTAGGGTGTGGAAATGTTAGGATTATTTTGCTTTTACTGTAGTACTGTAGCCTACTCTCGACCAGTCACGTATGGGCTATTAGCAGGACAATAGATACTTAGTGCAAGGCAATTGATTAGCATTAAAAACTTTGCGGATTGGGTCTACCGAGTGGTGCAGCAGTCTAAGACACTGCATCGCAGTGCAAACTGTGTTGTTACAGATGCTGGTTCAATACCGGTGCAGGCCGCCACCTGGAGAACCATGAGGCGATGGTGGGCTTTTGTTTTCTCTTTCTCTAAAAACAGAAATACATAATTCTAAATAACAAACTGGCTTTATTTACAAATGAGTAAGAATGTCTTACCCATTTTCAAAAATGGCCTTTTTCTCACACACTTTCGGTAATTTGAAACGAAATAATCTCCAAAATATCATTTTTTTTAAACAAAGCGATTATTATTATTATTATTATTTAATTTTGAATCATGTAAAAGCCCCTTAGATATTCTCACAGATTAGATTTTCCCTCACAAAAAATGCCCTTTAGATATTAATTTAGAATCCTCCAATACTATAAGTCTAATTATTGTCTGAATGTCACGTCATTGAAAATATTATTTTTTGATACACTGTAGGTCTACCGTAGGCGACATAAGTCACACTAGTGTTAATGCATGGTCAACTCGTGGCAGTGGTGACTATTTCCTGTGTCATTCGACCCCCCTTCAAATTAGAGTCATCAGACAAAGTTCTATTGACTGTTGACATCTAGTGGAAGGCGTAGGAAGTGAAAACTCATCCATGTCCCGCTGTAATTTCAATGAGAGCTTGGTTGAAGTTCTGCCACCCCCAGAAAAAAACAGGAAGTGGAATTTCTCAGGTTTTTGCCTGCTATATATGAGTTCTGTTATACTCACAGACATAATTAAAACAGTTTTAAAAACTTCAGAGTGTTTTCTATCCAACACTAATAGTAATATGCATATATTAGCAACTGAGACTGAGGAGCTGGCCGTTTACAATGGGCACCTTTTCATCCAAGCTACTCAATACTGCCCCTGCAGCCATAAAAAGTTAAGTAATGTGCTGATTAATGTGGGGTAGGTCTTATTTATTTTAAAAGCATATTGAAGTTAGAAGCAATAGGATTTGAAGCAATAGCCTACCCGCGGTAGTCAACTATTTCAGCACCGTTTCACACTGCTCTGAGACAAGCATGGGTACTGGTCTTGATAAATCAACAAGATTTTACATTTTCACTGAATCTCCGTTTGGGTATTGGTTAGACTCCACTTGAGTGGGTTGAGTCACTGATGTGGTCTTCCTGTCTGATTTTGGCGCCCCCCCCTTGGGTTGTGCCGTGGCGGAGAACTTTGTGGGCTATACTCGGCCTTGTCTCAGGATGGTAAGTTGGTGGTTGAAGATATCCCTCTAGTGGTGTGGGGGCTGTGCTTTGGCAAAGTGGGTGGGGTTATATCCTTCCTGTTTGGCCCTGTCCGGGGGTATCCTCGGATGGAGCCACAGTGTCTCCTGACCCCTCATGTCTCAGCCTCCAGTATTTATGCTGCAGTAGTTTGTGTTGGGGGGCTAGGGTCAGTTTGTTATATCTGGAGTACTTCTCCTGTCCTATTCGGTGTCCTGTGTGAATTTAAGTGTGCTCTCTTTCATTCTCTCTTTCTCTCTTTCTTTCTCTCTCTCGGAGGACCTGAGCCCTAGGACCATGCCTCAGGACTACCTGACATGATGACTCCATGCTGTCCCCAGTCCACCTGGCCGTGCTGCTGCTCCAGTTTCAACTGTTCTGCCTTATTATTATTCGACCATGCTGGTCATTTATGAACATTTGAACATCTTGGCCATGTTCTGTTATAATCTCCACCCGGCACAGCCAGAAGAGGACTGGCCACCCCATATAGCCTGGTTCCTCTTTAGGTTTCTTCCTAGGTTTTGGCCTTTCTAGGGAGTTTTTCCTAGCCACTGTGCTTCTACACCTGCATTGCTTGCTGTTTGGGGTTTTAGGCTGGGTTTCTGTACAGCACTTTGAGATATCAGCTGATGTACGAAGGGCTATATAAATACATTTGATTTGATAATTGTCCTGCTGGTAGGTGAACCTCTGTCCCCGTCTCAAATCTCTGGAAGACTGAAACAGGTTTCCCTCAAGAATCTGTATTTAGCGCCATCCACCATTCCTTAAATTCTGACCTTTTTCCCAGAACCTGCCAATGAAAAACATCCCCACAGCATGCTGCCATCACCATGCTTCACTGTGGGTATGGTATTCTCTGGGTGATGAGAGGAGTTGGGTTTGCTCCAGACATAGCGTTTTACTTGTTGGGCAAAAAGCAAAATTTTTGTCTAATCTGACCAGAGTACCTACTTAGATATGTTTGGGCAGTCTCCCACACGCATTTTGGCGAACACCAGACATGTTTGCTTCTTTTTTTACTTGAAGCAATGGCTTTTTTTCTGGCCACTCTTCCGTAAAGCCCAGCTCTGTGGAGTGTATGGCTTAATGTGGTCCTATGGACAGATACTTAAATCTCCGCTGTGGAGCTTTGCAGCTCCTTCAGGGTTTACTTTGGTCTCTTTGTTGCCCCTCTGATTAATGCCCTCCTTGCCTGTTCTGTGAGTTTTGGTGGGCGACCCTCTCTTGGCAGATTTGTTGTGGTGCCATATTCTTTCCATTTTTTTAAATAATTGTGCTCCGTGGGAAAGTTCAAATTTTCGGATATTTTTTAATAACACAACCCTTATCTGTATTTCTCCACAACTTTGTTCCTGGCCTGTTTGGAGAGCTCCTTGGTCTTCATAGTGGTACTCCTTGGTGGTGCCCCTTGCTTAGTGGTGTTGCAGACTGGGGCCTTTCAGAACAGGTGTATATATATACTGAGATCATGTGACAGATCATGTGACACTTAGATTGCACACAGTTGGACTTTATTTAACAAATGATGTGACTTCTGAAGGTAATTGGTTGCACCAGATCTTATTTAGGGGCTTCATAGCAAAGGGGTGAATACATATGCACCCCCCACTTTTCAGTTTTACATTTCTTAAATGTTTTTGAAACAAGTAATTTTTTTCATTTCATTTCAGCAATTTGGACTATTTTGTGTATGTCCATTACATGAAATCCAAATAGAAATCAATATAATTTCAGGTTGTAATGCAACTAAATAGGAAAAATGCCAAGGGGGTGGATACTTTTGCAAGGCACTGTACTATGTTTTTACAAAAAAAGGTATTTAAATTATCTAGTACAGCCAATATTGAAGGCTATATAATGCTTCTCAAAGATGCCCTCTGGTGGTCAAACTAGCACTAGCTAGCATTAATGGTAACAATGGCTGACAATTAAATAATGTGCCATAGAATTCTGCGGCAGTCCGCAAGGTGTGCTGCAGTGTGACGCAACTTTTAAAGAAAGAACCACGGGACTGCAGATTGCTCCTTTAAGGTTAGGGTTTAGGGTAGGGATGTCCCAACGATCCCAAGATAGTAATCCCAAACAGACATTTTTGTCTTTCAGTAAAACCTATGTTTTTTATGTCCATTGGTTGTGTCAATTACCTTTTGATCCGTCAACACACCATCAGAGTCAGTAATTACCGCCTTTGTTTTGTATGATTACTGACAAATTACTGACAAATCCTAATTAGACACAATACACCTAATTGTTTAATTACCTTGATGGAACAATCTTTCCGTAGTTAACTTTTGCACTGTGGTTTCCAGGGCCTTTGCAGCATACAGTATGTCTCTGCAGTACTCAAAGTCAGTGATGGACATGGCTGCGCTCACATTCGGGACATACCACATCAGACATCACAAGATGAATGGCTTTCTCTCCAAGTTGACATCAGCCGTTGAATTACATCAGAATATTTGGTTTTAAATGAATGAACATTACAATCAATTAACTAGATCAGAACATTCAATCTGTGGCCTAATTCTGTTTATTGTGTAGCTGTGAATTAATCAAGTCTAAGTAGGGGGAAGGCAGCAGCCGTGTAAGACGTGTTTGGGATGGAAATAACTAAGTAATCTTCAAACCCTGTGGCAGGATTTACAGTACTCTCCACCTGGAAAGTTTTCCAAAAGTTCACAGCCGCTCAATGTTTCTTAGCCTGTTGGTACTGGGGGGCAGTATTTTCATTTTTGGGAAAAAAACGTTCCCGTTTGAAACTGGATATTTTGTCAGGACAAGATGCTAGAATATGCATATAATTGACAGCTTTGGATAGAAAACACTCTAACATTTCCAAAACTGTAAAGATATTGTCTGTGAGTATAACAGAACTGATGTTGCAGGCAAAAGCCTGAGAAAAATCCAATCCGGAAGTGCCCCAGGTTTTGAAAGCGCTGCGTTCCAATGAGTCCCTAGTCAGCTGTGAATGTGCCATCAACGAGCTTACGCTTTCTACGTATTCCCCAAGGTGTCTACAGCATTGTGACGTAGTTTTACGCATTTCTGTTGAAGAATAGCTGTAGGCGGCCACATTGCGTAAGTGGTCACATGGTGGCGCCGAGAGAGATTCTTGCGTAAAATACAGAGGTAGCCATTACTCCAATCGGTCCTACTGAAAAACGAATTGTCCCGACGGATATATTATCGAATAGATATTAGAAAAACACCTTGAGGATTGGTTATAAACAACGTTTGCCTTATGTCTTATGGAGAACATTGTAGTACTCTATCAGTGTGTCTGATAGGTCTACACCTCCCATGCTCTTGTTGTAGTCCTTGATAGCTGCAGGAATGGGGACATTTTTGGTGGTCCATGCCCCAGTAGCGTCCCTCACACGCATGACGACGTGATCGACGTGACGACCTTCTGCACAGATACCAGCCCTGTTTTTAGCCTGGATAATACTCGCTAGTCTACCAGTATCGGACTGTTTCTCCACAACAACGCCGGATTCCTGCCGTAATCCCTGGACCACTACTTCTGATTTTCACAGCTAGCTTGCAGCTAGCTAGCTCACAGCTTGCAGCTAGCTTGCTCACAGCTAGCTTGCACTCACCGTGGCACCCAGTACCGAAGCTATCCCCGAGGCCCACCTCCCGGCCTACTCAGCTGTTCACTCAGCTGTTCACCCGAAACCCCACCTCATACACGGCTAGAGCCCAATACTCCACCGGATCCGTGCTGCAAACTCTGGACCTTGGCACCGGATCACCGCTGCTACCAATTGGCTATGCCACGAAGCACCAGTTAGCCGTGAGCCAGGCGCATCTCCAGGCTAGCAAACTAAATTCTACAATACCTCTTTTGCACAGCGGATTGGATTCTCTGTCGACACGGCGCCCCGCCGCACCACCACGACTGCTCTGCCGACGAATACTCCATCCACTGTGCCTTCAACCGGCCGTTGGAGCAGACGCTCCTACTAGCCCCAGGCTACTAACTTTAAACGCTGTGTCGCCCGCGTGCTAGCGTAGTGGCGGCTTCCCTGTTCCATCTACTGCTGCCCCCTGTACACTATGATTACTTGGCAACATAGCTGATGCCTGCTGGACTGTCCATAAATCACGGTACTCCATTCTGTTCATTTATTTTTTATCTGTTGGCCCCAGCCGCGAACTCAGTCTCTGTGTGTAGTTAATCCGACCCTCTCTGCCTAGTCATCACCATTTTACCTGCTGCTGTTGTTGTCCCACCTGTTGTTTTAGCTAGTCTCCCAATCAACACCTGCGATTACTTTATGCCTCGCTGTAAGTCTCTCTCAAATGTCAATATGCCTTGTATACTGTTGTTCAGGTTAGTTATCACTGTTTTAGTTTACAATGGAGCCCCTAGTTCCACTCTTCATACCTCTGATACCTCCTTTGTCCCACCTCCCACACATGCGGTGACCTCACCCATTACAACCAGCATGTCCAGAGATACAACTTATCTTATCATCACCCAGTGCCTGGGCTTACCTCCGCTGTACCCGCACCCTACCATACCCCTGTCTGCGCATTATGCCCTGAATATATTCTACCACGGTCAGATATCTGCGCCCTTTATTCTTTGTCCCCAACGCTCTAGGCGACCAGTTTTGATAGCCTTTAGCGGCACCCTCATCCTACTCCTCCTCTGTTCCGCGGGTGATGTGGAGGTAAACCCAGGCCCTGTATGTCCCCAGGCACCCTCATTTGTTGACTTCTGTGATCGAAAAAGCCTTGGTTTCATGCATGTCAACATCAGAATCCTTCCCCCTAAGTTTGTTTTACTCACTGCTTTAGCACACTCTGCCAACCCTGATGTCCTTGCTGTGTCTGAATCCTGGCTTAGGAAGGCCACCAAAAATTCTGAGATTTCCATACTCAACTATAACATTTTCGTCAAGATAGAACTGCCAAAGGGGGAGGAGTTGCAGTCTACTGCAGAGATGTCATATGTCATACTTTCCAGGTCCATACACAAACAGTTCGAACTTCTAATTTTATATATATCTCCAGAAATAAGTATCTCACTGTTGCCGCCTGCTACCGACCCACCTCAGCTCCCAGCTGTGCCCTGGACACCATTTGTGAATTGATCGCCCCCCCATATCTAGCTTCAGAGTTTGTTCTGTTAGATTACCTAAACTGGGATATGCTTAACACCCTGGCAGTCCTACAATCTAAGCTAGATGCCCTCAATCTCACACAAATCATAAAGGAACCCAGCAGGTACAACCCTAAATCTGTAAACAAGGGCACCCTCATAGACGTTATCCTGACCAACTGGCCCTCCAAATACACCTCCGCTGTCTTCAATCAGGATCTCAGTGATCACTGCCTCATTGCCTGTATCCGCTACGGGTCCGCGGTCAAACGACCACCCCTCATCACTGTCAAATGCTCCCTAAAACACTTCTGCGAGCAGGCCTTTCTAATCGAACTGGCCCGGGTATCCTGGAAGGATATTGACCTCATCCCGTCAGTTGAGGATGCCTGGTCATTCTTTAAAAGTAACTTCCTCACCATCTTATATAAGCATGCTCCGTTCAAAAAATGCAGAACTATGAACAGATATAGCCCTTGGTTCACTCCAGACCTGACTGCCCTCGACCAGCACAAGGGAAATGTTCAGGGAAATCAGGAACCAATACACGCAGTCAGTCAGGAAAGCAAAGCCCATCTTTTTCAAGCAGAAATTTGCATCCTGTAGCTCTAACTCGAAAAAGTTCTGGGACACTGTAAAGTCCATGGAGAACAAGAGCAGCTCCTCCCAGCTGCCCACTGCACTGAGGCTAGGTGTTACGGATACAAGTATCCTGTGTGTGTATCCTGTGTGTGTGTTTTTTTCTCTCCTTCTCCCCTCACAGGTGAAAATCATCACTCCCCAATCAGTCACCAATCATCAATCAGAAGACACACCTCCTGTTTCCTACCCAATCACAGTTCCTTTCCTTTCCCTTGGTTTAAAAACCCTGTCAGTAGTTTGCTCTTGAGCTCAATCTCTCTGTAAATGCCATGTCTGTAGGTCTCTGTGTGTCACTCTCTCTTTGTGTATTAACCTCTCTTTTGTTTGAGCACCTCCATAGCACTTTGTCCTCACCTGTGAGTATTGTTTTTGGTTATGGTGTTTGTTGCTGGTGGGAAAATGGGAAACCAAGACAAGTCGCCCATGGGCATACACTATCCGTAGGTAGACTTTGTTAAATACACTTCCGGCGCCGACAGAGATGGCCGCCTCGCATTGCGTTCCTAGGAAACTATGCAGTTTTTTGTTTTGTGTTATTTCTTACATTAGTACCCCAGGTCATCTTAGGTTTCATTACATACAGCCGAGAAGAACTACTGAATATAAGATCAGCGTCAACTTACCATCAGTACGACCAAGAAAATGATTTTCGCGATGCGGATCCTGTGTTCTGCCTTTCAACCAGGACAACGGAATGGATCCCAGCCGGCGACCCCCAAAAAAAACGACTCTGTAAAAGAGGGAAACGAGGCGGTCTTCTGGTCAGACTCCGGAGACGGGCGCATCGTGCACCACTCCCTAGCATTCTTCTCACCAATATCCAGTCTCTTGACAACAAGGTTGATGAAATCTGAGCAAGGGTAGCATTCCAGAGGGACTCAAATCCTTCTGTTCACCTGATTTAGAATTCCTCACAATCAAATGTCGACCGCATTATCTACCAAGAGAATTCTCTTCGATTATAATCACAGACGTATATATTCCCCCAAGCAGACACATCGATGGCTCTGAACGAACTTTATTTGACTCTTTGCAAACTGGAATCTATACATCCTGAGGCTGCATTCATTGTAGCTGGGGACTTTAACAAGGCTAATCTGAAAACAAGACTCCCTAAATTGTATCAGCATATCGACTGCGCAACCAGGGCTAGAAAAACATTGGATCATTGTTACTCTAACTTCCGCGACGCATATAAGGCCCTGCCCCGCCCTCCTTTCGGAAAAGCTGACCACGACTCCATTTTGTTGATCCCTGTCTACAGACAGAAACTAAAACAAGAAGCTCCCACGCTGAGGTCTGTCCAACGCTGGTCCAACCAAGCTGATTCCACACTCCAAGACTGCTTCCATCACGTGGACTGGGATATGTTTCGTATTGCGTCAGATAACAACATTGACGAATACGCTGATTCGGTGTGCGAGTTCATTAGAACGTGCGTTGAAGATGTCGTTCCCATAGCAACGATTTAAAACATTCCCTAACCAGAAACCGTGGATTGATGGCAGCATTCGCGTGAAACTGAAAGCGCGAACCACTGCTTTTAATCAGGGCAAGGTGACTGGTAACATGACCGAATACAAACAGTGCAGCTATTCCCTCCGCAAGGCTATCAAACAAGCTAAGCATCAGTATAGAGACAAAGTAGAATCTCAATTCAACGGCTCAGACACAAGAGGTATGTGGCAGGGTCTACAGTCAATCACGGACTACAAGAAGAAAACCAGCCCAGTCACGGACCAGGATGTCTTGCTCCCAGGCAGACTAAATAACTTTTTTGCCCGCTTTGAGGACAATACAGTGCCACTGACACGGCCTGCAACGAAAACATGCGGACTCTCCTTCACTGCAGCCGAGGTGAGTAAAACATTTAAACGTGTTAACCCTCGCAAGGCTGCAGGCCCAGACGGCATCCCCACCCGCGCCCTCAGAGCATGCGCAGACCTGCTGGCCGGTGTGTTTACGGACATATTCAATCAATCCCTATACCAGTCTTCTGTTCCAACATGCTTCAAGAGGGCCACCATTGTTCCTGTTCCCAAGAAAGGTAACTGAGCTAAACGACTACCGCCCCGTAGCACTCACTTCCGTGATCATGAAGTGCTTTGAGAGACTAGTCAAGGACCATATCACCTCCACCCTACCTGACACCCTAGACCCACTCCAATTTGCTTACTGCCCAAATAGGTCCACAGACGATGCAATCTCAACCACACTGCACACTGCCCTAACCCATCTGGACAAGAGGAATACCTATGTGAGAATGCTGTTCATCGACTACAGCTCGGCATTCAACACCATAGTACCCTCCAAGCTCGTCATCAAGCTCGAGATCCTGGGTCTCGACCCCGCCCTGTGCAACTGGGTACTGGACTTCCTGACGGGCCGCCCCCAGGTGGTGAGGGTAGGCAACAACATCTCCACCCCGCTGATCCTCAACACGGGGGCCCCACAAGGGTGCGTTCTGAGCCCTCTCCTGTACTCCCTGTTCACCCACGACTGCGTGGCCACGCACGCCTCCAACTCAATCATCAAGTTTGCGGACGACACAACAGTGGTAGGCTTGATTACCAACAACGACGAGACGGCCTACAGGGAAGACGTGAGGGACCTCTGAGTGTGGTGTCAGGAAAATAACCTCACACTCAACGTCAACAAAACTAAGGAGATGATTGTGGACTTCAGGAAACAGCAGAGGGAACACCACCCTATCCACATCGATGGAACAGTAGTGGAGAGGGTAGTAAGTTTTAAGTTCCTCGGCATACACATCACAGACAAACTGAATTGGTCCACTCACACAGACAGCATCGTGAAGAAGGCGCGGCAGCGCCTCTTCAACCTCAGGAGGCTGACAAAATGTGGCTTGTCACCAAAAGCACTCACAAACTTCTACAGATGCACAATCAAGAGCATCCTGGCGGGCTGTATCACCGCCTGGTACGGCAACTGCTCCGCCCACAACCGTAAGGCTCTCCAGAGGGTAGTGAGGTCTGCACAACGCATCACCGGGGGCAAACTACCTGCCCTCCAGGACACCTACACCACCCAATGTTACAGGAAGGCCATAAAGATCATCAAGGACAACAACCACCCGAGCCACTGCCTGTTCACCCCGCTATCATCCAGAAGGCGAGGTCAGTACAGGTGCATCAAAGCTGGGACCGAGAGACTGAAAAATAGCTTCTATCTCAAGGCCATCAGACTGTTAAATAGCCACCACTAACATTGAGGGGCTGCTGCCAACACACTGACACTGACTCTACTCCAGCCACTTTAATAATGGGAATTGATGGGAAATTATGTACAATATATCACTAGCCACTTTAAACAATGCTACCTAATATAATGTTACATACCCTACATTATTCATCTCATATGCATACGTATATACTGTACTCTATATCATCGACTGCATCCTTATGTAATACATGTATCACTAGCCACTTTAACTATGCCACTTTGTTTACATACTCATCTCATATGTATATACTGTACTCGATACCATCTACTGTATCTTGCCTATGCTGCTCTGTACCATCACTCATTCATATATCTTTAGGTACATATTATTTATCCCCTTACACTGTGTATAAGACAGTAGTTTGGGAATTGTTAGTTAGATTACTTGTTGGTTATTACTGCATTGTCGGAACTAGAAGCACAAGCATTTCGCTACACTCGCATTAACATCTGCTAACCATGTGTATGTGACAAATAAACTTGATTTGATTTAGTTAGAACTGGGCGGACCACCCACTCTATTTTTGGTTAGTTAGTTAGCTGTTGTTAAAGTAGGCTAGTCTAGCTTAGGGGTGTTTTTGAATACTTATTGTTTCTTTTCTTGGGTCCAGCTTAGCCCCTTTGCCTGCTCCCCCCCATTACCGTGTGTTTTCAAATAAACCTTGAGTTTGCCGGTAGATTTCAGTAGTCGTGGTTATTTCGTTCTCACTTTTACTTTGTCACAATTATAATTTGCATCAGTTATGTTACGGGTCTCATTACCGTCCCCCCTAGACTGTCGGGCCAAAAGGGATTCGTAACACTATGTAACATGGTCACCACCGATAAATCCATGATAATCGAAAACTTCAACAAGCATTTCTCAACGGCTGGCCATGCCTTCCGCCTGGCTACTCCAACCTCGGCCAACAGCTCCGCCCCCCCCGCAGCTCCTCGCCCAAGCCTCTCCAGGTTCTCCTTTACCCAAATCCAGATAGCAGATGTTCTGAAAGAGCTGCAAAACCTGGAGCTGTACAAATCAGCTGGGCTTGACAATCTGGACCCTCTATTTCTGAAACTATCCGCCGCCATTTCAATCACCATATTCTTATCGGCAGACTCAGTAGCCTCGGTTTTTCTGATGACTGCCGTGCCTGGTTCACCAACTACTTTGCAGACAGAGTTCAGTGTGTCAAATCGGAGGGCATGTTGTCCGGTCCTCTGGCAGTCTCTATGGGGGTGCCACAGGGTTCAATTCTCGGGCAGACTCTTTTCTCTGTATATATCAATGATGTTGCTCTTGCTGCGGGTGATTCCCTGATCCACCTCTACGAGCTTCAATGCCATACAACACTCCTTCCGTGGCCTCCAACTGCTCTTAAACGCTAGTAAAACCAAATGCATGCTTTTCAACCGTTCGCTGCCTGCACCCGCACGCCAGACTAGCATCACCACTCTGGATGGTTCCGACCTAGAATATGTGGACATCTATAAGTACCTAGGTGTCTGGCTAGACTGTAAACTCTCCTTCCAGACTCATATCAAACATCTCCAATCTAAAATCAAATCTAGAGTCGGCTTTCTATTTCGCAACAAAGCCTCCTTCACTCACGCCACCAAACTTACCCTGGTAAAACTGACTATCCTACCGATCCTCGACTTCGGCGATGTCATTTACAAAATAGCTTCCAATACTCTACTCAGCAAACTGGATGCAGTTTATCACAGTGCCATCCGTTGTGTTACTAAAGCACAATACACCACCCACCACTGCGACCTTTATGCTCTAGTCGGCTGGCCCTCGCTACATATTCGTCGCCAGACCCACTGGCTCCAAATAGCAAAAACATAACGACTGTCTAACACAAAAACTGGTTTGTTTCTTCCTAATTTCTTTAAAGCCAATTTTGATCCCCAGTTCATAGCCTTGTCTGAGTGGATTACTAAAATGTGTAGCGGACTTTGTCTGGTTAACTTCTTGCAGCTCACCCCCTTCTTTGTGCAATTTCCGCCTGAAAACATACCCAAATCTAACAGCCTGTAGCTCAGGCACAGAACCAAAGATATGCATATTCTTGGTACCATTTGAAAGAAAACACTCTGAAGTTTGTGTAAATGTGAATTGAATGTAGGAGAATAACACACAATAGATCTGGTTTAGATAAAACAATGAAAAAAAACATGTTTTTTATTTTTGTATCATCATCTTTAAAATGAACAAGATAAAACAAACATTCAGATAGGATGATGGGGACAATTTCAGTGAAAAATATAATAGGGCAACAGTACTTGTGCAAAGTTTCAGAATGAGTGTGCTACATGACATTTATCATGAAGTCACCCAGGTGTCCCACACAAGTAGCCCAAATGTACCCAAGTGGCCAAATTGGTGAAGGTATACATTTTGAAACAAATAACTATATACAAAATATCAAAATGGTATTCTAACACACCCCCCAAAAAAATGGAGGAAAATAAATGAAAAATATATATAATGGGAAAAAAATAATTATTGATAAAAAAATAAATATATATATATACATTTACAAAATAACATGGGTAACTATTTACACACTTTCAGTATTTGCTAGACCCTCAACCTCAAATCTATTTATATAGCCCCAGCCTAAAACCCCAAACAGCAAGCAATGCAGGTGTAGAAGCACGGTGGAACAGTTGAAACTGGAACAGCAGCAAGACCAGGTGGACTGGGGACAGCAAGGAGTCATCATGGCAGGTAGTCCTGAAGCATGGTCCAAGGGCTCAGGTCCTCTGAGAGAAAGAAGGCGGAGAGAAAGATGGAGCAGACTTAAATTCACACAAGACACCGGATAAGACAGGCTTTTCAGCTTCACCAGCCCCATGTAGACGACCAGTGAAAGGTAGCAGAAAATGTCTGACATGGATATGGGCTTCCATGCTAGCTTTTTGCCTGCTTGCTTCTTCTCCCCATACTTATTCGTGTTAGACACGAGCGACTCGACAACGGATTGGGTGAAAAACAGCTGAAAAAGCTGAAGGGGGCTGTAAGTTGATGTCATACTCACCTGAGGTCCTGGCTCCCTTTTCGGCCTAAATGTTGGTTGAGGTGGCTCCACATCATCTTCTAGGACAGTGTGCCAATGCCCTGTCCCTTCATTAGCAGGTGGCACACGTCCCCTCCTCCGCTTCTTTGTCAGTGCCTTCACACCTCTAGATGGCCGGGGAGGTGTGGAGCTGGAGACAACAGGATAGACACCTTGGCACTGGGGGCTCCCATTCGGAGTCAGTGTCACTGTGAAAGAAAATGTTCAGTTAGAATAGTTTCACATATGAGCCCTGTATCAATAGGTATAATAAACAGATATATAGAGTACAGGGAACATAAAGTGCTGTTCCATTTCACTTTGGCCATTGTAGTGAGCCTGCCCTCCCCTCAACAGCCTCAAATAGGCTATTTCATGTGGGGGTGGGGTGGAGCGGCACACACGCATATCAACCATGCTCCCTCTAATCCATAATATGTAGACTGAGAGGAGGAAGCATGGTCGCTGTGTTGCGATGTGTGGGTTTGCTGTTACATTCTACTCCATTCTATATATATATACACACACACACACATACATATACACATATATATATATATATATATATACACACAAACATAGGCTAAGGGTCATTCACATACATACAAACATACCCTCACCCACAACGCATAGAGAATGTGTACTTTACACATTTCATTAAAAAATTATATATTGCAAATAAAATGTTTTAAAAAATCACAAAGAATATTTTACATTATTAATTTCAAACAACGGCATTAGCATGAGAAGTACTTACCAGTCCAAAACGATGTCCTCGCCTTTCAAAAAATATGCTTCCATTTTGGTGTCAAAGCTATGGTCGCTAGCTGAATCTTCTTCCAAAAGAATATCTGTTTCCTCTACAATTTGGTGTACATTCGTATATCTAGTCTTAGATTTAGCTTTCCCTGACTTATTCGCCATGATGTTCGATATGTAAACAGCTGAAGATGCGCGTTACCGAAAAAGGGCTGTGCTTCACAAGCTTGGTTCCTTCCAGTATGACTGTTCAATGGCGAATGACCGTCTTTACGCAGGAGTTTCCTACATGGGTTGGTCTTCCAACACATAACCATTGCATATTGCAGTGTTCCTCAGCTCATTGGCTATCTACCCAGCTAGATTTCAAGACAATAAGTGGTAATTGGGTTAAAATTCAGTCAATCAACGAAACAGCGGGCAAATCATTGGTGCACAATGATATCATGACTTGTTGTCTTCATATCGGTTTCTCTCAGTGAAAAAGTCCTGCGAAATGGCCCATCAGGTTTGATTGTGTTACAAACAAACCAGTTGATTTCAGTGAAACCAAACATGACTGGAAAAGTCACGTTCTGTGTGGGTTATTTACCTGGAATGTGTCGTCGAAAATGGAATGAGACGGAATTCACAACACAAGCGGTTCACAAAATGTTTCGTGTTAGGCTACAAAAACGGATTTGATCAAACAAAAGATCATTCATTGTGTAACAGTGAGCATTGGGATTGCAAACAGACGAAGATCGTCAAAGGTAAACAATTTATTTGAATGCAGATTGTGTTTTTGTTACACCTGTGCTCGTTGAAATGTTTGTTTTTTATGGGGCTCTATGCTCAGATAATCGCATCGTGTTCTGTCGCAGTAAATCCTTTTTTAAATCTGACAACGCAGTTGGATTAGCAAGATTCTAGGCTTTCGATACATGTGAGACACTTGTATTTTCATGAATGTTTAATATGACTATTTATGTAGCGATCACCGTATGTTGTTGAATTTCATCCCGCTAGCCGGTTCCGTGCTCAGAGAGGTTAAGAACAAAGTCTTATTTTCAAAGACAGCCTAGGAAGAGTGGGTTAACTGCCTTGTTCAGGGGCAGAACGACATGTCCAAAGTTATTATTTGTAAGGAAAACAACAACAACAAAGTGAGCACCAGCAAGAAAATGTTTCAATTCTTGCAAGACTGAGCAAATATATGTGTACTTCATCTGCACAAACATGAGTGAAGTGTAGTGGAATCTCCTCGAAGAGAGAAGTTTATCCCTCAGTAAAGCCTCAAACATAAATTGTACACAACGCTGAAATTGGATACTTCTATCTGAATTAATAAGGCAGGACACACCTCAATTCAAACTGTTGTTAGAAAATACAACTTGTTAGAAAATAATTTGAAATTGACAAGTTGAAACATAGTGTCATGTATGCTCTATCTCCGGCGCTCTAGGTCGCCATGCTCCCTTGCCTCAGCTGGATCGACAGGTTCCTGCGCCTTAAAACCTGTTGAGTGTAGGGGGCAGTATGTAGATTTTTGGATAAAAAACATACCAAATTTCACTGCCAAATACTCAGGCCCAGAATCTAGAATATGCATATAATTGTCAGATTCGGATGGAGAATATTCTAAAGTTTCCAAAACTGTAAAAATATTGTCTGTGAGTATAACAGAACTGATGTTGCAGGCGAAAGCCTGAAAACAATCCAAACAGGAAGGGACTCTTATTTAGAAGGCTCTGCGTTCCTATGCGTCCCTTTTGAGTAGTGAATGAGATATCAACCAGATTCCTTTTTCTATGGCTTCCCTAATGTGTCTAGTGTCACAATACATAGGTTCAGGCTTTTATTTTGAAAAATGAGCCTGAACGTCAACATTGTGTCAGTGGTCAGCTAAAGTCTCAGAGTGTTTGGTGCGTAAAGGACAAATGTGGCCATTGTTTCTCTCTATCCTACTAAGAAGCCACCAGTCCCGGTTGATATATTATCGAATAGATATTTGAAAAACACTTTAAGGATTGATTATAAACAATGTTTGCCATGTTTCTGTCGATATTATGGAGCTAATTTGGAATATTTTTGGGCGTTTTCGTGACTGCAATTTCTGGGCGAGCTATTTCGCCTAGAAAAATAATATTTTTGGAAAAAAGGAACATTGGCTATCTAACTGGGAGTCTCGTGAGTGAAAACATCTGAAGCTCCTCAAAGGTAAACGATTTAATTTGATTACTTTTCTGATTTCCGTGACCATGTTACCTGCTGCTAGCTGGACAAAATGCTATGCTAGGCTATCGATAAACTTTCACAAATGCTTGTCTAGCTTTGGCTGTAAAGCATATTATGAAATTCTGAGATGACAGGGTGATTAACAAAAGGCTAAGCTGTGTCTCAATATATTTCACTTGTGATTTTCATGAATAGGAATGTTTTCTATGAATATTTATGTCCATTGCGTTATGCTAATTAGTGTCAGTCGATGATTACTATTATATATATATTATTATATATATATACTATTATGATTGCTAAATGACATAAATGTAAATTACGCTACCTCATGCGGGATGGGGAGTCATTAGAGGTTAACAAGTCCAACACAGCAAATGAAAGATAAACATCTTGTTTATTAACTTCTTGATACTACCCATCCCGCATGCGGGAGCGTAATCATAGCCTCAATTTGACAATTTGTCATCCAACCAAATACCTAGGTATTTGTAGGATGAAACTTTTTCAATGGATAAGCCACCAGATGTGACAATGCTAACATTCTCTGGCAGAGTTCTAGCTCTGTTAAAGGTCATGAATTTAGTTTTTGTACATTCAAGACCAGTTTGAGAGAATAAAGGGAAGCCTGCAGTGACTGAAAATAAGTCTGGAGCTCTTCAACAGCCTGAACCAGAGAAGGAGCACATGAATAGATGACTGTATCATCTGCACATAGATGTAACTTTGCTAGTTGCATCCCATTTCCCAAATCATTAGTACAACTTGAGAACAACACAGGAGCTAAAATGGAACCCTGGGCACACCTCTATTAATCTCAAGAAAGCTATACTTGTGATTGTCAGTATATACACATTGTCTTCTGTCAGAAAGATAGTTCCATAACCAATTTACTGCCCCTTCACTGAGACCAATGTTTCTGGGTCTAGGTAGCAACAATTCATGGTTAACTGAATCAAAGGCCTTTGATAAATCCACAAACAGAGCAGCACAATGTTGCTTTTCA